>NC_000070.6:95119842-95477967 GCF_000001635.26 Mus musculus
GCACATCGGAGTTGACCTGGATTTGATGCTACTTTAATTTGACAGCCTACAGGTGTGCTCCAAAGATATACGGAGCATCTTGAAAGTAGATCTTAAAGAACCTCCACATTGGGGAGTTCCTCCTTGGGTTGAAGGTCTTCCTTGTACTTGCAGGGGTGGCCAGGTCACCTTGCTTTTGTTTGCGGCAGTCCCTTCATAAAACCAGGGTATGGGGGACTTTTGGGATAGCATTGGAAATGTAAATGAAGAAAATACCTAGTTAAAATTTTTTAAAAAGTAAAAAAAAAAAAACAACAAAACAAAAACAAAAACAAAAACTAAAAAACATACCTGTGAGCTTTGGTGCACCTACATTCTCCAGCCTAGGGGCCTTGCCCCTCTACCTGCCCCCATCAGCACCAATGTCTGACATGGAGTCCTTCTCTGCTCACTTCCATTCAGAGGTTCAACAGGGCTTTCCCTGTGCTTCTGAGGCATGGTGCTTGCTTGTTTGAGGCATGCATTATTCAAGAAATATTCTATTCAACATGCATTGAATGTCTATTGAGCTTTTGGCCCTGTGCAAAGAAAGGACTATCAAGAAAACTGGGCTGTCTCCCTTAGTATACTTCCTGTGGTCGTAAGTCTTCTCTCACTTGGCCTTTCCCTCTTTAGACTGGCGAGTATCCTGAGGGTGGGAAATCTGCTCAGTCATCTCTGTGCGCTCAGTACTTCAGAGAGGAGGCTTCCGAAAACTGAATTACTATAGAAGGAACGGAGAGACCGGAAGACGGGAAGTAACTGATGCAGTTATTTGTTAAGGGCCTAAAATGGGCCAGGTGTTTATGGATGTAAACAATGCAGGCTGCATACATGCAGAGGTGTGTGTGTGTGTGTGTGTGTGTGTGTGTGTGTGTGTGTACGTACATTGCAAGGGCTGAGGAATTGGCTGTGTGTGAATTTCTCTAGGTCTCTGAGGACAAATCAGGGGTTCCTCCCTTGCCCAGACTTTTGAATAGAACCATTCTGAACCCTAAGGACAGACACTAAGGGGCCCATTTAGAGTCTCAGTGTAGCTGGCTGGTGGTTAAAACTCTTCAAACAGTTTTTGAAAGCAGGTGATTTTTGAAGTTGAGGACTTGTAGGCATATGGTATTTGAGTGATATAATTTCTTTAATTGAAAGTGTTATCTTAACCAGTGAGTTTTGCACCCCCCCCCAAAGACATCTGTTGCTGTTTTTGTGCTTTTCCCCAGCAAACAATCTGGTGGTGAAAAATAGGAATGACTAAATGGAACACCAGGAAAAATTGTGGGTTTGAAAAACAAATCTGCATGTCTTTAAGG
This sequence comes from Mus musculus, assembly GCF_000001635.26. Lineage (NCBI taxonomy): Eukaryota > Metazoa > Chordata > Mammalia > Rodentia > Muridae > Mus > Mus musculus. The sequence goes on from NC_000070.6 coordinate 95,121,168, forward strand.
TTGAAGCAATTAATCAAGGTACAAGGCAGGAGGCTTTGGAACAGAGACTTCTGCGAGATCTTGGGTCATTTACTAATAATTATGAACACAAAACCAGTAGGATGAGTATGAGGAAAATTCAGTGCATATCTTCGTTGTTTATGTGGGTGCTTTATCTATAAGCTTTGTACACTGGGCTCTTGGTGAAAGCATGGGACCAGATCTTTGGATTCACCATCATTTCCATGATGTTTCATGGGCATCTTCAACATGGCTTATCAAGGCTGGGATCATGAGTCTCTGAGACCCACATATCCTTCTGAGCTCCCCATGTTGCTGACCTCACAAAGTATTTTACCATGTCAGAAATCACTCAGAACCATGTATTTTCTGAGATACAGAGCAGACTACAAGCAAGGGCTTGCTCCCTGGGGGAAGGGCTCTTCATTCAGCTTGTTCTTCTTTATCGTGCTGCCTCTGTTCAGATTGCCACCAAGGCCTTTCCATCTAGCCTTGTGCCCCATGAATGACAGCAGGATTCACTTAAGTGGTCCAAAAGAGGAGGCAAGACTTACGAGGCTACACAGAGAGGTAGGAGAAGGGTTAAGGGAACAAGTAAGGGATGTTGAGGGGCCTAGAAAAGAGAACAGCTGGAAGCCATGTCAACTCTAGGAAGGAAGGATCAAGAAAAAGAAATACAGACCTTGAACATCAGTGGGAGCTGAAGTAGGGAAGAGGCAAGTTGCCAGGAAGAGTGGCAGAGAGGTATGTGGAGGCAGGAGAGTGCATGGAAGAACCCAAAGGACCATCTCCACCTACCTTCCATTTTTTACTTGAACATCAGTTCCAGGCAGTCTAGAAGATGTGGGCACAGAGCAAAGGTAGAAAACCCACTGAGAATGGTTCCAAACCCATGGAGAAGAAGAGGGAGAATAACAAGGCCCTTCCTCTTACACATTCTTACTCTGATAAAGAGTCCATGTTGTAGTGCCCCATAACAGTCTCTCATCTGTCTGAACCTCTTAGAGCCTCCCTCTTACACTTCAAGCAAACCATGCGCTTCCAAATCACCATGGTTCAGTCAATATTCCCTCTTTCTCTGGGATTCTGAAAAAACTCCACTTTCAGTCTCAAGACCTACTACTGTTCCTCTCAGGTAGCTTCAGAAGATGCTTGCTCTGGGAAGATGGCTCCTACCTCTGAGCAGCCTCCACTGTACATATCTCTTTATTTCATGATGCACTTTGTAATTTTCAGTTTTATTTGGCATAAAATTCATTGCATTTATTTAATGTTTACAACATGATTTTGGGGTATCTTAGATAATGAAACAGTTTCTATAGTTAAGACGATCGCTGTCTCATAGTTACTTTTGTCACAAGAACAGCTAAAATGTGTTTACTCAACAAGTCCCCAATACAATACAGTTTGCATAGCTTTAACTGTGTTGCAAAGAAAATCCCAAGACAGTCTCACTATGGTGGATTAAAGGAAAATGACCCCCATAGGCTCAAAGAGAGTGGAGATACTGGGAAGTTGTAGCCTTGTTGGAATAGGTGTGGCCTCCAGTGTCATTCTCTCTTCCTGCTGGTCTGAATGTAGAAATCTCAGCTACCTCTCTAGCACCATGTCTGCCTGTGTCTTGCCATGCTTCCCACCATGATGATAATGGACCAAATTTCTGAACTTTAAGTCATCCTCAATTACGTGTTTTCTTTTATAAGAGTGGCCATGGTCATGGTGTCTCTTCACAGCAATAAAACCCTAAGTAAGACACTTAGCATATGTTTTGGCTATGCTGTATCCTTTGATACTATGCTATCATGTTTACTACAGCTTCTTGAGTATTGCTGTCCAGTGTTTACCTCACAAAAACACTGCATTCCCATAGTTACCTCATAAAAACACTGTACTTGCATGTTCATCTCATGAAGATGCTACTCTCCATGTTTACCTCAAAGACCTGACACTGTGCTTCCATGTTTACCTCATAAAGACATTGCACTTTCCTGTTTACCACCACCTTATAAATACAGTGTGTTTCTATATATTACCTCATAAATGTGATGAGATGGCATGTTGACTCTGACCTTCAAAAACCTGTACCTTGAAGGATTAGGACTACAGACCCTTTTGGGAAGAACTCTGTGAAACTGAGACCGAGGTAGTAAGGACAAGCTGTTACAGAGTAAGGCCATAAGTGAAGAGGCATCAGAAGTTGGTGACCAAAAATGGGGACTGGATCTGACTAGGGTAAGTCCCACAGGCATTCTGGAAGTTCCATGACTCATGGAACAAGTTGCAAACCCAAGTAAAAGGCCCAAGCCAATCCAAGGTAAAGCCCATAAGCACAGGGTAGCTCTAAAACTCTTGATACAAAAATTAGATCTGGAAGATAAGGCTGGAATTGTGTCATAGTAAGGTCCACAGGTTCAGAGATTTGTAAATTCACAGTAGAAGCAGACATCTCAGAGTGGCAACTAAATTTAACCCAGGCCCATGGGCATGCTGGGAATTAGTGCAAGAGTGCAGTGTCTTTCTGAGATTGTCTAAACATGAGTGTATCTTCATGAAGTGGTGGTAAAAACATCTGTTTTAATTGAATATAGGAATGTGGTATCTTTAAGGGATGTTGGCAAATATGAAAATGCAGGTCTTTTTGAGGTACAAAAAGTATGGGAGTATAGTGTCTTAATGAGGTAAACTTTGGAATGCAGTGTCTTTATGAGGTAAACACTGGGAGTTCAGTGTCTTTATGAAGTAAACTTGGGAGTACAGTGTCTTTATGAGGTAAAAATTGGAGTGGAATATGTTTATGAGGTAAACATTGAGCACAGCGTCTTTGAGAGGTAAACAAGGGAGTGCAGTGTCTTTATGAGGTGAACATGGGAGTCCAGTGTCATGTCGTTGAGGTACACATGGGAGTGCATTATCTTTATGAGGTATACGTAAGAGTTTAGTGTCTTTATGAAGTAAACTTGGGAGTGTAGTGTCTTTCAGAGGTAAACACTGAATGCACTGTCTTTGCAAGGTGAACATGGGAAAGCAGTGTCTTTATGAGGTAGTAGCATCATGTCTATAATTGTACACTACAGTTTTTGCCTCAGTAACTTTAAATTCTCACAGTGCTTTCTGCAGTGTCTGCTGTGCACTTCATTCTCACTAATAGTTGCCAAAGAGTTCACTTTCTTTATACTTTTGCCAACATTTTTTTTTTTTGAGAAAAGCAACCCTATGGGATAAAGTGATCTTTCATATTGATTTTAATTTCTGTCTGTCTGATGCTGAACACCTTTTCATAAAGCTTCATGATATTTTTATGCTTTATTTGGAAGAATTTTATTCAAGTTCTTTGACCATTCTTCCTTCATTTTCTTGCTCTTTGCTATTAATTTATGTAGGTAAGCAGCTCTTGAAGGCGAAGTATCATTTGCCTTGGCCTATCAGCTATTATAATATTGAGAACATTATTTTTTTAATTTAATAAACCTTAAAGAAGAAAAGAAAATCTATGTGGAAGGAGGAAGTTTTGAAAGCCAGGAAGGATAGAAGTAAGAAGGAAGGAAGGATGAAAGAAAGGAAGAGAGAGAGGGATGGATAGAGGGAGGGTAGGAGAGTGGAAGGAAGCATGAGGGAAGGAGGAAGGAAGGAAGCGGGAGGGAAGAAAGAGGGAAGGGAGGGAGGGAAGAAGGGAGAAAGAAGAGGAATATGGAAACTGCAAAAAGAAGATACTAACTACTCAAACCTTTATCTAATACCTTGCTACTTCTTCTTCTGCTTAGGCATCTTAAGTGTTGAGGGCAGGCAGGGATGGTTAAGGACACCTGGGACTTAGAATAGGGTAGAAGAATACTAATAGTAGAAGAGATTGAGATGTGGAATCACAGGATGGGTTTGAGGCTCCAGTGTCCACTTTGCCATGTGTTGGTTCTTTGCTGAAGTAGGCAATGTGGTCATTCTTCCTTGCCCCATTTCTGTGCTCCATCTTTGCAAATTAGATAATCCCTGCTAGGGTCATGGAAGAGGCAATCTGTGAAGATGGCCAATACATCCAGCCTTGGCTCGAAACATGAAAGGGATATGTGGACCACTCTCAATACTCAAACTGCCATTTTTAGCAGCTCTGACTGCTGACTGATATCTCCCAGGCTGCACCTTACATGTCCAACTGAACGTAAGACAGGAGTCTTCTCATACAGAGAAAGTTCCGTGATGGATTTCTAGAACTATAAAGGATACTCTGAAAAGACAAGAGACCACCCATCCCAGCCTTTGATCTCATACAATAGTCACTGGCTACAGGCTTCCTGGCAAGAGGACATGGGCTCAAAGCAGCATGGCTGCTCATCTCTGTCAAGCTGGCCCTTCTTTCTTTGGCAGACTCTGGTGGCCAAGAACTCCATGGGACCACCCAGAAGAGGCTGATGCTCAGTGTATGAGGGTTGTTTTGAAATGAAGGCAGCTCTATTGTTGTTCTGAATTCTTTTTGTTTTCCAAGGTCAAGCATCCTTTCTGCCTCCCAGCTGGTCTTCATTAGAGAGACTTTGAGACTGTCTAGTCCTCTGCTGGTCACATCAGAACTTTTCCCCTCTGCTGTTATTTCAGAGGCCTTGGTCAGGCGGAAGTGCCTCTTTTGATTACCTAGCAAGTCACCCCACATCCAAAGAAAACACCATGAGTTATAGTGACCCTTATGTGCCTAGAGAATGGAAATTTGGTCTTTGCTCAGGAACAGAAGGGCACTGTTCCAATTCATATAGATACTGGAGTAGTAACCCAGGGCAGCCTAACTTCTAGATCCCCTGCATTTTCTCATGGCAGTAATGCCTTTTCCTTTAATCTGGGCTCATAGTGTTCTAACACATGACCTATCTGTGTGAATGTAAGCAATACAGGAGTAAGACCAAGTGCAAAAAGAACTAAGGATGTACTGTCCAGCCTGTCCAGTACCACAGCAGTCTCCACAGTACCACAGCAACCTGTCTCTCCAGTGGAAAAAAATTAGTTAATGTTCTTCCAAATCAGTAGCAGTGCCTTTCTCATAGAAAGCACTGAAAAGATGGCTGCTTGCACGACCCCTATTAGAAAAGCTTTCTAAAACATTTTGATAAATTTCTTTTCCTATCCACTCTGAAGTTACTAGAACTCAAGGGTTTAGAAGCATTCAGACTGGATATACTCCAAATCTGGTCCGTGTCTTGATGTCAGTGTGCGACCTTCTTGACTTCTTGCTGAGCTAAGTGCAGAAAGATACAGTGAGTGTTGAGAAATGTTATAGCAATTTGATGTCCTCATAGCATTGAAGCATGTGATCTTGATAAGAAAATATCAGTTTAAGAAATAGAACCTGGTCTTTTGCCATGGCTAGCTTGACAAGCTGATGCAGGTCACTCATGTTATGAGAACTTGGGACTTTATTTTGAGGATGGGGTTTGTTCCATGTGGTTTGGAAACAGTAGTCCTTACCTGTGAGCTATGGACCTCTCCAGGCACACACACACACACACACACACACACACACACACACACACACACACAGAGAGAGAGAGAGAGAGAGAGAGAGAGATGGGCCTGGTTCTTTCTATAGTTCCTGGCACTGCTGAGTACCTAGAACACAGGCTGTCCTGTGGTGGATACTAAAGGAATCTTTCAACAAGGTGAGCCTTTTTCTTTTCTTTTTTATCCACACAATCTTATCTTGTCAACTGTACTGTTTACTGTGTAGGGGTAGGTAGGTGTCCTATTTTAGATCACTTAACCTTAAATTCAAAGACACACAATGTTGATAGCTCTGACTACAGATATGTGTATATGATGTAATCTTCCTCCTTCAAACTACAGATTATCAAATCAGAGGCACATCCTAATTAATGGCATCTTAGAGTCTAAGAAATAATGTAATTCAAACTAAGTATGCAAGCCTCAAAGGCTGAGGCAGGAAGATAATCAGTCCAAAGGGTGCTTGGTCTATCCAGCAAGATCTTGTCTAAAAACAGTGATGACAAAATATAAAAAATTTGTGGTCAAATTGATCTCATCTCACTTTTTGGTACAAATGGGGAGTTCTACAAAAACCCTGTTCCTGGATAAATTATCACCCTTTAGAGACATAAGGGGTAAGAATACTGGGGGAAAAAACCAAGGCTTTAACAAACCCAGTTGAGATAGATTTTCTCAGTTGGTGACTTTGTCCTGTTTTCCACAGGAGGATTAGTAGAGATAGAAGCTGCCATTTAACCAAGATAGACACCCTGGTGTCTACTGAGAGTTTCTGCCTTTTCAGCTTTAACAAACTGGTCACCTAGGTCTAACGCAAAGCCTGGGTCAAAGTTACTCTTCCAGGAAAATGGTTCAGGCTCATTTCTGCAGATAAAGGTACTCTTGTATTTTCCACATCTTTCCAACACTTCATCTGTGTCAAGCTAATGGACTGAGTGCTTTATGTCTCAAATTATGGTGTTTTAGGTATCTTAGTTCTTGCTACTTGACACATTCTACTTTCTTGGGAAGCATCTAAGAGGTCAGTCTGTACCATGAGACTGAGAACTCCCCCATATCTTGTGATATTTCCTCTGTGAAATACAATTTAGAGACTTGCTGTGGGTGCCCTCCTGAGTGCATGGATGCCTGCCAGTGAGAGAGAGAGAGAGAGAGAGAGAGAGAGAGAGAGAGAGAGAGAGAGAGAGGTAGAAAATGAAGGGTTCATCCCAGCTGAGGTCTTATCAGCCTGTGTATGCTGGAGTAATTTACTTTTAAATTCAGCCTGCTGTTTTTTACTAGAATAATATGAATTTCATGCAAGCAAGAGGGAATTTGGGGCTGTAGTTACGATGACACAGAAAATGTCCCTAAGTGCAGTATTTGTTCCTAAAAGCAATCAAAGGCAACATTTCTGTAGCATTTTATTTTAAAAAAATGCATTCACATGTGTCATTTGTATAAGGACATCTGTAAGTGACCTCTTGCCCTTTAGCCATTGTGGGAAATGGAGGCTGACTCACCCAAGGTACCACATGGAGCAATTATGAGCCATAATGAAAGCTCACATGCAGTCATCTCCACCGGGCTTCTAACAAGGCCATAAATGCTATTGTGGCTTCTTCTGTCATTTTCAGAACCCTGTTCTATCAAAGGAAAATCATTACAACAGTGAGCTCTCAGGCAGCCAAGCATTGCATGGCCATCTGTTGTGGAGTTAGAACTTCCCAGGTGACATCTTAGCTATTGTGATTGACAGGCAGGCAGTAGATACTGCCAGTCATGCTTGATAAAGAGATAAACAATCATAAAGATATGGTTCCCCAGGAGTAGGAGGCTTGCCTCTTCAGCTGGTGGGTACAGGTCTTGTCTTTCTCATGGAGGGAAATGACAGACCCTGGATGGGAGAGAAGCCACATGCATCCTGTTCTTGGTCTTCATTCTTGTTCATGGAACATGCTAGTCTAGACTTTGAATATGACAAGGGCGTTCTTGCCCCCCACCCCCGCCCCCACCCCCGCCCTTGAATCGAAATGAGATGAAGTGTAGACTTGAATCTAAATGAGACTTAATGATTTGGTTTAGTCCTGGATCTCTGGCTGTTTCCATCTCCTGACTCCTTCTTTACTTTAGTTTATGTTTTTCTTCATGGTAAAAAGTTGCCACTGGTGAAACTGGGCATAGAGCTCCTATCCAGCCAACCCCCTTAGAGTCTGGGGGGTTTCTGCTTGTTTTGTAAATGTCTGTTCGATGCAGTTACATAATAGAAATACTCAGCATCAACCTCAGGACTCTGGAGGCCTCCTTTGGACCTTTTAAGCTAGAACTCAGCATTGTGGCTTTGTTTTGTTTTGTTTTGTTTTTGCTTGTATAGCTAGTTTTATTGTTTGATTTATCTTCTGATATAGTGGAGCTTGTATACTTTGAAGTCTTTCTCACTAAGGTATGAGCACCTAAAGGCAGGAGCTGTGGAGTTACCTAGTTCAGAGCCTGGTACAGAGCAGGTGTCCGGAGAGATAGGATATATCCTGACAGTCCTCCCTGTAGTTCTTCTTCCCTAGTAGGGGGAACTTGCTCTCAGGCATGTTCAAGCCACATAGTCACACACTGGGTTTGTGCCAGGCTTAGCTGCTGCCATCTTGAAATAGTTTTGAAGAAGTAACAACTCTTACAAACTTCATTAGGGTCTCGCCCACACTTTGGAGGCTGCTGCTTGCTCTTTTACAGACATTTTCCTCTCTCACACCTGCCCCCTTTTTCTGCTTTTACCTTTGAAGCTTAAACTTAGAGGATTCCTTCCTCAGCCTGTAAGATACGTACAGAGAGCTGGCTTTTACTTCTTTCCTGATCCAACCTCACTCTTCTTTTCCCCATCCTTTGATTTGTGATTAATTGCTATTGATCACTCTATTGGAATGTAAAATGTGGCTCATTTCTTGGCTGTGTTGAATTCCATCCTTCTGCTTGTGTTTCTTATACTGAGGTTATACTGTTTCACCAACCATGGTTATGTGGTGTGCTCTAAGGTTTCCCAGGACAGATTTTCATAATTTTATTATGTGTTCAAGTCATCTTTGTATCTTTTTCTCTTTATTGAGTTAAATGACATTTAGAAGCACTGTCTTCCTGAGAATAAGCCCAACTGTCATAATATTCCATCCTTTGTAGTATGTTAACCTACTATGTGAGTAAAGTAAAACTCACTACTGTCTGATTTAGACTTTTCACAAACTTCACAAAAAAATCGAGCTGGACCATAATTATCTTTTTTTTTTTTGAAAAATCACTTTTTAAACATATATTTATGGTATTCTTCAAAAATAGCTTTTGAAATTGTATAGAAAGTCACTGTATATTCAGTTTCTGAACTTAAATTATTTTTAGTCTTTATATTTCTTTTCTACTTTTTATTATTCTTTCTTAGCATAGAGAGTTCATTAAAATCTTATTTTTAGACATTTTATTAGATTTGTTTTCTTAAAAATTAAGTACAGAAAAGGTGACTATTGAAATGATCATTTTCTCACTGTTTTAAAAGTTTTGCATATTTTAACATTAATGAGCTTCTCACAACTATATCCTCGTTTATAATTACACATTTTCTCATTATGAAGTTATTATTCTTACCCTTCCTCCATGTTAAATCTGCTTTGTGCACTGCTTAACTAACTTGTGCTTTCTGTTTGTACCCATCTGACTTCTAAATTATATCTTTATTATCTTAAACTTTATGTGACATTTCACGTGCCAGTCTTTTTATAAGGAGAAACCACTGGATTCTGTTTTAAAATCTAACACCATTTCTTCTCCTCAAGGTCATTTATGTTTATCCATGCACATTTTATAGCCCCCTTGCCGGCTTGGTTAATGGTGGGTTTATAAGGGCTTCATGTCTCTTTAAATTTAAACTGTTGTGGGCCACCATTTTATTGCCTACAATACCCATCCACCCACCTTCTCCATCCAAATGTGTCTTACTCCGAGGAAATCAGTAAGTGGGGAGCAACAGTTCAGTGATGCTTATGTAATGGGTGCCCCTTAGAACTACTCATCTTCGAAACTCCAGGAAAGCAGTATGCCAAGAAATGGATAGGTATGATGCTCATTTGGATTAAAGTAGACAGGAGTAGAAAGGTTGTCTGATAATCTCATTGTAAGAAATGACTACATTTGATTCATATCTTAGTGTGTAAAAATTGAGTAACATGCTTGGTGGTCTTTAAGAAATATATATAAAAGAGGTCATATACATCCAAAATCATTTTTCATGCAGTGCTATAAGTTCATGCTTTATACTACTGTACAGAAATCTCTCATGAGACCATCAGGCATTTTAACATGGGGTGTGCCATTTCTGCACCTTTTTGTACTAGAACCTCCTGAATCATGTGCTATAATAGTAAGTAACATATATATATATACACACACGTGCACGTATACCCACTCATGCACATGTATATGTATCTCTGAAATTATATCCTGGAGAATCCATTATCAACAATATTTTTCTTTTCATTTATTCATTATTCAGAACAACTGTTGGCCGATTAGCCTTTCACAGAACATGACTGAGGGAAAAGTCTTTCTTCTGTATTCCAGTTGAAAAATAGGAGCTAGTTGCTCTGGAGATATGGAAATTATAATGACAATACAGAGACCAAAATTATTAAGACCTGCCTCCCTGTCTTAAGAAGTTGATGGTTTCTCATTTGCAGCACTCAGTTTCTTCACATTGACTGGAGAGATCAACAAACACATACGGAGCTCATTTTACACACAGGTCTTCACATGAAGCCATTAAATAACAAGGTTAGAATAGGCTCCATTACAGGCATAATAGTAACCATGGAACTATGTGTACGGGTCTTTTTTAACCCTAAAGATACAAGGCCACTTGGCAGTTTAGATGGTACCAGGGTATATGGTTTATTGAGAGACCATTCCCTGAAGTACAGATCATGTAAACACTTTTAATACTCTTAAGAATGTATCTTCACTGTTATTTTGGGAGTTACAATGTACTCAAAGTGTTTATTTCACTTCTTCAGTGACAGTGAGTTCTCTATGCTACCTAGTGTACAGGTAGGAGAACAGTAGTGTGCGATGAGCAACCATAGAGATGTTATTAATAGGGAAAAGTGGACTAAGCGCTTCCTGAAGTGATGGTATTAAGGTTGCTCTTGATTCTCAACTTGGTTAGAATGACGCATGGTGGCTTCCTGGAACAGGACAATTTCCAGGAGTTTGAGGACAACTTTGTTAAGGTAAGGGACACCCTGTCTCAGAAAACCAAATACAGTAAAAACAAACAAGAGAACACTTGATTAGGTTGAGTGATTAGTAAAGCACACCTTAAACATTACTTTAAGGTTTACTTCAGAGATGGCGGCACCGTGAGGGCCCTAACTTGATCAGTGGTTTTTGTCCACTGATGGATTAAACATTGGGAGAGGGTGAAGCTGTGGAAGGTAGGGTCAGTTTAGAGGAAGTGGATCTCTAAGGGATAGGGCCAGCTCATCCCTATCACTCTTTCTGCTTCCTGTGCCTTTGCCACACATTCAGTAAACCCATCTGAGCTTGAAATGAAACCTATAAAATCATTCATTCAAATAAACTCCTCCCCCCTTAACTTGATGATACTAGGATTTTAGGGTTTTGTTTGTTTGTTTGTCTGCACATAGTGATGATAAAGAGACCAGCACACATGGCAATTCTAATTCTTATACATTGCAAAACTTAGACTTCTTTCTTGATTAAAACAATAATTATAAAAAGGCATAGCAACAACAAAAAAGTCACAACAAAGAATGGCAAATAGAGTTACCTTTTAATGTTGAATGAGGTAATATTGAGCTCACTTTTACAGATTGTATCAGATTGGTCCCTGAACACGTGCATCATGTATCACTTGATACTTAAAGAGGCCAGAGTCTAGTGTTGGCTGCTGGCTGAACCATAAAGATGAAAGTAAGAGGCACAAGGCAAGGAAGGAGCTCCCAAAAGACTTAACAGAGTCAGTAGGCATTCAGAGACCGTCTCCTGTGGGTGTCACTTTACTATAGATTGTAGAATTTAATGAAGCATATTATTTGGTTTGCAAAGAACTTTCGTTTGTCAAGTGTGCTAGTGCCTATTGAGGGCCTACTATGTGTCAGTTCTGGGGAATATATTTTCCCATCCATTTGTTCTCTTGAGTCTTCTAACCACCCATTTACCCAAGGGGGATGAGCGGCAATTCCTGCACACTGCTGACCTTTGCTTTTTCCTTATGGTGGCAAAGAGGTTTCTGATTATTACAGCAGTTGGAGATGAAAGTGAAGTAACTACAAGCTGATACCAAGAAAGGTAAATTGCAGCAGACCATTGGGAGTTAGAAACACCACTCCACTTACAGCTCCCAGAATTCCCATTTGGAGAAACTGAACCTCTATAAGATTCAGGGACTCACTCACACACTCTCACTGCTTAGAAAACTGTATGAAACTGCTTAAAATGACATTTCTTTTCTTTCATGTTTTATCATGGTAGTGATAAGGTCCATTCCTGACTGTAGGGGAAGCAAAGCCACTAATCTTCAGTGTCACATTTTTATGGATGCTGTGGCTTGTCTCTCTCTAGGACTCCTTCCTGACTCTGAGCACAGTAGTGTCCAGAGCCCAGGGGATGAGCCTTTTCATATTCTAGTGCAATGTTTTTCAACCTGTGGGTCATGATCCATTTGGGGTCAAACAACCCTTTCACAAAGGTTGCTCAAGAGCATTGGAAAACACAGATATCTACATTATGATGCATTTAACAGTAGCAAAATTACAGTTATGAAGTAACAACAAAAAAATTTTATGGATCATGAGGAACTGTATTAAAATGTTGTAGCATTAAAAAGGTTGGGAACATTGCTCTAGTGCCTTGGCTTGAGGAAAGTCATCCAGCAATGTAGTCCTGACAGCCTTACTGTCTGACAGGGTGGTGGGATCTGACCTTTGATTATTGCTTGATCACCTGCAGGCTGTTTCCTTGGATTTCTTTGTCTGTGAAATGAAGCAAAACTACACTGCTTGGATGGAGTGAGAAAAGGTATATGCCATGAGTTACTATCTGTGAGGTACTTCTCCCGTTGTAGGCAGCCAGGCTTGGTGAGAATGCTGGGAATGTGACAGAAGCTTTGAGGCTAAGAGTGTCTCTTTGTTTAGTTTCTCCCACCCTATCCGGCTTTATTCTGGATGTGTTTGTCTCTTATCTTCATGGATCTAATATTGATCAGGCAAGAGAGAGTGAAACTGTAAAAAGACCTCTAAGAGGCAGTTAGGCCTTGGTAGGGAGGGGTGGGTAGGCCTCATTCTGTTTGTACAGGTGCATTGTAATGCTGCCTGCGGTGTGAACATTTTCCACTTCATTACTCCTGGCCCTGGCCCAGGCCCTGTCTGCTCCCCTGGCCCCTGTCTTAGTTTAATTTCAGCCGTCCCTGGCCTTTGGAAGAAGTAGTAACAGAAAGGAAAACAAATGAGGTAGCCATAAACATTTTTTTTTTTCACATTTGACCAGGCAGGGCTGATGGCATGCTTGTGAAGCAGAAGGAGGCCAGTTGGCTAGGGCTGTAGGTGCTCACATCAAAAGAACTTGTTCCCCAGGGGCTTCTGTCTGCTGAACCCGATCCCGCTAGGTGGGGTTGACTTTGCTTTCTTGTGTAGGAATGATCCAAAACAGATACCCATGGGTCCCACAGTGGCAGAGCTAACATTTGCTGAGCATACACTGTGTGCCAGATACTATTTTAAACACTTTAAGGAATTCTTAGGCTGATTTATTGCATCTTGCTGTTATTCTTCCAGATAGGGAAACTGAGTCACACAGAATAATTTTGTAGTAACATAGACACATTTTGTCCTTAGCGTGTCCTTGGCATCTGCATGTTGAAGTGCCATGCTATCCTTTCTTCTAATGTAACTCATAGTATGTCCTCATATTTGATGATATGACTTGGATTAATTTAATCCCTGGATTAGATGGACTCACAAAGTGACAGAATCCTATGGTTATTAGCTGCTACAGTTCTTTCTTCCAGATACCCAGATTCTGCTGAGTTATCTCCAGTGGTGGAATAAGCTCTCTCCTGTGTGGGCTTCCTATTCATTGTGCTACGCAGTAATTCAAAGCTGGTGGTGGTCTCTCGGTGTGAGGAGGGAGGCTCCCCCATCTCGCTGGTTAACTGTCTTGGCAAGGTGCCGAGTGCATGCTGAGTACTAAATCCGCCCTGTCTCTTGCCTGAATTTCCCCTTGTCTTTCACACATTGAAAAGAAAAGAAAGAATTTGCTTATTGATCAACTAGCTGAAAGATGTTTTTACAAAACAATGTCAGGTTCTTTCCTCATATGAAAAGAGACTCTGTAGAGTAAGGGGATACAGTTGCTGCCTTCTCTCTTTTGAATGCATCTTCCTTTCCCAAGTGTTTGAGATGGCACATTTGCTAAGCACCAACTTCAAAAAGGGATGAAACACATTCTCTATCTGTGGGGAGTGCCTATGAGCTGTGGGAACTCACCACACAAATAACCTGCAATTAGAGGAGTGTGTGCTGGAGAAGGGAGCTCAGCAATAGGAGGAATGACAAGTGACATTCATATAAAGTCTCTAAGGTCCATTGGGTGCTATTTCTGCTACCTCCTAGTGAGCTTATTCTATGCAAGAGAGAGAAATGTTTGGACTTGGCACAGTATAAAATTGCCCTCCAGATACATGGTTTATCAGAAGAAGAAGAAGAAGTTACAACAGAAATTTGCAATCAATTATACCCATACCTCTTTCTCATATGTACAAGGACCTGGCTTTTGCTTTTTAATGTATGCCAGGTTCTTTCCTCCTGGCCTATTTCTCTCCCCCCCCCAACACCTCGGCCCACTAATTTACCCCTCTATAAGAGAACATTCCTGCTAGTCCAGAGTAATGCTCCAAAATCAGTCATCTTTAAAAATAAATCTGACTTTGGACCACCACCTTCTCACCTTCTCTTTGCTTCTCTCCAAAGACTTCTCCTGCATTCTCCTCTCTCTCTCTCTCTCTCTCTCTCTCTCTCTCTCTCTCTCTCTCTCTCTCTCTTTCCCTCTCCCCCACTAGGTCACTGAGACAGACATTGTCAGGGACAGTAAGGGAATCGAGGAACAACACATTGCCATCGCTGAAGGTGAACAGTTCTCAGTGCCCACCCTAAACTATTACTGCCTGTGCAACCTGGCTCAATCATTTTTTAAAATGCCCCCTTTGCTTGGCTGCTGAGCAGGACTTTCTAGAGTGACTCCCTAGCTTACCAAGCCCCTCCTTCATGGCTGGTCATCTGACTGGTTTCCCAACTCTTGCTCCCTCCATCCACTGGAGTCAGCATGGTCTCCTGCTCTTTACTCGGTCCACTTTCTTACCTGGCGATCTCAAGCCAAGTGAAGCTTTTAGCAGCACGTGGTTGAAGAATGACCAGTATCTTACACCTGTCATTCTCTTCTCCATGGACTCTTCAACACACATTTCCAATGTAATATATTTGCCTCCTATTTCCTCTGGAAATGGCCATTCTGCTCTGATTTCAGCCCCTGTCATTGGCTCCTCTTAGCCTCATCCCTGCCCTCCACCCACTAGCAGGTCCCAATTTCTTTTCCTGAGAAAAGTCTGAGTCACACATCACCCCAGACTACCTCCCTCTGAGAGCTGCCTCTATTCACAAGAACCCGCTCTCTCACTCCCCTCTCTGCTGCCCTGAAACCTTCTCCTGTGAGGGCTGGTTGGCTCCCATATCAATTCTAAAATCCAGTGTTCATTTCTTTTCTATGAGGTTCTCATGAGCTAGGCTGGTCTTTTGTTTTGTTTTGTTGTTGTTTTGTTTTGTTTCCCCCCCTTTGTTCTCTATCCCTCTCTGCTCCAAACGTGCTGAGGTTCGGGCTGTTCTTCTATAAGCCAACACCCAACACCTTCTCCAGTCAGCTAGGCGTCCATGTTACTAGCTCCTCATTTCTGTCAGATCCTAGGCAAAGATTTTCCAGATGACTAGAAATAAGGCAGAATTTGGCATCACTGTTTCTCCACTACAACTTGCCCCCACAGGGATTATTGTGTTTGTAACACAGTATGTATTTATGTGCCTATAATCTACTTCTTGCCCTTACAGCTTAAGCTTTATAACATAGACTTTTTATTTACCCAAGTGTCTAGAACAATATTGGCACTTACCAGATGCCCAAAGAAATATTTGCTGAAACAGTAAGTTGGAAAATGTGTTTGAATCTCTGCTCGGCTTGCCATTCCCTGTGACTGAGGCCAGTTCCTTCGCCATGAACCTCAATGTCCTCAGGCACTGGGATGGTCATGTTTGTCATCCCAAACCCAGCAGATAGTGAAGAAAACCAAGGGATGCAGGGACTGTGGAAGCAGTCTGTAGTGAAGCCATGATGGACAAAACCCATGGAAGCCATTTCCTCTGAGTTATGTCCAGACAGGCAAACTAATCTGTTGCCAGAAAAATGTTGTTAAAGTACATGGGCTCTTTACACCTTTTAGGGCTTTCTTTGGCATAGCACGATTTGGAGAAGGGGGGAAATAAATTTTTATGGTGTAACAAATCCCACTGGGTGCCAGGCATGGCATATGGTGCAATCCAACCTCATATTTACTGGCTCTGCCTGGGAGGCTACATGGCACCCTGATGACAATACCCAGGTTATTTCTGCTTTATAAACTTAGCATATAGGGCCAGAGTAGGCATCGGGTTTACTGATTTGGCTCTAATTGAATGTTGTTGTTGTTGCAGGACGAGCTCAGTGAGAGCAAGCGACTTTCCCAACATTATGGAGAGAGGAGATGCTGTTACTGGTACCGTCCTGGACCAAGGTCAGCACACTTGGCTGACTAAGCTCAGGAGGCAGTAAGCAGGCTCCGAAAAGCAGTTGCGGGCAGTGCATGCAGTCTCTTCATTGTCAAAACAACAGTAGGCTTCATGCAGCCAAATGAGTTCTCTTTAATACCTTGAAAGGACCCTGGAAAAGCCTTGGGCCTGCGCAGAGTGACAAGGCCAAGAGAAATCCTTCACCCTGTCCGTCTTTACTTAGCACCTCCCGTTTTGATGTGAAGTTTCTAGGTTTTGTCATGGCCACTGTGGTTGCTATAGAAACAGAGCAACAAATATTTGGAGGCCAGCAACACCTTTCCCCCAGAAGCCCAGTCAAGAATGTTTGGGAGCAGGCCCCTGCCCATCAGGCTGCTGTTGTTGCAGTTGAATGCAGCCTTTGTGATTAGCCTTCTGGCCTGCCACCAGGCTCCAAAGAGATGACTAGGCTCAGATCTCTTTAAATAGTGTTTGTGTTTCAGTCATCCATAAGGAGGGGTGGGTGGGAAGCTCAGTCTCACTGTGCGGATATCATTCAGGAGAGCAGAGCCAGGGTGCTGTGAGCGGTGTATACTGCCCTTCACCAGGAGCAGCACTCAGGAGGCTCTGCTCGCAGCATCCTGCAATGTCCTGGCTAGGGAAGTCCGTGTTAGCACTGTCATCCTGTAGGTGAGAAGATGGGTACTGGTGGAAGACACAGATGCTTCAGGTTAGCAACTAGCAAAGAGGATAGTGCCGTGGCTGAGTTGTCTCGAGGCTAGGATCAGTATGGGCACTTTTCAAAGTTCCTTCGAGTTTAATGTGATAGAGGCTGGAATTCTTCACAGTCTTTTACGTTGTACTACACAGAGTCTGCACAAGACTCAGTCGTTTGTGAGAAAATGAATACAGTGGAATGGCAAAACTCGGCTTTCACTGGGAGCTGATTTTATTTGTCCGTGGGAACTTGATTTGCTTACTTATCATGGCTGATGGGCATTATGTGATTTTACTGCAATGTGAGAGCCCAGAGCTTCCATCTGGCACCAGCTCCGCCAGGGAGTGAGGAGGCAGTGAAGGAAATTTGACTTAATGGCAGGTGTTACCTGGACAGATAGAAAGGTACCATTGTCTCCTCTGCAATAAACTGCCCACCTTTCACCTGCTGTCAAATTGCAAATTCACTTACCATTAAAGCCCTGGGCCATTACTTCATTCATTTAGCAAGAGTTTATTAAATGTCTACTGAGGGTCAGGCACTGGACTAAGCGCTGGGGAGAGAAAAATAAACAACATTTGTCTGACAAGTGTGTATTGAATGTCTGCTCTATACAAAGGACTATGTTAAGCTCTGGGGGTACCACACACTCTACCCCTCAAGAAACTGTTTGGAAAAGCTAAGTCAACAGACACTTGCCACAGCAGAGATGAACTTTCTTTGGAAATATGAGTAGCTAGGGGAGGTACCCATCACAGGCACTTAAATCAGTTGCCAGTTAGCTTAGTAAGGTGGTGCTGGCGCTGAGAAAAAGCAGTAGGATCCAGAGTTTGTGGCCAGCCTGGGTTATACACACAGCAACAGGCTAATAGTGAGACCTATCTCAAACAAAAGAAAAGAGAACAAAATTTAGACCCTACCCAAAACCATCTAAATTAGTAACTACTTGCAACTACTGAATATATATAAAATGTGACTGGCCTGAATTAAGACAAAATGCACATTGAATTTCAAAGTCTTAGTCTACAAAGTAGAATGCTAATATCTGATTAGTAAGTTCAATTGATTACACATTGATACAGTTTGGAGTATGTTGGATTTAATCAAATATCAAAATTATTGGACTTTTGCATTTCTTAAGATGACATGCAAACGACCCTGCATCCTGGTGAGATCAATGTTAGTTAGTTTTTGTACCAGCTAGCTATTATAGAATTGGATTACAGTGGCGCAGACTTTGCCGAACCCTAACAGGTCCAAGATGGGCCTTTCCCGAGACAAGGCCTTTGGTGATCTGGTTTTAAAAGTTGGTTCTTTAATGAATAGCTAGCTACTTGTTTGCCTCAACATCTATTGATAGTCTCCATGTCAGGTCCAAGAGTATGTTGGAAGACTTGGCCAATCACGAATCCGTATTCTGAAAGTGAGCATTTAAGTCTATGGTCTCTTTAACAACAACATCCCTGATTTCCCACTGTCAGTTGGTGTGGGAAATAAGCTGCAATGCCTGGCTTCAGTAGAACTGGATGTTGCTATAACCAAGTTCTTGTCCAAGGGACATAAGCAGAAGTGGTCTACACTGGTTAGTTTTTATTGTCAACTTGCCACAAACTAGAGTCACCTGGGAAGAGGGAAATTGGGATATGGCATTGTCTCCATCAGACTGGTCCTTGGGAGGTATTTCTTGATTGCTAATAGATATAGGAGGAATCAGACCATTGTGGCCAGTGCCATTCCCTGTGCAGGTTATCCCGGATTATATAAGCCAGAGGGACTGCAAACAAGTAAGCAGTGTCTCTTCATGGTTTCTGCTTGAGCTTCTGCTCCGACTTTCCTCAGAGATGGATTGTGATCTGAGAAGTGTGAGCCAAACAAAGCTTCTTCTCACTAAGTTGCTTTTGGTCAGAGTTTTATCTTCGTGATAGGGAAGGAACCGAAGTATCACCTGTATACATTCGGATCAGTGTTCTATTTTAAATTGTGTGTGTGTGTGTGCGTGTGTGTGTGTGTGTGTGTGTGTGTGTGTGTGTGTGTGTGTACTCTTGAGTGGAAGTGCCCATAGAGGCCAGAAGAAAGCATTGGATCCCCTAGCATTTGAGTTAAAGGTCTGATAGAAGTGAGCAGCCTGGTGCATGTGCAGGGAACTGAACTTGGGTCTTCTGCAAGAGTAGTGCCTACTCTTTCCCTGTTGATCCATCTCCCCACCCCCCTGAGAAGTCTTCTTCCTTGCTTTTCTTTCTGTTCTCCCTCCTTACTTCTGAAGGACCAAGGTGTTGAAACATGTTGAAGACTACAGAGCAACACATCAAAAGGAACCTGGGCTCTGCCACCATTGATGGCTGTTTCAGTCTCGGATCGTTTCCTGCTGGGCTTTTGTATGAATGGGAAAACTAAACTTCATGATAATGATGAGCTTTCTATGATGAGAGACCGTGGACCACTTTCCCCGGTTATGATTTGAAGGTGGCTTTGTCTCTGAAATCAAGTGTTTCATACTTCGTCCTTAGTATGATAACTTTGGAAGGTGGAATAAATCCTTTAAGGGTTGGGATTCAGTAGAAGGTATTTAAATCATATCATTTTCTCAGGATTTTGGTTAGTTTCCCCTGAGAGGAATTGTTAAAAGAGCAGATATGTCTGTCAGCTACTGAACATTCTTTTTAAAAATTAATTAATTAATATGTATGTATGTCTGTGTGCCTGCTTGTCTGTATATGCGCTACTTATGTGTAGCACTTATAGAATTCAGAAAATGGCATAGATTCCCTGGAACAGGAGTTACAGGCAGTTATAAGCTGCCAAATGTGGGTACAGAAAGGGTTCTTAACCACTGAGCCACGTTGCCATCTCTACTCTTACAAAGAAGATTCAAAGAGGAAAGGCTAGAAAGCCAGTCAAGAAAAAAGATGATCGAAAACCACAATTAAGGTGTTGACACTGGACATGGAGATGGGGCACTTCTATTTTAGATGTTCAATGTGTTAGATGTACAATGCCTGGATCTGGACAATCTTTGGTCTTGGAGATTCTTGTGTGAGAAGAGGAGGATCCATTGTGAATCACTGATACTTGCCCCAGTTCACCACCTCTAACCCCCAAGGGATTTCCCTGGCACATTTTTGCTGACCTAAAGGATCCCTGGGCACACCTACCCAACAGGACATCTCTCCTCTCTCTCCCGAGGTCTGAAGTTCATCTAAGCTGTGACTCAGTGTGGGAAACTCATAATGGATTGGCTCAATGGCCCATGGGAAAGGGCGAGGCAATCACAGAAGTGCACTGTCACCAACCTGAGCCAGAACAGCCTGTGTTACAGAGTGTAGCAGAAAGGTCATTGCAACATGTCTGAAAACACCTGACTTGGTCACATATTGCCAGAGAATTGAACTGGACTGAACTCTGACCAAATACTTCTTGTTTTCTTCTGGGATCTTGAGGGATGGATGCAGATGACAAAGTCTTCTATTAGTTCATTCAACTGATGTTGCGCAGAGACCTGTTTTGTGTCAGCATATTAGAGACAGAGGGATGAATGGGGCCTAGGCCCTCCTCACTTGAGGAGAATTGAGAAGAATTCAGGTTCTTCTGCTTTGTAAGCAGGACCATGCTCCAGTTCTGCTCATCTGGATAAACTTCTGGCTTGACTGCAATAATCTTAAAAAAGCAGAACTAGCCCATAGCCCCTCATTCCTGTGCTGGGAAATTGGACATTAGCATATTAGTAGATAGCAACATAACAATAGTTGCCCGTGGAACCAACATGAGCTTCAGTTGTGCCATTAGGCACACACATGTTAAGTAACTAAACTGACAGTGTGCTTGCTCTGTGCAGGACCTGGATTTCCTTTTCCTGAAGTGGAACAGAGCTGAGGAAATTGGCAGGATGAGTCTTGGAGGTCTCTGAGGTCTCTTTATGAGCAACCCAGCAGATATCTCTAATCCTAAGGGTGGAAATAGAGCTGAAGTAAGACAATAATGGGGAAAAGATTTAGTCATCAGTTCAGTCATTTATGCATAAGTCAAAATGATAGTCAAAGACAAAACATCAAGTAGTCCAGACTGGCCTTCAACTCCGTAAGTAGCCAAGGATGACCTTAAAGTTTGGCTTCTCCTGCCTCTCTCTGCTGAGTGCTTGGGATCACAGGCATGCACCATCAAGTCTTGGTTTATATGATGCTGTGAACAAAACACAAGGCTTTATTCATACTAGACAAACACTCTACCAATGGAGCTACACCTCCAGTCCCAAGAAGTACTTTTGAAAAAAGAGAAAGGAAACCAGTCAGTGACAGGCAATTCCCTCTGAGTGACCCTGTGTGGGGAACCTAATCTTCCAGCCCCCATGAGCCTCCACCACCACCCGCAATGAGGAGGCAGGACAGATATGGCCCTGACACTGACTGCTGTCATTTGTACCTAGTTGAAGTTCAGGTGGTCTTGGAGACTTGTCTCATTTCACAGTGCTTTTGTTTCCTCATCTTTAAAGCAGGGTTAATAAATGCAAAAAGCCAAGAACATACACATTGTACTGAGAGTGCTCAACAGACTGAGAGCTGTCACCCTCCTCCATGGCCATTCACACACCGTGATGGTCGCAATGTCTAGAGGACGGTAGGTCTTGTTTGTTTGTTTGTTCTTTTTTTTTTCCGAGACAGGGTTTCTCTGTGTAGCCCTGGCTGTCCTGGAACTCACTCTGTAGACCAGGCTGGCCTCGAACTCAGAAATCCGCCTGTCTCTGCCTCCCGAGTGCTGGGATTAAAGGCGAGCGCCACCACCGCCCGGCAACGGTAGGTCTTAAGAGACTATTTTCCTTCCATGTTCTTCCAGAGTGTCTCTGGGATACCCCGTTTTCTAATCTCCAGATTTCTGGGGGATGTTTCTTCAAAGTACAACATCTTTTTACATAGATTCAAAAAGAGCTGCCTGCCTGCCACTAATTCCACTGTTAATGAAGAAAAGAGAAAAACAAGGGAAGAACTGGCTCCCTGTGTATAGAAGTTTCGTGCAGACAACAGTGATTCCAGTCGCTTTGTCTCTTCCTGTACCTGCAGGCAGAGAGCAGAAGAAAGGAAAACTGAGACTCATCAGTTCAATGAGAAATGAATGTCTGAGTAGGTGTGTGACCACGTGACCCAAAGCTTTCAAACTCTGAATACCAGCATTAACATAAGCTATTATCCTTCTGGTTGCCTCTTATCTCTCACATGCTCTGCCCTGGGATTCTGTTAGGAGAATCCTGAAGCTTCAGACCTTGAGGCCAAATCCTGCACTGAAGAAGATCCGGGAGGAGAGAGGAAGTGCTGGGTGAGGTCCAGAATCAACAACAGTATCCTAATACCCAGGCCCTACTTCCCAGTATGACTTTTGGTGACAGCCCCCAAACTGCATGGTGGCAACTGAGCTTCTGAGATGTAACTCCTGCAACAGACCTATCATTATCACTGGTATATAGATGAGGGCTTGAAGCTTTGTTGGGGAGCTTGTCAAGGCAGATGAGTAGTCACTGGAACGAAACCCATTTTACCTGGCCCCAGAGTCAAGGCTGTCACCAGTACGATAGCCTCTAGTGCTGCTCTCTGAGGCTTGGCACCCTTTTGATTGCAGACAGGTGACTGAGTCATGTCTGTCTGTGCGAAGGGTCTTGCTTCCTGCTTGGCTCTACCTGGCTCCAGTTCTGTGAGCCACCTGTGTTGTTTTACCGATAACAGTGTTTGCCCTTCTCAAGCCAGGGCTATAAAAGGCAGCTTTCAAAGTTACTGCCGCAAAAGTGTCAACACAGGGGAGTCCAGTCATTGCTTTTTTTTTTTTTTTTTTTTTTTTTTTTAGGTGAAATGTCACCTCTGAGTTACCTTAAAGGCTGCTGGAGAGTTCTTCATAGTCCAGAGGCCTGTGGTCTAAGTCTGGCTTTTATCCTATCAGGACATATTGCATTGTGTTGGCCATGCTTTGTAATTTCTCTCATCTTTGTGTTTTAACATCAAGGAGAAGATGGTTGGATGCTAAGCTCTTAAAGGCCCCAAAGTGTTCAGTTTGCTGGCCTTGGAATCTGTTTAATGACTGTGAGATGCTTTATGTAGCAATCCTCAGAATAAAACCACCCCAAACCCCCAAACTTTCTCTCCAAACCTCTAACAATGTTACCATTGATGCAGCAAAGTCACTCATTAGTATCGTGAAAAGTGATTTTTTTTTTCCTTAATGTAAGAAAAGTCCCCTCCACGTGACCCTGGGCCATGAGCCCTGGAGCACAAAGCCATAGTCAGACCTCAAACATCCAGCAGAGTTCAGGTGTTCAGCAAATTGCCATCACTTAAGAAGGCAACAAAATTTTCTCAACTTTTACAATGTTTTCTCCCTCCTCCCCTGCTTGCTAGGGGTTTTGCCCTTGCTTGTAACTCACACCACAAATAATACTGTAAGCCTCTGGCTGTGAGGTGCAGAGTGGAAGCTGCCAAGAACATCAGAGGAAGTGAAGCCCTTTGCTGCCATTCAGGATGCTGGAAGTGCAGGGGACAGATTCAGACAACCTCAAAGAACTCTTTCTGCTAGGACACCTCTATCAGGACTCAATTGGTAGTGCTCTTCCAGTTCAGTGTTGGGTACCTGGGTGTCAAGCAGCTTTCTGGGGCCCTGTGACTGCTCTCCTATACACACTGTTTTTGATTTTTTTTAATCCATCCTTAGCATGGGGGTGAGCATCGGTGTCTTTAATGTGTAGCAAAAGAATAAAGACTATGTGAGCTAAATAACTCTTTCAAGGTCAAGGTCATATACCAGTTACCTGATTATATAGGCAAAGGTCAAGGTCATATACCAGTTACCTGATTATATAGGCAAAGGTCAAGGTCATATACCAGTTACCTGATTATATAGGCAAAGGTCAAGGTCATATACCAGTTACCTGATTCTATAGGCAGAAAGCTAGGATAACCTCCACGAACTCCTAGAACTATGTTCTTACCTGTCTGTCTCTCAGCAACACAAGCCAAAGAATCACGGTGCTCTTAGGCCCGTTTATGAAGGACAATAATTGTGGAAAGAGACTTCAAGTACTTCCTCCCAAAACAATGTGGATGAACCGGCTCTATCAACTGAAGTGTGAGCGTGGACTTCCTTCCAGTTGTTCACTGTACCCCACTACCTGGATGTTTGCTCAGCGCTGTATGTAGTTCCTAGCCCCAAGTGGGAGCTGACTTCTGAGTATATCAGTCACCAATGCCTAGATGCCATCCATATTTGCATCCTCTGTGGTGTCCAGTGAATAATGTTCAATAGTTGCTTAAATACTGAGGAATTCATTTTCCCTTCTTCTACCTCAAAGAGTTATTGATTGTCAACCAAAGGCACCATCATCCCTCCCAGTGTCTGAGGCCTGGGCCTTCTGCTAGGATGCCTCGCCCATAGGACTTGTCCAACTGATGACTGAGCTCTTTTAATCTACTTTTGGCTCTACCCTTAATGCCTTTCCCTTCTTTCCAAACATGGGCACCGAAACATTTTTCTTTTATAGTTAAAGACTGGATTGTTCACAACTTGAACTTGCTAAGCTCCAAAGGGGAATTTAATTCAGAAGCATGTAAGAGTGTCTCAATATTAAAAGAGATATGCAACTTTCAAGCCCCAAGAAAAGAATAGGCGGTTGAAAGAGAAGCTTTTATTTTGGGGACTCCATCATCTACTCTCCCTGTTTATCGATGCACCCGATTCCTCCCTAAGACCTAAATGTAGACATCTACAGACTCCCATCTATAGAGTTTTTAAGACTCTACAGTCTTAAACTATAGTTTCTAAACTGTGAAAATTCTCTTCCTGATATGCTTTAATAGTATTATCCCTAGGAGAGGCTAGCATACTGAACATACATCTAAGACTGTACTTGGACCAGTCATACCTCTGTGGAATTTTTAAAAGGTACTGCATTCTGGGTATCTAGAATTCTACAGGAGTATAGGACACTCTGCCATATAGGTTGACCCAGAAACATGACCCGCAAAACTGTTAGTGGTGGACCAGGCTGACAGGCTGCATAGGGACGGACATTCTCACTAGTCCATTTTGGAGTAGCTCTTCACACTGGACCACCACCATGGCCGAGAAAGCAGAATTACACTAGAAATCACCCTGTCCACCAGGTCCATCAAGTCAGAGTGGAGAGCGGGATGAGAAAAAGACCATTTCTCCAAGTGAGAAAGGTGGCAAAGTCGCTGGAGCCCAGAAGAATTAGTCTGAACTGGAATGTGTTTACCACTCCAACCTGCTTCTCCTATCAGTTCCCTTCACGGGTACAAGGAAACATCTGCCTAGTAAGTCTGGCCAAAAACCCATGAAGTATCCAGATTTCTTTCCTCTCCCTCCCAACAATCTTCAGAACGTGCCTCAAATATATCTTGATCCTCTTTCCATCTATTATGCTGTCCTTAATTTAAGCAACAACTTTTTTTTTTTTTTTTTTGGGTGAGCTCCTTATAAAAACTACCTCCTAGGTACAAGCACCAAATTCATCCCGATGCGTCCACTTTGGTATATGACTATGACTTTGCTGTTCTCACCAGCTGGAGATAGGTCTGTCTGTTGCTCTGCCCTTGGAAACTGGGTTTGGCCAGTGAGATACTAGAAAACATGAAGCAGAAAGTTAAGAAACACCTCTGTACCAGAACTAGTTCTGTCTTGCTGATCTTGGTAGCTCTGAGTGGGGAAAAAAATCAATAATAAGAGACATATGACCCACTCATTCCCACAGTCTCAGTGGAGAGGTCAAACCTATGGGTGAGCAAAACACTGTTTGGCTGCAGAGCCACCCACAGACTTATAGATTTATGGGCAGTAACAAACTGGCTTTTGTTCTAGGCCTGAGTTATGTGGTGATTGATTATACAACAAGTGCCAAGTGATCCACCTGTCTTCCTTTCCTTCTCTAGCTTGTCCATACGAGGATTTCATTACCATTCTAAAAGTGTTATCGGACTTCGCTGCCTCCTTCTTCACCAACCTATGATCGATCAGCCTAATAAATGGTGAGTGTAAAAGTTTAATATAGTACTCAAAATTTTCCAGGTTCCAGGCCCCAATTATCTTTTGATTTGCCCTGTCTTTATCCTATAACCTATTGCTATGCTGGGATACAGTAGGGCTTTTCTTGAAATAACATTCTTTCCACAGTCTCAAAACTGGTCAGATGTGCTCACCTTAGCAACCATCTACTGAAACTGATATTTTAGTTCTCATCACCTTCCTTTCTGGGTAAGTGACTCATTGAAGATAGAGATTTTAGTCCTTTCTCCCTTAGCCCTCAAAAGTATCTAACATGCATTTCGAACTTTTTGAAATCACATCATGATGTTCTTCCATGCAAAGCTCATATTTGAGAATGGTAGAACAGTTTCAAAAGAAAATTACAAAAACAAAACAAAACAAAACAAAACAAAATGGTGTTTTAAGTAAGTTTACAATTGTATTAGACTATATTCATAACTACCTTCAGCTATGTGTGGCTCATGGACCATGAGTTGAACACTCCTAGTAGACAATGAAGAAGGCTAAACTATGGAGTTACTATCATCTCCCAGAGTTGGATCAGGTGTGGATGTGGTCTGTTGAGGCAGACGACCATACAGTTAAGGCTGTGAGATCAGGGAGAGTGGGACTGAAGCATGGTATTTTCACTTTTGTCAGTGTGACCTAAGAAAGTTATGCAACATTCTTTTCAGTTTCTTTTTTACATAAGTTGGGAATGGTAATGGAAGCCAAATCACCGATTGGCTGTGAAGAATGAATGAAAGGTACCCAGCTATCATAAGCACTTGAAAACCTCCATTACTCTAGGAATGCTGCTGCCCTGGTGGTTGAGGTAATGATGTAACTGCCATCCTGTTTTTCTAGAATGGCTTCCCTGCCCCTTAGAAACGGGAGGGCTAATAGGTCACCTTGAGCATGGGGAGTCCTTTAGTGCACTGGCAAGAAGCATAATAGTATGTGGAGATGGCACAGACATCTTCTTTTCCCTTAGAAGATGTGAGCACAAGCCTTCTGTTTACAAATGGAATGGGCTTTATCAAATCACACCCCTTCACTGAGATTTGTTTCTTTATTCATAAAACAGGTATGGCTTTATTGGATTGAGAGGAAGTCCTGAAAGGAAAAAAATGTTGAAGGAGATTTAGCCTTTGCCATAGTATGCTCCTGATCAGTGCCTCTTCTTCCTGGAAGATGGCTTCGCCTCCCTTTTCCTGGCCCGGATATCCATGTTTTTATGTGCTTTCTTGGGACACAAGTATTCCCTGAGCTGACACTGGAGCACTTACTATGTGCTGGCAGTATTACAATGGGCAGGGCAAAGCCCTTCTGGAAACTTCAATTCCTGTGAAAAGACAGGGTTTAGGGGGAAAGCTGGTAATATAGTTTCCAACTGGTAAATGCTGAGAGACTTGGGAAAGGGACCTTCTGCAGCCCCTCAGTCTTTGGTACGCTATTTGTATTTCATTGTTCTTCTTTGCCATGGGGTCCCAGAGGTTGGGACCCTTTATTTGGCTATCAATCATGGTCAAGCCCATCGGTACTCCCTTCCTCCATAAGTGATTGTAATGGTCACTGTAGGAAGTGACCATCAGACAACTTGGTGTGCCAAGGACAGGGAGGCCACAGAAGGTCCCTTTTCTAAGTCTCTCAGCACTTACTAGATTGCACCAGCAATCTGCTAACCACAATTTCCCTTCAATACAGTGACTAAAAGCCTCTGTACTAGGTCCTCATCTTATATTTCCAAAGAGAGAGATTCCCCAAAGATAAAACATGTTTGTACTATTTCCACTGATTGTCAATTCTGTTGCCCAGTCTTAACTCAGCTCTTTCTACCCAGAGTTCACAGAATAAGAACTCAGATCAAA
Source organism: Mus musculus (assembly GCF_000001635.26). Classification (NCBI taxonomy): domain Eukaryota; kingdom Metazoa; phylum Chordata; class Mammalia; order Rodentia; family Muridae; genus Mus; species Mus musculus. Next base: position 95,149,070 of record NC_000070.6, read on the forward strand.
CTTCCAGGCCAAAGCTCCAAAAGCTTCCATCCACACCCAGTGCAGACAAGCTGGGCTTCTTTCCACGCTCACTCACAATTATGTAAAGTTGCCCCGGCAGACCTTCAACCCTCATACTTTCTGCAGGGTAAGGACTGATGCTAATTGCCTGGGCTTTGCCACTTGTTGCTCTGAATCAGTAATCTGGGAGCTGATGACAGAAATAAATAAAAAGATCCCCACCTTAATGGAACTTACCTTCTTTTGAGAGAAGAGTCAACAAAATAATTAACAACAACAATAATAATACCAGAAAGAACCTACCAGATGGTATGAAACTGGGGTAGTTTGAATGAAAATGGCCCCAATAGGCTCATAGTGAGTGGCACTATTAGGTGGTATGGCCTTGTAAGAGGAGGAAGTATAATCTTGTTGGAAGAGGTGTGCCACAAATGCTCAAGCTAGGCCCAGTCTCTCTCTCTCTCTCTCTCTCTCTCTCTCTCTCTCTCTCTCTCTCTCTCCCTCTCTCTCTTATTTATCTGCCCATCTAGATATAGAAATCTTGGTTCCTGTCTAACACCATGTCTGCCAGCACACCAGCATGCCATGTTGACTGTCTTAGTCAGGGTTTCTATTCCTGCACAAACATCATGACCAAGAAGCAAGTTGGGGAGGAAAGGGTTTATTCGGCTTACACTTTCAGGCTGCTGTTCATCACCAAACGAAGTCAGGACTGGAACTCAAGCAGGTCAGGGAGCAGGAGATGATGCAGAGGTCATGGAGGGATGTTCTTTACTGGCTTGCCTAACCTGGCTTGCTCAGCCTGCTCTCTTATAGAACCAAGACTACCAGCCCAGAGATGGTCCCACCCACAAGGGGCCTTTCCCCCTTGATCACTAATTGAGAAAATGTCTTACAGTTGGATCTCATGGGGGCATTTCCTCAACTGAAGCTCCTTTCTCTGTGATAACTCCAGCTGTGTCAAGTTGACACAAAACTAGCCAATACATTGACAATGGACTAAACCTCTGAAGTTGTAAGCCAACCCCAACTAAATGCTTTCATTTATAGGAGTTGCCATGGTCATGGTGCCTCTTCAGTGAGGAGAACACTCACAGAAGGGGAGGAACAGATCTTCTGAATGGAAGTCAACTCCTTCCAGGACTACCTGTTGCTGTTGTTGTTGTTATTGTTGTTGTTTAAATCATTTCTCTCTCCCCTGGAGAGGTAAGGCAGGAGGATTTGAATTTGAGTCTATTTTGAACAATGTTCTGGGACCCTGTCTAAAAACAAACAAAAATACATATTTGGTTTAAGCCAAATGTTTGAGTAGGTAATACAAACACCTCTTTGTCTTTTTCAAGATAACAACTTCTACGGTGAGAGCTGTCTAAAATGAACCCACAACTAAAGTGGTGGGTACTGATCACCATTCATATAAGAAACATTTGGCTAGTCTAGTGTAGCCCATGTACCAAAATGTCCAGAATAACATTTTAAAATGCACAAAACAAATACAGTGACAGAGGAAGCTGATTCATTTCCAGAAGCTAGGAAAATAGGTAGATAAAATAGGCAAATAACAATTTATGGACTCCGTTTACAAGTTAAACAGCCAGAATTGCAAGGCTGTTAACTGTTACCATTTTTCAGATATAGGCAAAAATATGTTTCTTTTAAGGCAATCTGCTCTAACTATAAATGAATGTAATTTCAACTAGTGCTAAATCTTAGGTACTAGCGACCTAATTCATGTGAGCTGAGCCTGCTGCAAACAGGAAGGAAATGCTCAATTTTACATAGAGACTAGTCATCAAAAAGATGTAGTTCACCATGCATGATGCTCCTGACTCTAGGTTAAGAATGTTATAGTAGAGACGCCTACACATAGAGCTCTGAGAGGACAGAGCATGGAGGGAGATCCTCTGGAGAGGAGATGGCACCTTTGCTGGCCTCTGAGGGAAAGATGTCCATTAAACTAGTTGATAGAGTTAGGATTCAAATTCCATTGAGAGGGAGGACACAAGATAGCACAGCCCAATGTGTCTCCCTTTGGAGAACAGGGTTATGTGGTGAGAACATTCAGTTTGTTCAGGTTGTGTAGAAATAAGGCACAGTGCAGGTGAGGGAATCAGGTACTAGAGGATTGTGGGTCGTGGTCTGTGAACCTGACCTAGAAGTAGTGGGGAGTGCAGAAGAGAGACATGTCATGATTAGAACTGTCTATGGCACAGGTCCTATGGACAGTTGTGTGGTGATGGTTTAGCAGGATGAAGCTTGAGGCTAGGAGGCCAATTAGGCAGCAATCTTGGCCAGTGATTCTCAACCCATAGGTCGTGGACCCTTTGGGGGTCTAACAACTTTTACACGGGAGTCTCCTAAGACCATTGGAAAACACAGATATTTATGTTGTGATTCTTAACACTAGCAAAAATATAGTTATGAAATAGCATCAAAAATAATCTTATGGTTGGATATCACAACATGAGGAACTATATGAAAGGTTCACAGCATTAGGAAGGTTGAGGACCACTGCTTCTCCAAAGTGGCATTGGGGTATAAGGGAGGAGATACATAAGATACATATGTATCTACCTTTGAGCTCTTGTTGTTAAGCATCTTAGATCTTGGACTTTGCCCTCAGAGCCTGCTCAAAAACCTTAAAAACTAAGGTGGTGCATAAGCCCCAATATCTGACAAGCCATACTGAACAGCATGTCTTTCTGTGAGCCAATAACAGTCATATTGGAAAATCAACAAGGGAAATGGAGAGGGAGAGAGCCAGCATCTATGGCACTCACGCCCTGGGCCCTGGGCCAGTGTGAACAAGGTTTTCCGGGTGAGGACTTCCCCTCACAGAATGGGAACAGCCGCTGCAGACATAGTGAAGACTATCTCATGCATCCAAAGAGGTTCCCTTCTACATTGTCTTAGTTACGAAGGTTTCGGCTCATGGCGAGTGTGTGAGTGCGTGTCGGATGTACACATGAGTTACAGATGAAGAAAATCAAACCTGAGGGGTTAAAGCAGGCCCAGAAGCACTGTCACTGTTCTCTCCTGAGATCTGGCTGCTGCTCCTTTGTCCTTCTCCAGCCCATCCCCCACTTGAGTCATCTCCAGGTGCAAAACAGGACAGGGCAATGGCTTGTAGGCACTGCTGCTGTGGTTTGTGACATACAGTGCCTACAGCCTCCTCTCAACGCTCTTCCTTACAGGCAAGCATATTGCTGCTTCTTACTGGTAGGCAGGGGACCAGGGGGGTGTGACATCCCTTTAACTCAACTCATACTCTCAAAGCAGCTTCAACATGGGACAGTGTGGATGCAACTCTTTGAGACCATAAAGGTAGACAAAAGTGAAATATTTTCTCATACTTGACTTCCCAGGGCTAAGAAGTAGCCAGGTCTCTGAGTTGCTGGCCCAGGGCCTGGAGTCCAGCATATATCCATGGAAAGGAGAGGAACTGAGGTGTGACCTCACGGGAAGAGCTCTACCCCTGTCTTCTGTACTGAATCCTCCCTTAGGATAAACGTGGGGGCTGATCTGGCTAGCGGCACAGCTGTGGGGAAGACAAGGTAAAGGAGGAAGTGGAGGAGAGGAAGAAACAAGGAGTTGGAGGAAGTGGGAAACAGGAGGAGGAAGAGTAGGTGGCCAGGAAGAGGAGGAGGAAGAGGAAATGCCTGTGGGAAAGAAACTGTCCCAACTAAACACCTAGAAGCTCTCAGCTGCTGAAGAAGTCCAGTCTGCAACCAGGAGGAGAAAGGCCACTTCCCCAGAGGATCTCTGAGACCTTGCCATTTGTATACACACATCTGAAGAGGGATCAGGTGGCACCAGTCTGCCTAGGTCACCTAGGTTTAGCTTCCCACTCAGCACTGCCAGCTTAGGGCTAGACTCTGGGAAGTCTGGTTCACTTGGGCCAAGTCTATGAGGACTGGTCTGGGTGATGCTCTCAGAAGCCAGACACATAAAGGGCCTGCTCTAGAAGTTAGAGACTGACCCAGACAAGCACATTTGAATATCTTCTGCAAGACTTCAGGACGGCAGGAGGATGGGTCAGAGCTGGAGGGGAAGGAATAAATGGCCTGACTAATGTTTTATGAATGTACATGGCCAAAGGACAATTTATTATTATTATTATTATTATTATTATTATTATTATTATTATTATTATTATTATTTTAATGTGTGCACACATGTGCACACATAGGCCAGAGAAGTGCATCAGGTGTCTTGCCTTCCTCTATCACATTCCTTTTGAAGTTTGAGAGACTGGGTCTCCCACTGAATCTAAAGCTTAACATTTCAGTTGGGTTGGCTGGCTAGCAAGCTCCTGGGCATGCCTGGCTTGGGGATTCAGAGTTTATCCACCGACTTAGAAGTGAATGATCTCTGAGCTAAAAGAATAAAGAAAGTATCCTTTGCTAAAAGTCTCCTTCAGGTAGACACTGGGAGAAGCATCAGAATTAGAGAAATGATTGCCGCGATCCTGGGTGTTGCATGCCTGGCACATGCTAGAGACTGTCCTATTAATACTTTACAGTCACCAGCCTGGAGAAGATCTACAGGAGAGCAGTATCACACCAGGTAAGAGTTGTAGGCAGAGCCAGCCGCTGGGCCTGCCGACTAGGGCCTGCAGTCCTTTGCCCCCTCACATTGGCAAGTTCTGAGGGTCTGTCTCCCTTTCTTGGAACAGCAGACAGCAGACAGCAGACAGCTCAGCAGGCCCTTGGCTTGGCTGCTGGAAAGGGCTCCCAGAAGGCCCCCCAGGCCATTGTAGCTGTAAGCAGCTTGTTTCCCAGTGCCCCAACACAGTTGATCCTCTGCAGGAAAAATTTCAGGTTTCTTTGCCTGGGGCAGTCCTGTAGCATACCCGATTGCAAATAGAGCCCAGGAGCTGATGGAGACTTAGGATAAGAGCTGGGAGGGAGGAAGGGAGGGCCAGGGGCAAAGTAAAGCGGGTGGGTGGGGCTGGCAGCCAGTGTTCCCTGGAGGGAGCAGGCAGGCTCAGGGGACCAGCTTCCTTGTAAACAGTGTAGAGCCAACTCTAAAAATACTCCTGCCCTAGACAGGGCGAACTCAGCTCTGCGGTCCTCTTCCAGAGCCTTCCCGGGGCCTCCCCCCTTTCCTGAAAGGTCAAGGGGATGGGAAGAAAGTCCCTTTGCAAAGGGTAGGATTTCCTCAGCAAGGCAGGCCCAGCGGTGCTTCCTTCCTCTGGAAAACAGAAGGAGGATAATCTCCGGTTTTACAAACAAGGATATGGAGGGAAACCTGGTTTTCCTGAACTGTCACGGGAGACCCGAGTTTACCTCGGGTTCAAGGATGGAACGTGATTCACAGCTGGAGCAAAGGGGGCCTGGAAAGGACCCCTGGGCAGTAGTCCTCAGCTCAGCTCGTGCCCTCATTAGGCCTCTGACCTATGAGTCAACCACCCGATGCCTCAGTTTCCACAATTATAGAAGAGGATAATCACAGTGCTTACTTTACTTGGCTACGGAGAAGGCCAAATGAAGTGCCCTTTTCACAGCTCTTTACACGGGGCCCGGCACGTGCTAAGCACGCAAAATGTGCTTATTATGCTTCGAGTAGAGATAATAACCGGAGATTTCGTTTTAATGGGGGAAACTAGCAGGGAGGCAGACTGGCGGTGTGCACGGGAGCAGGCTAAAGGGCCGAGCCTTGGAAGATTCAAACCTGTTATTTGACAGATGGGGAAACTGGTCCCAGGGAGCAAAAAGGAGATGCCCTAAAAACACTGTTAACCAATTCGATGCTGTCGGTTCAGTGTAAGAGAAAAGGGTGATGAAGACCACCATTTGTGCTGCGCCACAATGGGCAAGAGAGGTCCCTGGTCTACAGAGTATATTTATATGTGAAATGCTCTTTCTTAGGGAGACAGTGAGAACTATCCCAGGACTGAGTTCTGTAGTCGGGGAAAGGAGGAGACACTTGGCAGCATGTTGGACCCATTGAACAGGAAGACCCATCTTCACGTTGGTGGTAGTTGTAGACCATGCCTTTGTACCCAAGGATCATGGAAGGGAGATGTAGGCAGGAGGTGCTCAGTTTTACCTGCAGACAGATCTTCAGTCCTGTGCAGTCTGGTGCAGTAAACACTAGCCACATTAAACTTCTGACCACCAGATTTCAAAGGCTATTTTTAAAGAAGCCAGTGAAATGCCTTACTAATATTTTTAATGGGCTACAGGGTTGAAAGGATGGTTTCAGATCCATTGGGTTAATTAGCATTTCTTTTTTTCCTGTGTCTCCTAAGAAAATCTTGAAGCACACATGTGGCTTGCAACGTCTCTCTTTTGGGTGGCGGGGTTCCAAGTACTGCACACTAGTTCAGCATTAGGGCAGGCTCTGTCAGCAGGTGATAAGCCTCTCATCACTAGAGGTACAAGAAACAGGTTTTATGAGTGGGATTCTCATAGCTGGATGAATAAACTCTTTAGGCCCTCAGTTCAAGAGTCTGGTGTTTTGAGGAATACCTGTTTCTTGGGATATATTTTTAAAATGTTACCAAGAAAAAAAATGTTTGATGATAAATTTAATTCTTTTTTTGGAAATAAAGTTATATTCCTTTAAGGTAAGACTACCCAGAGCTTTTTAGATGTAGAAGTGTATTGTGGGTCTACATAAGGGTATGTAACACGTGAAGGTGTGTGTCTTTGCCAGTGACGCGTGCCCTATTGCCCTGTAATAAGTGGGTCACAGAGGCTTCTTTTCTCATACAGTAACCAGGAAATACTAAGTTCACTTCTTGAGAACCCTGCCTCATGTTCACAACAGACACACTTTCTGTTATGCTTCGCCCCTATCCTGGCAGTTTTATAGATGACCTTGTAACTGTTCTGACAGGAGATACTCTACAGGGAGCAGAGTCCCTCCCTTCTTGGTCCGTTGGACCATTGAGACAGTGCACCCAAGAACAAGAGTTTGCCTATGGACCTCACGTTGTAAGGGGAAGACTGAGGCTCTGTGCCAATGGAGGAGGAGCTTGTCTTCTCAGAAGAGCCACCATACAGTCCTGACTTTTCTGACCACATTCAAAAAGAGAGGGGCAGAAACAAGGATGGGTCGGTAATGGGTGACCTCCTTAGTTCTGCATGCCCCTTGCTCTCTCGTCCCTAGGCCTCATGTCGGAGGAGGTGGATTAGTAGGGTTGGCCCAAGGTACTGTAACTGGGCCTCTTTCCAATGTGGCCACATTAAATACATCTCTCTGCTTTTGGCTTTTTCTGTGTCTTGTCTCTTTACTGGTCCTACAGAGGACTGGTGACTAAGCCTTGCTTGTTAGGGCTTTTAGAGCTCAATCTTTGACCCTAACAGCACCTTGGATAGATTAGTTTACCTTCCTCTACTTAGAATAGCATTGACCATCATAGTCTATGAAGTCTATAGAAAATGTAGTGTGTCAGCTCATGTGTATTCAAAGAATGGTAGCTCCCATGAACTACAACCCAGAGAAGGGTAGTGGCTTTGCCAGGGTCAGATAAGAAATGAATGGTTGAATGAATCCTAGACTCTGGGTCTGTACACCCTCCAGGTTACACAATTCTCTTTGCTAAGAAAGGGCAGAGAAGTCTCCTTTGAGGTCAGAAACGATCACTCTCAAGTCGAGTTGACTTCTTAAGTCAAATCTATTTTATTTATTTATTTTTTGCTACTTCAAGAATGTATTTAATTTTTTCCCAAAAGAAAAATTCATAATTATAGTCAAATTGATTTTAAAGAGGAGACAAATATTTACTTATCTACTGGTTATTGTCCCAAGTCCTGGCCAAAGGAAGCCACAGCCAGGCCTGGCAGGCTCTGAAACCCCACCACAGGCTTAGTTCCTCTTTCTGTTGCTCTTTGGAGCCTGCAGCAGATAGACTGACCTTATCAGCCTTATCAAAGTACTCCAGGCCAGAAGAATAATTGTCTGGTCCTTGGAGCTCTTGAGGCGGGGGAGATCTTGTAAACAAACAGAGTCCACATAGAGGCAGTGGGGGAGGGTCAAAGGAAAAGAATCCTTGACATTTTAGAGATGGGGCCAAGATTAAAAGGACACCAGGCCCAGCCCCTATTGGCTGCTTCTGTAACGACTGACAAATGCATGCAGCTTCACTGGATGCCAAGGCTTTTCTTTAAATATCGCTGGGAGCTGGGGCATTCCCAGGGTGGTGTTGGCTTGATCCAGGCCTAATCCCTGCCCAGGGTTGACCTTTCACAGTTTACAGAGCACTTTATCTCCTGGCTCTGTGGAGTTTCACAAACTCTCTCAGAGAAAAGAGCTTTATCATCACCCCAATTCCCAGGCGAGGAAATTGAGGATCCAAAAGCAAGCGAGCATCTCCCCAATTCACAGCTCCAAGCAGTGGGGGCTGGGAAGACAGCATATACATACATACATATATATATATCCTGGCAGCAAATGCCAACCTCTTCCTATCCCCTTAGAGTCTTCCCCACAGACGTCCTTACCGCAGCATCGGTCTGTGTTCTAGATGAGCCCAGATCTTGCCCCACAAGAAAATCCACAGACCGAAGACACTGGTGTGCCAACACAACTGTGCTCGGAGAAAGAAGCTCGTCAAAGTGTCTACATGGCATATTTCCATTTACAGAAAATGGAAGCTGATCTACAGAAAAGGATAGAAAGTAGGCAAAAGCTATTTGCTGAAGGGAGACAGGAGAAAAATGTACAAAGGCCAGAAAAAAAATGGAGGTTATGAAAATGCTGGCTGTCTGGATGGTGGGGAAGCTTTCCCAGGTCTGTAGCTCACAGAGCTCGGCAAGCCCTTGTGGTTTAGCATGGACCAATTACTTCTCCATGAATGCAGAGAAAAAGAGGAAGCTTGGGGAGATGAGAGAAGAAGGACAGCACATCATTCATTGTCTTGAAGCGAGATCCCAATGGGAACACTGTGTACCATTAAGCATATAGGGGAAAGGAGGGGAACTGTTCTCTGTCAGGGGCTTCTAAGGCAATTTTCAGGAGAGAGCTACAGAAACGTGCATTGGTCAAGATATGGGCTGGGGAGTTAAAAAAGAAAAAGGCAGAAATGCAAGTAGCCCCCCCAAGTTTTGGAGGTGCTGACATTAAAGTGAGTTGTATCCTATTTTCTTTGGGTATTCAGACACATGCCCTCCTTGGCAGGGCGCTTGGCTTTGCTAATAAGATCCCTACGTCTTGGAGGACATCTCTCAGGTCCTGCACTCTCAGGTTTCCCCTTTGAGTTCTCCTGCCAAATGTTCCCTGGCTGAGCCATGGGTAAGCTCAGGCCCAAGGCCCTCGGTGCCCCCATTTCAGCCTTTTCGAAATCAGAGTAAGAAGGTGGGGGATGACTGGGGGGCTTCATGTGTGATGTGCTAATATTCTAGGTCCAGTAGTAACTGATAAGTATACTTGGAGGATTTTGAATAGTTTATTAGAATATACTATAGTGTAGTAGAAGGACAGTTAAGATTTGTTACAACATAGTACCCCAATTAACTGGCTAATTGATTCCAAAGCCAATTCTAACCACTGCTCTTAAGAGTTTGAAAAAAATGCTCACGTGGGCTTTGGACGATTTATTATTCATATTTTTACATAAGGACTCTCTCAGTCACACGAGAAACCTACACATGAAATCATGGATTAGCTCTTGCTTTCAATTTCCTTGGAATGTTTGTTGGTTTTAAAAGGGCTCTCTTTCAAAAGTGTCCTTATTAATTAAATCAACCAGTCAGCCGCATTCCCTGCTTCTAACTCAGCACTCAAGTTTAAACTTGGTTCGGGAGTCAGCTTTCCAACCTTGGCTTAAGGGGCATTAGTCACTCTGAGCAAAATATGGCATCTGAACAGCTGTCTTGGGTACTGAGCGTCCAGGCCTATGTGTCTGGAGAACAGACAAAGGGGGTAGGTGTGGAAGGGAGGCAAGTTTAATTTCTGAATATATATATGTTCTGCACCCCAGGCTTTTTACAAAGAATATCTCTTGATTTTCTCAACAGGTCATGAGTGTGTTCTGCCTTCCCCATTATAACAAGGTCAAGATTGGTCAAAGACCATCCTGTTAACAAGGGGTAGAGCTGGGGCTAGAGTACAAACACTGACTCCTCTGCAGTCTTTCCTGTGTGCTGTCATGTATGTATACATGTATGTATACATCTGTGTGCTGTCATGTATGTATACATCTGCCCTAAACTTCTGACCCCCAAATACAGTGCTTTTATTCCAAGATCCAGATGGCAAAACAGAAACTCAAAAATGCGATATTCTCCACATAAACTAAACACAGACTCTGGACTCGAATTTCACAGTCCTGGGAGGATTACTTCACCTATCATCCATCCATCAGCACCAATCCACCTACCCACTCACCCATCCACCCACCCTCTTACCCACCCACTCACCCCCTCACCCATCCACCCACCCCCTCACCCATCCACCCACCCTCTTACCCACCCACTCACCCCCTCACCCATCCACCCACCCCCTCACCCATCCACCCACTCATTCACCCTCCACCCACCCACTCACCCATTCACCCACCCACTCACCCATCCACCCACCCCCTCACCCATCCACCCACCCCCTCACCCATCCACCCACCCCCTCACCCATCCACCCACCCCCTCACCCATCCACCCACCCACTCACCCATCCACCCACTCACTCAAGAGAGTGTCAAGAGCTCACCCTGCTCTGGGGACTGCCTGGTTTCTTAGAGATGGGGCAAATTGTAGATAGTCCCCACTCTTTAAGAACTTGTAGTCGAATAAAGAAGGAAAACACACCACATTAGACAACCTAATTGGAGCATGAAGGGTCCTCTAAGGTACTATGAAAGAGATGGGAACATAGAAGACAAAGCATCCAATTACCTTGCCAATAAAGCAAGGGAGGTTCCAGAAAGGAGGTGACATTGGACTATAAATACACACTCTCCCAGAAGAGAAAGGGGGAGGAAGGTTTCTCTAGGCAGAGAGCACCAAAGCACTGCTGCGCACACACCGAATCCCTGCCACCTGCTTAAAGCACCGTCTCTAATGCCTAGAATTCTGTGGACTAGGTATTATCCATAACACTTCACAGAATAGGAGCATAGGCACACAGAGGTTAAGTACTTGGCCCGTGGTTAGAGGTCTGCTAAGACAGGCCTTGAAGTCAACTCTTGAAACCTGGTTTCAAAGGTCATCCTCTTAGACACTCACTCACTGAGAACTGAGTGGGGGCCATCTGTTAGGAGTTTCTTGTGAGGAGGGACACATAAACAGGAAGCAAGCCATGGGCTCTTCCTGTAGGCTTTCTCCACGCAGCCTTATGCTGCTAATCTCAGGAACTTGGACTTGCTAGATCCATAACAGAATTAATACTCTCTCTATCTCTTTCTCTCTCTCCCCCCTCTCTCTCTAGCTCATGTACAGAGGCAAGATTCTCTCTCTACTTATGAGGCCACAGAAGAGAAAGACACCTTTATTTACTTTTGACTGAAAACATTATCTGTCTACTGTAGACACACCTGTATCTTTGGTTAGTTGGATGTCAGTATCTGAGTTGTTCGATTTCTGTGTCCAACAGTTTGGGTAATGCATGAGGACATAGCCTTTGTTCGTCTCCTTTGCCACCCCCTGAGTGCCCAGCATAGCACTTGGCCACAACTGGTACTTAGACATTTCCAGTGAATATTTACTGAAAATGTGTTGAGTGACTTCTGGGTTTTGATTAATTATTTAGGAAGCAAATTGTGGGTTTATTTGCTTTGCTAGTAAGAGGACGTAGCTGAAGGAACTCTGAAGGTGAAAGAGACCTTTGTCTTAAGTCAGTGGTTTACAAAGTGCTTTTCTAAGTTTGCCTTCTGGATTCTAATTCAGCTACTGTCCCGCTCAAGCTTTCTGAGGTCATCACATCAGTGTTGGGAGACAGCAAGTTTGAGTCCCTATCCATTCTCATCCTTTACACCCTCTCGGATCGCCTGATCTCCTTCAGTCTGTGCCTAAACACTGTGAAGGAAGAAAGTTCATAAACTCATAGGGCACACTGTCCCCCTATCGGATGGGCAAGGACAGTACCACTGTCAACATGTCCTGAGCGCTTCTTGGGTACTAGGTTCGGTCCCTGTCGCCAAACATAATGACCAGACATTATTTTCTTTCTCCTCTCCTAGCTCTAAGACTCACGCCCTACTCTCCTGCCCTCCACTGCTCGCCCCGGGCTCTCCGGCCGCCACCGCCTGCCCCGCCCGCGCTTCGCCACCCCAGCCTCCCGCACCAGACGCCGGCTGCTCCTGCGCTCCCACGCCCGCGCACCTCGCTCTCCCAGCCCCGCGCTCCCACACCCGGCGCGGAGGAGGCGGGCGCCCGGGGCGAGGGCAGGGCGGCCACGTCAGCGGCGCCGGCTCGCTCCGCCCTCCGCGGGCCTCCCCATAGAAGGTAAAGCCTGGGCAGAGCCCGCGGGCGTCCTCAGGCTGGCAGCTCGGGCTGCTGGTTTCAGTTTCTGAAGAGCTAGGCCTTGAGCAAACACTGGCTGGCGGGAGGAGGGTGTTGGACGCCTTCCCAACAGATAATGTGATTCCCTGCCGCTGGGAGCCACCCACGGTGGGAAGGGGCAGCGCAGGGACCTGCGCAGGACAGCCACGGTCCTGGGCGGCTGGGGGAGCCTGAGCTCGGACCCTTCTTCCTCATCTGTAAGGCTGCCCCTCTCTCCGTGGACACTTAAAATGTTTGCTTTCTTTCTGAGAAAGAAACAGAGGGAGATCGCCAAGACCAACATGAACTCCAAACTCAGGGCATTCCTCACTCTACTCTGACCTTTTTGTAGATGCACTTTTTTTTTTCTTCTCAAAGGCCAGACCTATCCCTACCCAGCGGGTGACCTGTGTACATTTCCTAACTTCTCTGTCTCATTATCCTCACCCATAAAATGGGAGTAATGATACTTATCTTTAGATACGCTCCGAGGGTTAGATTAGCTATAGATTATACATATTAAGCACTTAGTGCCTTCAATCAGCAGTAATTAACATTATTATTAATTGTATTGTTATGGCGTATGACTAATCATGAGATAGATTCTTAGTGCTTCTGGGAGCATAAGTAAAAATATGCTCATTTAAAAAATTTTATTGAGGGAGGGAGTTTTATGAGGTGAATATAAAGAGTAGCACTGAGTCAGGATATAGTCGTGCATGTGTCTCATTTCATAAAGAAACTTGGAAAGCCGGCATTATGTCCACTGTACAGGTGAGGACTCTGAAGCTTCCAGAAGTCACTGGCTCATCTCAGACTCTGGGTCAGTATCTAATTTTTCTCTCTTTCTTTGAGACTTGTCCTTATATAGCCTAGAATAGTCTCTAACTCACCAAGTAGCTGGGGATAGCCTTGAACTCCTTAAAAAAAAAAAACAAAAAAACCAAATATTTCGTTTCCTCTTTCTCCCCCTCCTGCTCCTCCCCCACTTCGTGCGTGCGTGCTTGTGTGTGTGTGTGTTTGCCCAAGGAGTTCAAAAGACAGGAACTGGAATTAGAGGCTGTTAGGTGCTGCCCTATGCTGGTTGCTGGGAGGAGAGCATAGGTCCTCTGGGAGATCAGCAAGAGCTCTAATCTGCTGAGTCATCTCCCCAACTCCCAGACTTGAACTCGTGATCTTCCTGCCTCGTTAGCCTAAGTGTCACACACCTAGCTCTCTCTCCTCCAGTGACCACACCCCACCCCAGCAGGGTCACACCTGTTTGCCTCAGCAAAGGTACCTCCTTTCCTTTGCATAGCCTCCCATCCTCCCCGCATAGCCTCCCATCCTCCCTTTCGCCAAGCTCTTCAACCTGGAGAAAACCTAGTCAAGTCTGGATGCCAGAAGAAGGCCACTGTCTGCTCCAGGAGACTTTCTGATCCACCCCCACCACCTCCACCCCTCTTCTGCTGCCTGCAGCCCAGGCTGTACAGACTTGTTGTCACCACCATGTCTCTGTTTGTACTGTGCCTCCTCTCAGTAGGCCTCCACAGCTGACCGGTGCTGTCTACAGTCTTAGGACCACCCCCTCCCAGGTTTAGTTCTGAGCTTTACTGGTTGAAAGACTGGGATCTCTGATTTTTACTCTCTGCCTGTCACCTCCCTAATACAGAAGGTGGATTTCAGCAACACTGTCAGCTTGTAGTGTTGCGATCCATACAGGATGTCTGGGCAGTCAGTGGTCTGAACTTACAACTGACAAGGCTCAGGGAATGAGACAGCCTGAGGTCTTGGGTGTTACTTAGGGACAGAAAGAGGAACAGTGCCAACGGGAGAACCAAAATCATGGCTAGGCCTCAGAGGGGATGGTTCCAACCCAAGCCTCCCTGAATCTTCACATGTGGTCTTGGCCTTGCCTCTTTACTTCTTGGGATTCACCCCCCCCGCCCCCCCACCCCAAAGTTAGATTAAATACCATTAGCGGCCAGTCATTTGTCTGTGGGACTTGTACTGCCCTGTGTTCCCGGTTTAGGGTCACACACAGAAGGAACAGGAAGCACAGAACTCAGCCATTGCCTCTCATGAGCTGACAGTAACTATGGTAGTTTACAGTGTCTGCTGAGTAGGTCCTGGTATCTGGCACCGGGCCAAGCATCATTACTGCCCTGTTCCCCCTGAGAGAAAGGACTTCTGCAACTACCATTCTACAGCTGAGGGAATAGGGTCTGAGGCCAAAGAGCCAGCAACTCATTGGTCAGATACAACTGCTCAATCACCTGCAGGAATCCTTTTGAGTACAAACTTGTTCAGAGATATCTGATGACACAGAGACTCTTATCTTTCAAGCCTGTCCTTTATTAATGCTCAGAATAGCTCAAAAGGTCATGCTGCCATCTTTGCATTAGTTTCTTGGCTTTGACTTGGGCCCCAGGCAGCGTCAGTCAGGATGAGAGCTCATGGAAGGAGACAAGACAATATACTCTTCCACAGGGAGAACAAGTCTTCAGGGACTTTTCATGATAGGATGCTCAGAATACAGAAGCTTGTATCTTATGCCCAATGAGCCTGGACTGGCTGTGGTGTGTTCAAGGTTTCCAGGGCAACCTTGGCTGGGATTGGGCTGGACTTGAAGCTTTTGAAATGTGTCCACTGAGATACAATTCTTTGATGATGGCATTGGGGTATGGTAGGGAACAGATAGCATTAACAAGGACAAGTAAGTAGAAACCATAAAACTAAATGGGGAAATTGCTTTCATGGCTGCTGTGTTCCCTGATCTTATTTAGTTTTTTCCCATTCCCCCTGCCCCCCACACCCAAAGAACCACATAATCAAATATCCTTTTGAACAGTAAGCACCATAGGCTCACTATTGCCAGCTGGGTGAGTCCAAACTCATTGAAGATGGCATTCAATGTACTTCGTGATCTGGTTCCAGCTCTCCATTTTAGCGGCATCTTCTCCATATTAACAACACCATTCCCAGCATCTATGACTCTTGCATGGTGCTCGTGGCTTATAGCATATCATTACCATACTTTAAGGATAAAAGTATCAATTGTGTCTTAGAACCAATTGGATTTGCTCTTATACTCTCAAGACTTTCCCAAATACTCCCCTTCAAGAGAAGGGGCAGCCTTTAACCAAAGAAGTGAACTGATATCAAGGAGAAATGCTAAGAACTAAGGCAGTGTTCCCAGGTGTGTGGAGTTGGATGTCTGAGTAGTTTGGGAAGTCTTGTGTTGCTTCCACACTGGCTGGAGGATAGTGATGGGGATGCACACCTTCCTATCTTGAACACTGTTTCCAAGATGCTATGTCAGTGTTCAGGAGGGCTGGAGGAAGCTGACAACTAGGTCAGGCAATTTCTTCTCCCAGGGTGCCATTTTCATCAACCATTTCATCCATGATTTCAGTGTATATGAAATGGGACTGGAGCCCATTCTTCATACCTCTAAAACCTTAGCATGGAGTCAGGTGGCCATGTGGTTGGTTCCTTCAGGTGTTGCGGTTTATACCAGTTATACTATAACTATCACTGGGTTCCTTTTATTGCTAAGTGCCTTGGGTTGGCGGGTCTCTCTATGCTCTCGTGGTAGGAGGTGAAGCACAAACTTGTTCAGATCATAGCTTATCTACACTGTGCCATCCGTGAAATCCCAGTTCATACGTCAAGATACAATCTTTTCACCTCCTCTGGGATAGGGCCTACATCTCCCCTGGGTCCTCTTACATACTCTCTTTGCTTTCTTTGTGAGCTGGGCCTAAGCCTTTTTTACAGAGGCCTAGAGGGAGCTATGTATCTCCTTACACAACCCTGGGCACAGCCCGCCTTTAGAAGAGTTTGTTGAGTGAATTATTTGGTAAAGAAAAAAAAAATCCCAAGAGGCTTTTATGTTATTTTCGCTTTCAAAAGAGTACAAGGATTCATAATCCATCATTCACATTATATTTGAACCCTAAAGAGCAAGCAAGAATACAAGTACCTTCCAGAGGAAAGCCAAGAAAGTTCAGGACAGGCCACTGCCCCCAGAAAACATCAATGGCTGAGTGAAACCTCTTCCATGCTTCTTGAAATTCAGATTTTCAACTGTAATGTTTTCATATCACAGAGAATCAGGCTTTTTTCTCCTGTGTCTTTGGCAAGTCTATACCACTTTAACAAAGTTGTCTTTTCTTTCATAGGTAAACATTACTTTTTAATCAGAAAAAAAAAACATTTAAAGAAACAAATTTCTATGAGTACAAAGGGGCCATTTAGAAAAAAAACCTTTATTCTGTATTTTAAACTGTTTTGCAGGAGCAGAGCATGAAGAAGGCATAAACAACAGGGCCCATAGGATTTAAGTGATTCACTGGAGGCTGCGAGCCAGAAAGTGGCAGAGTGACGTTCGGTCTAGTTCTCCGGAGTGCAGCTTCCTGGTCCCTGCTCGGCAGCCTTCTGGTTCTTTTGGACTGGTAAAGGCATCTGAACAGGGGTACTCATCTCATCTCTGCAGACAGAGCATGCATCTTGGCTTCCACTAGGAGTTTCAGATGATCTTAAACTCTGCCAGCCCCAAATTCCAAGCAGCTGAAGGGAAGTGCATGGCTAAGGGTTTATATATAGTCCTAGGAGTCAGACAGACTGGGATCTAGACCCCAGACACTCATGGACTTGGCCATAGCCACCTCAACACCTCTGAAGCTCACTCTTCCTGTCTTTCACTTTGTTTCAAGCATTTGGCAGTATATAACACTCACTAGATGTTCGAAGTAGTAATCATTTAATTTATTATGGACATTCTTATTATATGTGCTCCTCTGGTCCTAGTGTGGCTTGGATATGAAATGCCCCCCTAGGCTCATGTATCTGAATACTTATTCATCAGCCAGTGCTGCTTTGAAGATCATGGGACCTTTGGAGACTGAGTTTTGATAGAGGCTGTGGGTCACGGAGGCATGTCTTGAAGTTTTATAGGCCAGTCTCACTTCCTGCCTTCTCTTTCCTTCCTTACTGCAGATAGACTGACCAGTTGCCCCAGCTCTTTGCACCATGCTGCCCCCAAGATAGTCTAGAACCTTTGTCACATTTTTCTTACCTCAATGGACTGTGTCCCTTCTTAATACGAGAGCTATAATAAAGCTGCTCTCCTAAGCCTGAATCGAAGGGGAGTTTATCAATTTCAAACAGGAGCTACTCAGACAAGTCTGTCCTGAACACAGTTGTGTGTGACCTAATGAGAGGCTGTGTGGTAGAAATGTGTCATTAGGTGGTTTAGTGGTTATGTGACAGCCATAAAATTATACAAGCTAAGCCAGCTACAGTGTTGTCCTTAAACAAAACAGTCTCACGTGCTCACCGTCTTTTACGTGATCCATCATCAACCAATCCAATACAGATGCTAATCTTATACATGTTCTGACTGAAGAATGTATTTTCTGAGAACCCAGTGTTTGAGATAGGATTAAACATGAAGGACTTTGGATGACTATCCCTGACTACCAGGCATTTCATTTCTTAGATTTCTTGATTTCTCTCTCTCTCTCTCTCTCTCTCTCTCTCTCTCTCTCTCTCTCTCTCTCTCTCTCTCTCTCTGTGTGTGTGTGTGTGTATACACTCTGCCAAATATTTAGTCATCTTTCCTAGCAATTTGAGGTGTGATTATGAGGCTATGGATCATAGAAACATCCTGATATGTCAGGAAAGAGAAAAGAAGGGAAGAGGACTCCTGGTGTTTGTTCACTTGAAACACTGGTTACTAGTTCTTTCTTTTTTAATCTTTAGTGATGATTTTCTTTCTTCTCTTCTTTCACCCCCACAGGTATCTAGTCATTGAAAATAAAAGCAGTCATGATACCTGTCACCTACAAGAAAGCTCTTTCTTCAACCCTTCATTTCCTGATCTGACAACTGTTTCTCAGATCCTCTTTTTCTGGTTGACATGAATGGCACCAACATAGACATGCAGGTTATGTGAACTGTGAATGAAGCTTACACTCTGGCAGACCTGCTGAAAGTTTCTGCTTCCTTCGTTGCTATAGCTTTACACTTGCCCAGGCTGGCTGGTTATATCTGAATGCAGTTCCTTTTCTTACCTCCCCTACCTTGGCCATGTAAGACCCATTTCAGGAAGCTCAGATCCATTTTATTCCTCTTCTTTACCGTTTTCCTAGTGGTTATCCAGTGAGCCAGGGACATGTGACTTACTTGCTACAGCTCAAATGTATCTGCACCGCCATTTTCTACTTGTTCAACAAATATTTACGGAAAGCCTGCTTCATCCTAGGCCTTCTGTTGGCACAGAGTATCTGCCCCTAAGGTATAACCTGACTAGTTATTTAGAGTCATAAAACATGATTCCCCAATAGAAAACGGGTGTATGCATAATACTAGCCTACTTTTATTGCTTGCTTAATTAAAAGCAGATATGGTATGAAGTGTTTTATGTGTATTGAATCATTTCATCTCCAGCAATAAGTGAAGAAGATAGGTTTTATTACTATCTTTACTTCCCAGATAAGGAAACTAAGACACAGAGTGGCTAGGCATCTTGTCCACACTAGTGAACAGAGGAAGTTGGAAGCTTATAATGCCAGCTTAGAAGTTACTCACTACAGAACTCAACTTTTTCTTCCAGGGTTTAAGAGATGATTTTCTAGGTGCCACAGGACATACCTTTGACCACTCAAGGCCTGGCTGTGTTGAGCTTCTTGGTAAGGTAGAACAATGTATCCCAGGCCCACCACCCACAGTCTGTGTGGGCTTCCACCTTGAACAGTCTCTTCATGACCCTTTCCTGTTAGTCCTTATTTGTCAAACTTTTAATCCACATATGGCTCCTTGTAGGGGTCACATAACACACACCCCAAATACAAAGCAAAACAAAGTCCAGCAACAAGAAACATTTTTTTAAATGTGCAATGACTAAAAGTGAATTCAAAACCAAATGCATGATGACTCTAAGGGTTTCTGGCTGTTTCTGGCCTATGTTGAATCACATGACTTCACTGAAACCTTGGTTCTGAACAGAGAACCTACACACTTTGCACTATGCATGCACCCCAACACTGTCAAATGCTCCCTGAAAATATTTCAGCTCAGATTTAAGACTACTATACATTATAAATGTTAGGTTTTTCTTAATGTACAAACTTTTCTGCTCTTATTTCTTATTTATTTTCATAATTAAATGTAATGGTTTAATTATGAAAAACAAGATTTAATATTTTTCTATCGTCATTCTGCAGCATGGAAGTATCAAATTAATATACGTTTGAGTTATCTTGAGTTTCAGTGTTTGGCCTTAAAACTGCTGACTTGAGTAAGAAAAAAAAAATTGTTCAGTGTATTTTGGGTTGAGATTAGGAAGGGATTTCCAACAATTTCTGAAGTGGCCCTAAGCCTACTTTTATCATTTCATACTATGTATTTATGTGAAGTGGGATGCTAAGCATTCATTAGTATAAAATTAAAATGCAGATCAACTCAGAAGCACATTGAAGAAGCTGCATCTCCTGTAGTATCAGATATTCTATCAAGATTTCATTCTTCATGTAAAAATAAAGAACACTCATGTTTTTGGTATGAAAGTTTCTCTTTCTTTAATATATGCTAAAATATATGCATATCAAGATTTTTATGTGTTTCTATACCTTCATCCATGCCAGATCCTATTCCTTTGGCACCCATGTCTTCTTTCTGGGACACTGTTCCGAATCCCACAGGTGAGGTGAAGGGATGCTGTCATCCCCAACGTGCTTTTATTTTAGCTTTTCCCCTATAAAATTGGAACATGTGATATGTGAGTCTGTCTCCTTCATTACTCACATTAAAAGTCCTTTGAGTAGCTCACAGCTCCATATGGAGCTTAGAACTCCTAAAAAAGATGGCTCCGGAGCAAAAGTCAGCCTGTAGGATGTATCTGTTACAGGTCATTTCATAGTGCTGAGAACATGTAGTGTCCAGTCAAATGCTGATGTTTGTCTTATAGTCATGCCCTATTCAGAAAAGTGGAAGGTCAAATATCATCCATGAAATCAGAATCATATCTTGGGTAAAGCATTAGACAAATCCTTGGGAGGTTGGAGATTGCTGTCACCTCTTCCAGTCACTATGTCTTCAGCCGTCGAGAAAAGAAGAGGAGAGCATGGAGCTGAGCAGCTTTGGAAACTGTAAAGTGCTGAATAGACCAGACACGTCTATGCTATGACCCCTTTAACATTCCCCCAGGATCAGGCTAAACGAGATGTACTGGATGCTCCTGCAGTCCACGGGGCCAGCCCTTCCCACTCTCTCCTCTTCTTGGACTGTATCCAGGAAGGTCTCCATATATACCTTGTCTGCAAGCCAGGCTGTGAACCTAGGGTTAGGAAAAACAGGCATGTTATATTTGTCCAGATGTATCCTGTCTGTACACAGAGCTTTAAGGCCAAGTTTGTTCTCAGAATAAAGTTAATGTATGTGTGTGTATGCATGTGTGTCCATGTGACTGAGTGTGTGTGTATGTATGTGTGTGTGTGTGGTTATTTTTTTCTTATTACTACGCCAATATTCAGCTTAATAAGGGCAGCTGCAAAGCAGTAGTAGCTGATCTTGGCTCTATTTCAGTCTTAACCTTGCCACTTTTATTTGTGTGCCAGGTGGGCTTTGCTTGGGTTCTTAACCTCTTATAGTCTCACTGCCCCCATGTTGCAAATGACATGAGTGTGCCTCAGATTCTTTGTGACAATTAAGTGAAACAGGAATGAAGGCCATTAGCACAGTATTAATAGATGTCCACCTATATTACACAAATGTTTGTTCATTTTAATTTTCACTAATAGTAACTATAACTTTCCTAAGCGCTTTCTACATATTGTGTTTATAATAAGCATTTTACTATAATGCTCAAGTCTCTGAACAATTTTAAAAAATTGTGTTACCTCATTAAAAAAATTTAAACTAAACTTTATTTTTACTTTTATGTATTTGCATGTATGTCGCTTGTATTTTGCATGTACGTCGCTGTACCACATTCATGTAGTTTCTGTGGAGACCATAGCATGGCGTTAGGTCCTCTGAAACTGGAGTTATGGATGGTTGTTGGCTACCATGTTGGTCCTAGGGATTGAACCCAGGTCCTCTGGAAGAATAGTCAGTGAGTTCCAACCCCTCATCACCTCCTTTTATAAATTAGGAAACTGACAGAGTGTCTTAGTTACTTTTGTATTGCCGTGACAAAATACATGGCAGAGGCAGTTTATGCAAGAATTTAATCTAGAGGCTCATGGCTCTAGACAGTAGAAGAGTCCATAGCAATCATGGCAGGAAACATGACATCAGTCAGGCAGGTATGGCACTAGAGAAGTAACTGAGAATTTACATCTGATCCAAAAGCATTAGATTGGGAATAGTATGGACTTTTGAAGCCTCAAAGGCCACCCACAGTGACACACCTCCTCCAACAAGGCCATACCCCGTAGTCTTTTCCAACAGTCCCACCAAGTAGGACTCAAACATTCAGATATATAAGCCCACAGAGGCCACTGTCATTCAATCAAACGCACTGGAATAGGTGAAAGAGTGACCCCAATGTCAGAGAACAGCTGGTAATTGAGGGATGAAAACTCAAGTGTGTATCTTTACTTCCCAGGGTAGTGCTCTGGAGACTGGCAATGCCAACTGGTCTGCTTAAATCGGCAGTGTTTCCAGCTTGTCCTATCAGAACGTTGTACCTCAGACCTGATAAGAATTGAGAACAAATACACAAAATACAAATAAAAGAACTACAACTTTAACCACATGACAATTTACACACACACATACACTAAGAAGCATGTTGACTGTAATCAGTTTAGTAAGAAGAGGAACAAGAAAAAGATGAACACCTTAACTGTTCCATGACTCATAATAGTAAACTAGTAGGTACTGTACACAAAATACAGAGGAAGATGGTATTTAAAGATGAATTAAACTAGTAACTACTAGAACAAACAGAAGATGCCCTTAATATCAGAAATCTACAGACAGAACCAACAAAGCTGTATTATGTATTACGTAATGAAACACACACACACACACACACACACACACACACACACACACACACCAGAAAAAAAAAACCGAGCAATCCAATGATTTGGGGCACTGACATAAAGCATGAAGGACATCAATCCCTGAATGACATGGAACACATGAGAGAAGTCCTACCCACAGCCTAATGACCTGGAGAATATCAAGGTTGTGTCCTGTGAATGAACCCAGGCAGTCCCAGCAGGATTGGATGAAACTGTTCATAGAAACACAGACAAAGAGAGTACGCAGGGCAGAAGGCTGGACAGGACAGGGGCAAACAGATAGCAGAGCCTGAAGACTGTAGAGGACTCTGGTCAGCGCACATATGAGCAGAAGCCACTCCATGCTGGGGAAGCAGACTCTCAACAAAGGATTAGAGGAAATAAAGTGATCACAACCATATTTGTAACACATGGGGGAAAGAAGAAATCACAGAGAAATGATAAAGTATTTTGACTGAAGGAAAATAAAATTATTCAAACTCGTGGCACTTCATTAAAGCAGTACTTACAAAAAGTCTAATGCACGAAACACTTAATTATCGAACTAATTTGTAAAGAGAAATCTATGAGAAACTTACAGCCAATCTCATGCTTAATGATGAAAGACTGAATGCTCACTTTATACTGAAAAAAGACATTGGTATCCATCTATCAGGGCATTCTCCCATGCCCACCCACATACACAGCTGCAGAATAGTGTGGTATTGGTTAAAAATAAAGATAGATGTCCCTTTGAGTCTGAGTTACCTCACTCAGGGTGATATTTTCCAGTTCCATCCATTTGCCTGCAAAACTCATTTCATTGTGTAAATGAGCCACATTTTCTGTATCTATTCTTCTGTCTTGGGACATCTAGGTTGTGTCCAGCTTCTGACTATCACAAATAAGGCCTCTATGAACATAGTGGAACATGTGCTCCTGTGGCATGGTAGGGCATCTTTTGGGTATATGCCCAAGAGTGGTATTGCTGGGTCTTCAGGTAGATCTACATCCAATTTTCTGAGGAACCTCCAGACTGATTTCCAGAGTGGTTGTACCCACTTTGCAATCCCACCAGCAATGGAAGAGTGTTCCTCCTTCTCCACATCCTTGCCAACATACGTTACTGACTGAGGTTTTGATCTAAGCCATTCTGATTAGTATAAGGTGGAATCTCAGAGTCATTTTGATTTGCATGTCTCTGATCACTAAGGACTTTGAACATTTCTTTAGGTGCTTCTCAGCCATTCAACTTTCCTCAGTTGTGAATTCTCGGTTTAGTTCTATACCCCATATTTTTGGTGATTAACTTCTTGAGTTCTTTATACATTTTGGACATCAGCCCTCTATCGGATGTGGGATTAGTGATTTTTTTTTCCCAATCTGTAGGTTGTCAATTTGTCTTATTGACTATGTCCTTATTGACTTACAGAAGCTTTCCAGTTTCATAAACTCCAGTATGTGCTCACTAATAAGTGGATATTAGCAAAAAAAAAAAAAAAAAAAAAAAAAAAAAAAGGACAGAATACCCAAGATACAGTCCACAGAATTCAAAATGGTTAACAAGCTGAAGTGCCCAAGTGAGGATGCCTTAGTGCCTTAGTTCCACTTGGGAGAGAGAAGAAAGCAACCACAAATGGGGAGGGAGGGAGGGATCTGGGAGGGAAAGTGGATGGGGAGGGAGGGTAGAGTGGGGAGTAGAGAACCTGATCAGGTATTGTGTGAGGGAAAAGGACTGAAGCCCTGAGGGCCTGCAGAAAGAATGAAACAGGCAACCTCAGGAAATAGGAGATTGGAGGACCCTCCAGAATGCACCAGAGACCTGAGAGGTAAGAGACTCCCAGAACTCAAAGTGATGGACCTTAGATGAAATGCCTGACAGTAGGGAGAGGGAACTTATAGAGCCCACCTCCAACAGGAAGACAGGACACCAAGTGAGGGATGGGGTTGCCATCCCACAGTCACACCTCTGACCCATAATTGCTTCTGTATGAAAGAATTAGAGGGATGGGAATGGAGAGGAGCCTGAGGAAAAGAAGGTCCAGTGACAAGCCCAAAGTGGGATCCAGCTCAAGGGGAGGTCCCAAGGCCTGACACTATTACTGAGGCTATGGAGAGCTCACAAAAAGGGACCTATCATGACTGCTCTCTGAAAGACCCAACAAGCAGCTGAAAGAGTCAGATGCAGATATTTGCACCCAACCAATGGACAGAAGCAGCTGGCCCCTGTTGTTGAATTAGGGAAGGCTGAAAGAAACTGAAGAGAAGGGCGATCCTGTAGGAGGACCAGCAGTCTCAACTAATCTAGACCCCTGAGATTTCTCAAACACTGGGCTACCAAATATAATACATCATATATCATATATCATATCATATCATATCATATCATATATCATATATCAGCATACATCAGCTGATAGGAGGCCCCCAACACACATACAGTAGAGGACTTCAGGGTCTGGGTTCATTCAGAGATGATGCACCTAACCCTCAAGAGACTGGAGGCCCCAGGGAGTTTAGAGGTCAGGTGGGGTGGGGGATGGGGACATCCATGTGGAGACAGAGGGTAGGGAGCAGGTATGGGATGTGAGACAGTCAGAGGGTGGATTGTGAGGGGGTGGGGATAAAATATGGAGTGTAAAATACATTAATTAAAAAAATAAAAAAATATAGACAAACAGAAATAAACAGAACAGAAAAGAAAGCTACATACATATGAACAACTTGATATATACATGTGTGTGTGTGTGTGTGTGTGTGTGTGTGTGTGTGTGTGTGTGTGTGTGTACAGGTGCTGACAAAGATCAGGAGAAGATGTTCCGACCACTAGCACTTGAGATCATTGTGAGTCATTCCATTCTGATGCTGGGAATCGAACTCCAGTCCTATGTAAGGACAGCAGCATTCTTAACACCTGAGACATCTTTTCAACCCCAGAAATCATTTTTTTCCTTCAGAATTTGGTTTTCATTTTTATTAATTAATTGTAATATTTATTCACATCCCAAATGTTGCTCCACTCCCAGTTCCTCTTCATATGGTTCTTCCCCCATCCCTGGTGCATCCTCTCCCACTGAGGCCAGACAAGGTAGCCCTCTGCCACATATGTGCCAGGGGCCTCAGACCAGTCCCTGTGTGCTCTTTGGTTGGAGGCTCTGTCTCTAAGAGCTCTCAGGGATCCAGGTTAGCTAACACTGTTGCCATCCCCTTCAGTTCCTTCAATCCTTCCCATAACTCTTTCATGGGGTCCCTGCCCTTGGCTGTGAGTATCTGCATCTGTCCCAGTCAGCTGTTGGGTAGAGCCTCTCAGAGGATGCTTAAATTTTATTTAGAAATGGTAACAAAATAATCTCAGGAGGCAGAGAGAGGGAGGGACCTGGGTGGGAGAGGGAACGGGGAGATGAATGGGGGGATAATCAGGTATTAGGGAAGACAGGTGAGAGACCCAGAGAGCCAGGGGAATGAATGGAAATATGGAGCTGCTGAGGCAGTAGGGGGTGGGAGAACCTTTAGAAATTCCCAGAGGGCTGGGATGGGGGAGGCTCCCAGGACTTACTATGGGTGACCTTAGCAGAAATGCCCAACAGTGGGGATATGGAACCTGAAGAGACCACCTCCAGTAGTCAGACAGGACCCCCAACTGGGGAATGGGGACACCAACCCTCCTACAAAACTTTTTACCCCAAGTTGCTCCTGTCTAAAGGAAATTCAGGGACAAAAATGGATCAGAGACCAGCTGGACCAGCTTGGGATCCATCACATGGATGAATACCAATCCCTGACACTATTACTAGTGCTATTTTGTGCTTGCAGAAATTTATTTTTAATAAAGGTATTTTTAAAGTCAAATTAGAAGATATAGCAAAATTGTTTTCAGCACATGGTATTAGAATAATTGGATAATATATGTGTGAAAATATTTAACCTTGATCCATATCTTACTTTAACTCAAAGTGAACAAAAATAAAACTATAAACTGTCTAGAGTCAAGAAGTTTAGCTATAACACCAAAAGTACCCCTCAAAAAGCAAATTAATGAATTTGACCTCATACAACTTTCAAAACTTACTATTTAATATAATGCTATTAAGAAAGGACTCCCAGAGGAGGGATAAGGACACCAACCTGCCCATAAAACCTTCAACCCAGAATCTGTCCTACCTACAAGAAGTACAGAAACAAAGATGAAATAGCCCAGCAATGACTGGCCCAACTTGGGATCCATCCTACACGCAAGAACCAATCCATTACAATATTAATGATATTCTTTTATGCTTGCAGAAAGGAGCCTAATACAACTGTCCTCTGAGAGGCTGCACCTAGCAGCTGACTGAAACAGATGCAGAGACCCACAGCCAAATATTAGACTGAGCTTAGGGAGAATTTGTGGAAGAGTTGAGGGAAGGGTTGAGAAACCCAAAGATGACAGGGACTCCACAAGAAAACCAACAAACTACCTGGATGTTAGTTGACTTGGCGGGTGTGGGGGTGGTTGGGTGGTGGGGTGGTTGGGTGGTGGGGTGGTTGGGTGGTGGGGTGGTGGGGTGGTGGGGTGGTGGGTGGGGGTGGTATTTTGCTTCCAGAGACTGAACCACCAACCAAAGAACATACAAGGGCTGGATCTAGGCCCCTGCACATATGTAGCTGATATACTGCTTGCTCGTTACGTGGGTCCCCCAACAACTTGAGCAGGGGCTGTTCCTGACTTTGTTCCCTGCCTGTGGACCCTGTTTCCCTAGCTGGGCTGCCTGGTCTGGCCTCAGTGGGAGAGGATGTGCCTAGTCCTGTAGTGACTTGAGGTGACAAGATGAGTTGGTACCCAGTGGTACCTCCCCTTTTTAGAGGTGAGGGAGAGGGGGGAGGCGCTGTGTTTTGGGGAGGGGGAGACTCAGAGGAGAGGAGTGGTTGTGATTGGGATATAAAGTGAATAAATTAATGGGAAAATGAGAAAACTTTAAAAAGAGAGAGATAAAACAAGCCACAGAGTGAGAGAGGATATTGTAGATCATATCTCTGATAAATGACCTGGATAGAGAAGGTACAACTAAGTCTTAAAACTCAGTTTGAAGAAACAACCCCAAAGCTTTCTACAGACACTCAACCTAAAAAAATATGCTAAGACAATAAGCACATGGAAAGGTGTTCAGCATCCCTGGGAGAAATGGAATTAAAACCAAGTGAAAGGCCACTCCACAGCCATCAGAATGGCTGAGGGTGAGACAGGGCTACATAGTAGGGTCTCTTGGGGGCTGGAGGTGGAAGTCTGTGACAGCACAGCTATTCTGAAAAAGAGTTTGGCAGTGTCATAACATAAAATATACTGATAAGAAAAATAAATGTTTATAAAGCTATTTGTACATGAATATTTATCAGATATGTTTGTAAGAGCTAAATAGAAACAAAGTAAGTATTCATTAAGAGAAGAATGGCTAAATTGTAGTACGTTGCTACAACTGAATACTACTCAGCTACCACAAAGGAGCCAAGTTTATTCATATAGCAACATAGATGAACCTCAAAATCATGATGAGTGAAAAGAAAGAAAGAAAAAGGTAAACTCTATAAAAATCTAGAAAGCACAAGTAAATTTATGGTGATTGAAAGTAGAACTGTGGTTTGTTGTGCACAGATGATCGTGGAGGTGGGATCGGGAAATAGTACACTGTAGCTGTTTTCAGACACACCAGAAGAGGGCATCAGATCTCATTACAGATGGTTGTGAGCTGCCATGTGGTTGCTGGGATTTGAACTCAGGACCCTTAGGAAGAGCAGTCAGTACTCTTAACCACTGACTCTACCACTGAGCCATCTCTCTAGCCCTCTAGGCCCAAGACTGAACTTTTGTAACTAATTTTTTTTTTTGTTTGTTTTTTCAAGACAGGGTTTCTCTGTATAGCCCTGGCTGTCCTGGAACTCACTCTGTAGACCAGGCTGGCCTCGAACTCAGAAATCTGCCTGCTTCTGCCTCCCAAGTGCTGGGATTAAAGGCGTGCGCCACCACTGTCCAGCGAGACTGAACTTTTAAAGTGTTTAAATTTTTAAAAACTGTGGGACTTTTAAAAGTAGGAAAGTTTTATATTGTAATATTGATGTTAGAGTGAGTTATTGGGATAAAATAACATTTTTAGGAAAATGCAGTTCCCCAAGAGAACTTTGGTTCTGGACTGGAGAACTCAGCCAAAGAGTACCTAGAAGAAGGTGAATGCAGAGAACCAGGTCCTAGGACAGGGACCTTATAAGTGTGGTCTCCTATAGTGTTCAGCCATTCTGCATAAGCAATCCATATATGGCTAGCCACAGTTGGCCTTGGAAACTGGTTTTAGAAGTCACTGGGACGGTTTTGTTTTTCCTTGGTTATCTAGCTCTGCTGAGTCACTATCTCTATAAAAGGGATATATTCTGACATGCATGAACCTTTGTCCAGCTGTGGCTGTGGTCAAGCACCATGTAGTCTTTCTCCTGCCTAGCTGGTTGTGGTGGGGTGTTCCCTCCGGTCTGTGCACTCCCCCTGGCCTTTTTGGTTTTGCTTTTTTCTGCTTATCTAACAAAAAGCTCCTACTCCAGGCTAACTCCTGGTCATGGAGTCTGTTGACTGAACAGGAGAAAGGGGCAATGCACAAATCATGGTGCTCAGAACACTGCTGAACTTTTGTGAGTTGAAAGCTGGGGAAGAAAAGCTGAGAGATAAGACAGTCCCAGCAGAGGTGATGAACTGGGGCCAAACAGGACCAGAGTGTGTCTGTGGGAACTTATGCTGCCATTTGGAAGGTGGTGAATGAGTGCAGATATGGGGGAGGGGCGAGTCGGTGGAGCAAATGAAAGAGGAAGGGCCAACTTTGAGGGTCAAGAATATCCAGAGGGCTGGATTCCAGCGGTCGAATGGATAACAGTGCCAAGGAGGTGAAGAAGGGGCGCAGGTAGGAACACCAGCCACAGAGAACGTGGAGTCTGTCTTAGCTGCTCAAGGACATAATGATCAATAATGACATTTGTATTGTGGAGTTAAATGAGTACTCTGGCCCCAGGGCTGGGGAGTGGGTCCCAGAAGCAGGTGAGAAGGTAGAACCTGGCCTGGAGTTGTTGAACGACCCCTAGTGCAATGCTCACAGCTCAAAACATCCTTCTGCAGCTGTGTTCCATCTCAGAACTGGCACTCCCAGATAGCCTGCAGCAAACTCGTTCTCAAGCTGAGCATGAACTCAGCATGACATCAGGGAGTTCATGACCAAATATAGGGATGACCAAGCAACCTGGGGTGTTTGGCTTGTGGATAAGGAAATTGGAAACATTTTTGCTTCTCTCGAAGAGGTGATCTGTGTCATCCAGGTCAGACTGTCTTTAGAGAAGCCCCAGGCTCTAAGCAAGTCTGAGGAGTGCAGGCTAAAGGTTTCTAGGCTTTCCCAAGGAGTTAATTAAAATGAATTTATTTGGAAGAATCTCGTAGGCCTCGCACCTGCTTCTTTTTATAAAGCCATCGATCGCTTGAGTCACTTAGGAATAGACTGTTTTGGTCGAGAAGGATTCTGTGGGAGCCTGAGTAGGAGTAGGGATAGCTGCTGTCAGAGAACAGGGGAACATATGGTGGTCTATTGTGAATGTGATCTGTTTTTTGTGTTGTTGTTAAACTTCCTCTCGCTAACATTGGGCCTGTTATGTAAGAGCTCGAGGGTCCATATGGTTTGTTGCATAAGACATCAAAGAACATGATTTTCTGTTGCCCTGCAGCTGATCCAACTGTGTTTAGAAAGCTCATGGCCACCGTGTGTCACTTTTCAGAAACAAAGTTAAGTAGTACAGCACTCTGGTGCCTACCTACCTTTGGTTATCTGGGTAACTTTGGACAATCGGTCTCTGATTTCTTTGGGATTTATACTCCCCAGCAGCCCCATTTCTTTCTGCACTAATGAGAAAAAAATAGTACCAAGAATTATTAGAGAGTTTGGAATTAGTAATTATTTATTAAATTGGATATATTGAACATCCAAAGTTTGAATAAAATGTGCTTCACAAATGTTATTTTGCTTAAATCTCACAAGGACTTTTGGAAGTTTCCATTATTAACTTTAGATGGATAAAGAGGGATACTGTCTTATTCAGTGTTCTATTGCTATGAAGAGACACCATGACCACGGCAACTCTAATAATGGAAAACATTTAATTGGGATTGTCTTACACTTCAGGCATTTAGTCCATTGTCATCATGGTGGGAAGCATGGCAGCATGCAGGCAGACATGGTGCTGGCGAGGAGCTGAGAGTTTTGTATCTAGATGGACAGGCAATAGGAAAAGAGTGGGCTTGACTTGATTAGAAAACTCAAAAGACCTCAGTGGCACACATCCTCCAGCAAGACCACACCTACTGCTACAAGATCACACCTCCTAATAGTGCCACTCTCTATGAGCCTATGTGGGCCATTTTTAGTCACACCACCACAGGTAGAAAATACAGAATAGCTTTCTTTACTTCCTAAGAAGCCACAGAGCTAAGATTCAAACACAGGCTCTGGCAATGTCTGGTATTTATCTGAGGGAAACAATTTAAAGGAATGTGAGACTCATTTGGGGGGCATGATTTTAGGGGCTTCGGCTTATGCTAGCGTGCTCTGGGACAGCACACTGGCATATTGACAATAGTATATGAGGAGCAGAGCTTGCTCATCTCATGGTGGTCAGAAGAGAAGTTAGGATGCCAGGTAGAACCTTCCAAGGCCTGTTCCCAGTGGTTCTCAACCTTCCTGATGCTGTGACCCTTTAATATAGTCCCTCATGTTGTATCCAACCCCCAGCTATAAAATTATTTCATTGCTAGTTCATAACTATAATTATACTACTATTATGAATTGTAATGTAAATATTTGATATACAGGTTAGCTGATATGCAACCCCAAAGGGGCTGAGACCCACAGGCTGGGAACTGCTTGATCTAAAGTTTCTACCTTTTGAAACTGTACCTCCAGCTGAGGACTGAGTCTTCGACATGTGACGGGTGTACATGGGACAGACATATTTCAGATCCAAACTACCACAATGATCCTACTCTTAAGCTCTGCAAAGGGAAACATTTAGACAGTGTTACCCCAGAAACCATGATCCCCCAAATGAGCCTCAACTTCCTTTAAACCATTTCCCTTAATTGTTTGGGCAAATCTCAGCTTAGGGATTTACTCTCTGTGGTCAGAGTGCCTAAATGGTCCATTTCCCTGTACAGTATTCTTACTCCCATATTAAGTTAAATGTGATTCCTTCACACAGACTGCTCCCTTTCCTTCGGTCTGCATATGCGAAGCAACCGGTGTCTTATTATTATTACCCAACTGAAGGTAAAGCAGATTAATCCTGACCCAAGTGTCTGAGTCAGTGTTCTATTGCTGTGAAGAGACACCATGACCGTGGCAACTCACACACATATTTTTAAAAGCATTTAATTGGGGCTTGCTTACAGTTTCAGGGCTTCAGTCTATTATCTTCATAGAGGGAGAGAATGGCAGCATGCAGGGGGGGTACTGGAGCAGAGGCTGGGTGCTACATCCTGGTCTGTAGGTAAGAGAGAGAGAGAGACAGAGAGAGAGGCAGAGAGAGAGAGACAGAGAGAGACAGAGAGAGACAGACAGAGAGAGAGAGAGAGAGAGAGAGAGAGAGAGAGAGAGAGAGAGAGATTGAGCACCCCCAGTGGCACACTTCCTCCAACAAGGTCATACTTCCTAATTCTTTCAAATAGTGTCACTCCCTGGTGACCAGGTATTCTAGTCTATGAGCCCATGAGGGTTGTCCTCATCCAGATCACCACACAATGCAACAGTAAGCCTATCTGTGCTTCCAGGTGACAGAACTCCAATGAGCACTGCAAGGCCATGCCCTTTCTTGTTGCCAAGTTTAATTGGCTTCCTGCATCAGAGGCTTTGCCTCTCAACAAATGTGCCCCTGAGACATGGTGGTTTAACCCACGGCCTGCCACAGAACCTTCCCTCATCTATAGGAAGTATGAGCTAAGAGCAGCTCTCAGTTGTCCTCCTAGCTCCATGGGAAAAGTTGTGACTGAGTTGTGATGATCGTAAAGAAGGGTATGGGGTTATCACTGGGGCTCTGTGTGCTGGTCTAGGCTCAACTGGTGTTAAAAGATTTTAGAGTGGAGGGACCAGGCACTTGCAAGGAAAAAACGACACAAAAGCTGATCCGGAGCAAGCAACAGAACCTGTTAGACTACTGGTTGGTCTGATTTGGAATGCAGGGAGCTTGTCCTGATTAGTTAGCTAAAGGTTTGTCTAATTTTGTGTACATACACATGCACACACCCCCCCCCCCCCCCACACACACACTTTGGGCATCCACTCTGAGGTTGGCGACCTTGAGGCTCCTTTGCCAAGCTTTCTTTTATCCTACGACGTGGGGTAGGTTGAATGATGCTCATCTTGGAGATGAGAAGACTGGTCTTGGATGATAAAAGTTTATAAGGTTCCAGAGCCAAAGAGAGAAGGCTAACCAGTTTCTTGTCCCGTGCTCACTAGATATATCTGAGCACACATGCCAAGGCAAAGGAGTTGGCCACTGGTAGACTTGGGCATTGACCTCCGATGTACATAATTGGCCGTGAAGACTGGCAAGAGTCTGCCTCTTTAGGCCTCATTTTCTTCAGCCTTCAGGAACAGCAATAGCGTGAGGGCAGAAGAATGACCTGAAGCCTGCTCTACAGCACGGTGATGAGCAAAGAGACCATGTGTGTGCTGCACAGGAGCAAGCCCTCAAAGCGCCCACAGTAGCTGTTGTTGTCTACAGCTCCAGCATCTCTGCTCTGTGTCCTGCCGGGAGGCTCAGGACTGGGAAGTCCTCCAGTGCTCTCTTGTGTCAACTCGGAAGAACACGCTATTTCAAAACATGGTGGTTCCTTTTGAAAAAGTGTTCCTACACAGCTGCTGGCTCTCGTGCTGCATGTATGGGGCTCAGCCTTATCTTTCCCAGTCATAAGAGGTGATGTGTGGTATGTCCATCAGCTGTATTGCGTACTGCACAGCTTCTTTCGACCTGGAATGATTTTGAGCTAGCTTCATCTGTGCTTCAGAATGAGGGATTAATGAGCAGCCAACGGTCTGGAGGAAATACTGAGAGGAATCCTTGGCGATGCTGCCTTCCCTACCTTAGTCCCTATCCTGCTTCAAAGACTGACAATTTGATGTCTGTTCCTGCTCCCACATGGAAGCCATCTTGGCCAACTTCAATGTTGCAAATTAAAAGGCAAAGCTCTTTACTCTAAGATTCTCTTGATTTTTCTCCCCCTGTAGTCACTGTGCAGCCTCTGGGATCCTCTCTCTGCCCCAGTTCATAGGTTCACACTGCTTCCATGAGTGTTTCCTCTCCACTCATACACTGTCCGTGTGACTTTACCCTGAGTGTCTGCTGTTTGCCTGTCACTGCAGTTTCTTCTCTAGAGCATTTCTCAGTAAGAACTCCAAGGCACAGCAATCTCATTCCTCTCTCAAACTCAACCCACTACGAAAGGCCACTTCTTGACACCATACAACTCCAGACCTGCACTACCACTCAATAGATGCAACTGGAAGAAGTGGCTTCTAGGGGTAGGCCCTTCTCAGGTTCAAAGGAACAGAAGACAGGCCTGGCCCTCATCTTTGTATCTTGGATATCTTGGTGTCCACCAAGACAATTTCACACCTGGCATCATCATAGTCCCTTCTTCCTCACTCTCCACACACCTGGATACTAAACCTTGTTAATTCTTCTTCAAGAATATTGCTTGAATTAGCCCTGCTCTTTTTTAAGCCATTGCTGTTGCTATAGCAGAGTCTAGGAAACTGCTTCCTGCCTGGTCCACACCCTCCAGTCTTAATCCTTCTAGCCCACTGCACACAGTAGTCAAAGCCATTTTCAGCCTTTTTGGATTGTTTGTTCATTTAACTCTTAATTCCAATCTATTTCTTTTTTATATGCTCTTTTTATTTTGATGATACTTTTAAAAATTTTTGCGATCATCATATATATTACATTTCTTCCTTCACTTTCAAGCCATCTCATATACTCCTCCCTGCTCTCCTTTAAATTCATGTCCTCTTTTTAATTGTTATTGCTTGCATATATGTATTTGTATACACAAATACAGTCCTAAATATAATTTGTCTGGTCTGTATAGTGGTATCTTGATATATATTTTCAGGGCTGACCATTGGGTACTAGACAACCAGTTGGTGTGCGCTTCTTTGGAGAAGACCACCTCTCCCTCAGAGATATTATTTAGCAACTTAAATATGATTCCTCTTTCCTTTGCCTAAATCTTCCCTGGCTTCTTCCCCTCACATCAGGGTGATGTCTAGCCTAGCTATAGATGTGGGTAGATGTGCACCAATCAGGTATGGATCACCAGAGAAACAGCTAATAAGACATTTTAACTATCTATCCATCTATCTATCTATCTATCTATCTATCTATCTATCTATCTATCTATCTGTCATCTATCTACCTATCTATTTACCTATCTATCAAAAGACTGATTTCAATGAATTTACATTGGAAACAGTGGGGTCTGGCGAGGCAAGTCTGAAACCTGCAGGACAGGCTGGCTAGCTGGAAATTATGTGTCTGTAGCTGCAGACCACAGGCAGAGTTTCTGCTGTTCCAGGAAAGCCTGTTGCCAATTGGGTGAGGATAATATCCTTTACTTAGTCAACTGGTTATAGATGATGACTGTGTTTACAAAAGCCTTTGCCGCCTCACCTAGCTTCATGTTTCTGAGTACCTGGGTAAGACAGCCTAGCCAAGTTGGCATGTAAATCTAACCATCCCAACATAGTACTTTTGGACATGGGCCACAGTCATCTCTCCTTCTTTTTCCTTCTTGCCACCCCGCACGTTGGGTTCAGCCACCCGTGCACTGTGCCAGCTGGTCTTTTGCCATCTGCTTTTCCAGGGGCCTGGAACATTCCACTGTTTTCCTGTGAGTCCTTCAGGACACTCAGGAGCTTCCTCCTCAGGATGGCCCCATACACACACCCAAGCCTTGCATTCAAGTGTACTGTAACTAAGTTGTCAAAGCCCAGATGAGTTGGAAATTTCTTGTGTGCTGTGAAGTCAGTTCACATATGTGAACAGTTCTGAGATAAGACCTTCTGCCCTATTACCCTGTTAAGCCCCACATGCCACACCTCCTAGTCAGCAAGGGTCTTCTGAACTGGTCTGTCAATCCTCATTCCTTCTTTTGGCATGGACATTCTGTGGCGGTGGTTACCAGACCAGCCTAGGTCACCGCAGCATCCCTGAGACTTTGATGTACTTAACACACAGGGGGTGCTCAGTCAGTACTTATTGAGTAGATAAATTAGCATTTGTTTGAATGAATTCAGCAACAGTATCAGTTAAGCACACCTAAGTTCTAGGTATTATCTAGGGGCTTGGAAATGCAATTAACAAAAGGATAATTTCCTGTTGTGTGAAGGTCACATTCCAAGGCAGGGTCCTGAATAGATGCATAAATATTAAGGTTAGGGAAACAGAATATAACATGATTGTCTGGATGAATGAGTGGGTCTGTACATGAGAGGGTAGGAAGAGGAGGAAGGCATGTTTTGGGTTTACAGTAGAGTTGGAAGGTTTACTCCTGTCTACTGCTGATACACACTCAGGTAAACAGTCCTGCCTTTTACCTCCATCCCTCCTTTGGGATAAAGATTATGGTAATTGCTTGTTTGTCTCACAAGGCTGTCCTATCATATGGGACAGCAATTGTAGAAGAGCTTATGGCTATGAACTCTGGACCACTATGAGGGGGTCACTGTTGACACTGTAGTTGTTGCAACAGAGCAAGTTGGCTCCATCCACTAATACTTTGGTTTAGGTGAAGAGAAGCAGAAAGGAATTTTGGTGCGAGGCCAACCAATGGTGAGCTGTGTGATCTTGAACATGAATTGCACCACCTTTCTGGGGCTCATTTCCCTGATCTGTGAAAATGGGGGGGAAGGAGAACGCACCTCAGTCTCTTGCCAGATGTAAAGTAGATAATCCATGTCAAGTGCTTGGCACGAGGTGAAGCCCATTCAAAGAGCGCTGCTAATATTCACTCCTAATCGTCATTCTGTCAATCAAGGGTAAGTATCTATAAATGGGGCCATTCATGGCTCAATTTCTCCAGTCTCGCATTTCTGCCAGGAAACGTCTCGTGTCTTTATGCACTGACACCTGTGATTATGCAAAACCACAATCAACGTTCATATTCAGAACCCGAACAAATGGGGAATGTGTTACTCAATTCCCTCCCTTCCAGCTTTTCAAAGGATATTTTCTGGGATAGACGAGTGGGGAGGGAGGTGGGGAGGGAGAGATGCACTTTTCGTTTGTGTAGAAAACAAATATTTCGGGTTTTATGACCGTATAACCCAGAAACTGTTAGGGTTTTTTTTCTCTCTCTCTTTTCATGTAATGCATTTTAGAAGTTCCATAAAGGAGTCCTTGTCAAGAGCAAACACAGCTGGTGCCCAATTAGAGAGGTGATTGAGACTAATGGACTGGCAGAGCTCTTAATTAAACTGGACCACAAACTAGGGGGATGGAGGCTGGGGAGTGGAGGTGGCCCACACGCTCACTGGCAGGCGATGGTGGACAGATCTCACTTAGGGACAAAACTTCAACCATTTTGATTACCTATGAATTTAAGCTTCGAGGACAGCTCCTTGGAGGCAAATATCTAATCTGGCTCATTGTATACCTCTCTCTTTATGTTCCCTGAGAAGCTTCAAGCTCTGCCACCTGTAGTCAAGTATCTTTTCCTATCATATTGCTTCCCTTGTCCCCTAGGACGATCCTGGAGGTGAAAGGGAGACCACCCAACTTCAGAACTTCTGAAAGGCCTCCAGGGAGCCTCCATTCTTCACTTTTTCTGGGAACTGCTGTTTCCATTGTCTTCCTCACCAGTACCCAGCAACATGAACTCTACAGCGTGCCTGCCCTAGGTGGCCCTATTCTATGCTCCATGTTCCAGCACACCCTGTGGAAGTTGTGGATTGTAGCACATATACCCACCCTCAACCCCATCACTGAATGCCTCTCTGTGGACGTTGAATATACACGCACACAGACATACACAGACAGAGACACACACATATACACACAGGCACACACACAGTCTCACAACACAGAGAAACACACAGAAACACACATAGACACACACACAGACAGACACACATACAGTCACACATACAGTCACACAGACAGACAGACAGACAGACACACACACACATACACACACACACCAGCTATCCAGCAGGCATATGTAGAAAGTGCAGCTGTCCACCGGGTCCTGAATATATACTGTGTATGTCTGTTATGAGGCACGAGAGAGTGGACACAGCTTCTCAAAGTGTCGTCTTGGGAGCACAACAGATCAAGGAGCCCCAGGGAACTTCTGAGATTATTATTACTGAATAGAAATGGAAAGAAGTTCCAACTTGTGTTTCTGTCCCTCTTGGTAGCTGTCATGTGTAACTTTATGTACCTTTTCCATAATGACTGCTTTTCAAGCCGTCCACTGTGAAGGAAGGTAGGCCTACACACACATGCACACACACATTTCCTTGGGGTCTTTTATTGTATATATCTCTGTTTGAACATAAAAAAAAATCACTCTCTCCAAACTCTTCTGTTAAAATGTATACCCCAGGAAGCTGTAATTCACTTAAACACAGGATTGTTACACCTTCCCCCAGATCCCTGTTGTCCCAGGAAGACCAGCATCACTCCATCTGGTGCTCTTTGACCCCGGCTCTGGGGATTTTTACCTTTACAGAGATTCATCCACCCACACTCAGAGCCACACCTGGGTTATATCTTGGAAAGCTTCATTCCACCCATGATGTCTCAAATAACAAGGTCCCATTCCCTGACCCTTGGTCCTATCTTTCAAAGCTCACTGGATTGGCTCTTTGACCATCTCCTGCTTTCCAGGCTCCTGCATCCATCTTCCTTTCCCTCTTAGACTTTAAGATCTCCTAGGCTTCTTAATCTTGGAGATCACCGAAGCTTCCCCCCACAGCAGTGAAAGGTGAACGTACAGCATGAGCAAGCAAGGAGCTGTATGTAAATGAGCCATTTCTGTTCATTTGTCTTTGCATCATGACCTTTCTCTTCCTGACCTAGGCACCTACCTTCCAGGGACACACAAACATGAATGAGTCTGTGTAAATATGGTTGGCCGGGTACCTGGACCAGAGTAATTGCTACTGAAACACAAGTTCTTACTCTCATCGTGAAATGATCGTAGGGGCCACACATGTTACCTTGTAATGTGTCTGAATACTTCTCTGGTGAATCGAGATTCCAAATGCTGTCTTCACCCCATCTCAGTTTCCCCAAAATTTTTTTGTCTAAATTTATCTGCAGTTTTCCTGTCTGATTAATTTTTCTTCTGGATTCAGAACCAGTTGGGTTCTGTCTCTTGACCTCAGGAATTAGAGTGCAGAAGTTGGACCAGCAAAGATTAAACATTCACTCACTTATCCACTCACTCATGCATGCCTCCCTTCTAAATAGGAAGGGATCTAAAGAACAGTGAGTTGAAGATTGAGACCGGAAGAGTCAACTAGGTCAGACCTAGTTTTCTTTTCCAAATGAATGCACCTCATCTCTTGCTATTGCTCACCTATCTAAGTATATCCAGCAACAAAGATGTGAAAGTAGGAAGGCTGGGCTGCTGCTGCTGAATCAGGCCATTTTGTCACCATCCTTGGTTATAGGGAGGAGAGTACCAGAGATGAGTCACTGGTGGCTGTCTTCTGAGGAGATAATGAAGCAAAGCCAGAGTGACTTATATTGCAGCCACAGACAGACAGACCGATAATGGCATTTCTTTCCTCCAGACAGTCTCCTCAGCGGCTGCTGATGACTAAACCTCCCCACCCACCTCATGGGTGTGGCTTGTAGGTAGCTTAGCACCCAGGGTTGATGTACGTGACATTAGGGGAAAAGTCACAGGTACTTGCAGATATGAGTCTCAGGGAATTTTCCCCTGAACCCTTTACCTGTCAGTCAGGTACATATGTCTTTTACAGGCTCAATAGCCACCCATTCCATTTTTGAGAAATTGACTTGGAGACAAAACAGGCTCCTGTTGACAGGGCTGTGAAGAGAAAAAACAGATGGACCATTCTAGGATAGTCCAGTAATCCCAGCTGATGATCTGAGGAACTTTGTGGCCCATGTCAAAGTGGCTTGCCTATTAAGTACTGTAGGTGTAGGTACAATACCCACTTGCAACCAAAGAGAGAAATCGGGTTTGCATAGAGTACTGAGATATTTGCCTTTTCACTAATATAGTTGTAAGATATAAATTTATATATTTGCCTTCCTAAGGAAAAGGAGTCTACAAAAACAAAAGTGTTGAAGGCTGTGAAACCAGAACACAGCTCTGCCTGGTCATCTCCTGGGTCTGGTCTCCCTTCTATTGAACTTAGCTCCTGACAGCTTCGACACCATTTCATCCCCAGGTCCTTGGGAATTCTTCTGGAACCATCCTTTACTTACACAGCAAGCTGCCTGCCTGTGCAGTGTAGAGCACACAGAATTCCCAGGGCTACATTCAGCATCCTAACCTTCTACCGGTTTCCACTTTGAGCTGTTCTCCGCCCCATCACGACCAGCTCTCTCTGGTCAGAAACAATGCAGCCCACATGCATTGTTCCTGGGACAGGCTGAGTGAATCTTGTGTGCCGGTGGGTCTTTGTACACCCAGGGTCACTTTGCTTCAAAGGTACCATTCCCCTTCCTGCCCACAGGCCCTCATTTACAGTGTGGCTACTTAATTGGATAGATCCCTGTACAAACTAACACTCTGAGGTCCTTGTTCAAATATCATCAGGATGGCTGAGCAGAGCATCCTACCATGTGTGTAGCTTTCTGCGCTCAGAGCCCTCTGTATGACTGCGCACATCATGAGCCTCTCAGGCTAGAAGCCAGGGTCTGGACCCACCATTCCTTTTCCCACCTCACCTCAAATATCATCTGCCTTTCTCTCCCAAACAAATGGTGGCAAGGCATGACGTGTGGTGCATCTCAGAGCCAACTCATGCTGCCATTGGTATATCTTTATTTTGCAGATGGGCAAGTTGATGCAAGCTGTCATTTGAACTGAGTTTCCGAATACATGGCTTGAATTCCCACTGCCTGGGCTCTGAGCCAATCTGAACTGGTTCTTTTCTTTCATCTGTCCTCTTACCTCTGAAGATCCCAGGCCCCATCCTTTCTTACTGATCTCTGACTGTCCATCCCTCCAATACTTCCAGTTTCCAGTTCCCCAACAGGCCCAAAACTTCTATCCCAGAGTAGCTTTGGGATTCCCAGGAAAACGTTAAGTTGAAACACTCTTTCCCTTAATCACCTGGAAATTATTGGTCATTATCATTTTCACACTCAATTTCCTGAGAGTCCCACACTCAGTTACTCTGGTACCTGGATAGCCTTTATTCTCTGCTGATCCCTGGTCTCCCCTAACCATTTCCCCTCCTCACTGTGACACCCCAGTCATCCTGCCCTTCAGAAATAATGGCCGGACTCTGTTTTCCTTCCTAAAGTTCCTCTGTGTTTCCCACTGTCCCCAGATCCTTACCCAGGCACCCAAGACTCTACCTACTGCTTGCTAAGATACCTCTCAGGAGGCAGAGGCAGGCGGATTTCTGAGTTCGAGGCCAGTCTGGTCTGCAAAGTGAGTTCCAGGGCAGCCAGGGCTACACAGAGAAACCCTGTCTCGAAAAACCAAAACCAACCAACCAAACAAACAAAACCAAAAACCAAACAAACAAGAAAGATACCTCTCAAGTGAACACAGCTATTAACTACCTGAAATTTCCAGATGAGCCAGGGTTTCGCATATTCTTATGACTGTCACTATGTGTTTATTCTCCACATAAAATGTCTTCTAGGAACTCTGTGGCAACTGCTTCTAGTGAGTCCAGACAACTTTAATTAACATTGTCTCATCCAGGAAAGCTTTTATAGTCATGGCCTTTGCTCCAAAGGCTGAGGTGAGGGTGTTCCCCTGAACCTCCATAGCCCCTCAAGATCCTTTCTGTCCCAATCTGTATCTTTGTCAATCTTCCTGTCCAAGGAGACTTGTCAAGGTCGTGGGCTTCAATTTTTCCATCCTCCAGTCTCAGAGTGCTGTGGACCTCTCTAATACCTAGAGGAAAATGACTGGTATTTCTAAATAACATTTGAGTTTAATCTTTGCCCTGTCCACCTGCTGACATCAGAAACTCCATTGAAATATCTCAGAACTCTGCAGTGGATGGAGGGTAAAGGTCTATATTAGAACAGGACCTGTGACCTGGGAGGACCAGGGCTGCTTACCTTGAAAACTGTAACAAGCCTGACGTTCATCACAAGGACAAACAAGTGCACTCAGACAAAGAATCATGTGGATTTAAAACTTGGGACATCTGTCTCAGCTAAAACTATAGACCATACCAGAGCAAAAACATAAACACAATACAATAAGGCTCAGCTGATATTTTTATGATCTTAACATTATCATGAATATAACCAACCTTTGTGTTATAACGAGACTATCAGGGCAGAGGGAAGTGCCCTGGTTGCTGGGAGCCAACGTCTGTTCCATCACACCTCAAGCTGATGCTTAAACGTGTTATTTAGAAATATGGAGTGGAACGTTGGAAGGAATATCAGACACTGGCTGTCTGGGTAGAGAGATTTCGGAGAGTAGGGAGTAACGCTAGGAAAGAGGCTTCTGAGAGCCCCCGGGCCTGTTGAACTATAATTGATCCTGATAGATCAATCTAATGCCTTAGATACAATCAGTGTGGAAAGTCAGGGACTGTGGAGGCCATGCTTCCAACTGATTGTTATCACTAATATCCTGAAACGACATTTAGGGCAGTTCACCAGAGCCCTCCCAGATCTGAGGGCCAGGCTTGGCACAACACTCTCCAGTACCTGGCTCCATCTTCCAATATGCCCACAGGCTGCCATGGCCTCCTCCTCTGGGTCCTTTCTTGGATTTACCCTGGATTACCTCCTCATATCCCTCTCTGATGCTATGGGGAGATTCACTTCCTTTCGTCTAAGGTGGCTCTACAGGCCTTGCTTAGAGACCCTGTACCTTCTGCTTACCCTCCCATCTGCATGAGAAGCTGTCCTGTGGTCAGTTGCTAGCCCACCTCTCTCGTGCCATAGCCGAGACACTTCTCTAGTTTGTTTTCCTCGTCTGGATATTGTAAGCATTCAGTATGCTGCTTGTGAGAGTGAGAGTGCTCACCCCAGTTGCCAGGCTCTTCCTCAGCTCACCCTGCCTTGCCCTGTAGCAGCCACTGTCACCAGCATTTATATGTTGTTGCCAAGCTCCACCCTCCACCATGTCCCTATACTTAGCGCCTTTTGGGTAGCCTCACCCTCATTTCACATTTGCGAAACAATGGCTTTTCAGAAGGAACTTGTAGGGGAGGCTCCTATCTATCTTTCGTTACCCATCAGATCACAAGTGGAGATGTGCATGCCCACTCTCACAGCAGCATGCACACAGCAGCCATTACCACACACAGCAAGCAGGCATCCCTAGCAGAGAAGTGGGTGAGCAGGGTCCAGAAGGAAATAATATGGAGCCCTGAAAAGGAATAGAATCTCATGCCTACTACAATGGGGATGAACCTTGAGAACATTCCAATAAGGAAATTAAGTCAGTTACAAGAGGATAGAGGCAGTGGGACTCAGATTGCAAGCACAGCAGATTTGTGGGGACAGGAAACAGAAGAGCAGCTGCAAGGGCCTGAAGGCATGTAGGAAGCAGGAGTTAGTGCTTAAGGACTCTGAGGTTTCACTATGGGAGAATGAAAATGTTCGTGAGGTGGATGGTGGCTATCTAATAAAATGCTGAGATGGATTTTAGCCATAGCACAGCAGCATGAGGTGTTTGTTGTCACTGGACTACACACTTGAAATTGTTCATGTTAGGCATGTTTTCCCTGTAGGGTAGGGGACTGGGATAGAGGTTGCTGTGTTTGTGGTGAAGAGAAGTATGGGCCACCATTTGATGAACACAGAGGCACTTGGGCAGAGAGAGCAGAACTGGCTTCTAACATTGAGTGCACTGGATTGCTGGACACTTATGGATAGTTAAGTTGATAAATGCTAAGACATTCTACCACAGTGTAAGACAGGGACCACCTGTGTGCCTTCCATTTCTTCTGGAGAGAGAGCTGCAAGCACAGGCTGGGACAGTAGGTCCTCAAGAGTCTGCAGCACACAGGGGGTGGCCTCATCAC
This sequence comes from Mus musculus, assembly GCF_000001635.26. Lineage (NCBI taxonomy): Eukaryota > Metazoa > Chordata > Mammalia > Rodentia > Muridae > Mus > Mus musculus. The sequence goes on from NC_000070.6 coordinate 95,192,750, forward strand.
CTTCTCCTGGAAAGTTGTCTGCAGGAAGGGACAGATAAGTCTTCTACCTTGGAGAGTGCAGATAGACAGGGCTTCAACCTCTCTTTAAGCTGTGATCAGAAGGTCCATAACAAAGCCCTCAAGCCAGGGGCTTGACTGTAATGACATGGAGAAAGCTGTCATCACTGGAATTTTTATACATACATCATAACAGCTACCAATTACTGCCTACTTACTATATACTAGATACTATTCTAAGCCTTATTAAAACACTTGTTGGGACTGTTACTATAGAATTTCAATTCTGTGCTGAGAACACTAAGACAGAGTGGTTGAGTTATTTGCCAAAATGGTATGAGCATCAGCAACCAGCTTTTGTGTTCCAGTCCCTCTTGTCTTTCCCCCAGCTTCAAGCAGGAAGCAGGAAGAGGAACTTCAAAGGAGGAAGTAAGAAAAGGGCCTTTCAGACAGGGAGTGTGTATGCTGGACCCAAGCACGGGCTTGGGTGTGGCTCACACCAACTTGGCTCAAAGCCTGGTGCTTGCTGATTGCTTGCTTCCTAGCCCTCTGAACTCGCATGTGTAGTGTGGAGTTTGACGTGTAAACTTGCTAGAGAGTGTGGTCTCCAGCCCAGGGAGTGTCTAAGGACTTCGTGGTGGTTGTCTTTCAGGAATGAGTGAGTAACTTGTCTCCTCAGAGCCCACTCGTATTATGAAGCGCTTACTAAAACCAGCCCCACAGGTTTGTTGTGAGGAGCAAAAAGACTGTGCTTCAAACTGATATCTATTTATAACCATGACTTGCTACCCAATAGCTAACAACCCAGAATTGTTTTTAATTTGCAAGGGAAGGGTGGGAATGAGAGAAAGGAGGTTCACAGAAGGAAGCACACGTAGGACCGTGTTTGGAAGAGCCTGGCTGCCCTGCAGTCTGCCTGGTTCTTATCTGTGTCCTTATCCTCTGTTGAGACAGCTGGTCTTAGAAACTCTGGACAATGAACATGGAGTTCACAGCCCTACTCTGTGTTAGAGAGGACAGGAGAGGAGATGTAGATTTCGCCTACCAAACTGGACTCCTTGGAGGAGGAGAGAACAGAGACCAGCTACGAGGATCCAGGCCAGTCTCAGGGATGCTCAGATGTTTTGGTTCTGTATCATCTGTGAATTCTGAGTTCCGGGCCAGCCAATGAAAGGGTTCTACCAATGAAGACAGGGGTGAGGATGAGGTAGAAGGAGAAGGACCCTTACTTAATATCTCTCTCTCTCTCTCTCTCTCTCTCTCTCTCTCTCACTCTCTCTCTCTCTCTCTCTGACTCTGCCTCCCAAGTACTGGGATTAAAGGAATGCATCACCATTGCCCTGCTGGCACTTACAATTCTAATTCCTTGAGAGGTACAAACAGAGAATCTCACAGAGGAAGAAAGCTAACTCTGACTGGTCATTCCTATCTTTCACAGGGAGAGATCTGCTAGTCCCAGTAGAGATCCATTTCTGTTCATCTTCATTCAGCAAACCTTGAACAGAGCATGCCTGTGTTGGGAGCTAAGATATGGGTTGGTGCATCTCTAATCTCTCAGAGCTCAACCTAAGTTGGCTCAGACACAAAAACTGCTCCTGACAAAGGTGTGCTGACAAATCCTTGAGCCTGCCACATGGGCAAGTCTGCCAACTTGGGGCTTAGTCTTCCAAAAGCATCAGGTAGTGCCTGGAGTACCCCCACCCAATAGTAATCTTGGAGGGCAGTTTGGGAGGACCTATCTCCCTTTCATGCTGGTTATACTCTCTGTAGTTCTGTCCTCACTTCTTTAACTGTCTTGTCATCCAGGCTAGAAGTTACAGTGGGTAGAAGTCTAGCCTACTTGTCTCTTCTGAATCCAGCAGGAAAGAAAGAAAGAAAGAAAGAAAGAAAGAGAGAGAGAGAGAGAGAGAGAGAGAGAGAGAGAGAGAGAGAGAGAGGAGAGGGAGAGGGAGAGGGAGGGAGAGAAAAAGAGTGTGAGAGAGAGAGAGAGAGAGAGAGAGAGAGAGAGAGAGAGAGAGAGAGAGAAGAGCAGAAGATCTAATCTGAAGGAAGATCACATGCAGAGGCCAGAGGCAGAGTCGTGGGGTTCTAAGTGCTGACTCAGTTCTAAGGGCTAGACTCAGTAGACAGCTAACAGAACAGGCAGTTAGCTAGCTGGTTTACTTTAGTGGGTCTTCTTTACAGCTCTGGTGCTAATGGTGAGTAAAACTATACACGTGTGTATTCATTCTCTCTCTCTCTCTCTCTCTCTCTCTCTCTCTTCCTGTCTCTTACGCCTTCTGTCCCTCCCTCCCTCTTTTGCTTTCTCTCTCTATCTTAGTTAAGGTTTCTATTTCTGTGATAAAACATCATGACTAAAAGCAACTTGAGGAAGAAAGGGTTTATTTCAGCTTAGAGTACCATGCCGCACTCCATCACAGAGGGAACTCAGGTCAGGAACCTGAAGGCAGGAGCTAATGCAGAGACCATGGAGGAGTGCTGCTTACTAGCTTGCTACCATGGCTAGTTCAGCCTGCTTTATTACACACCACAGAACCACCTTCCCAGGGGTGGCACCACCAACAAAGGGCTGGGCCTTCCCATGTCAATCACTAATTAAGAAAATGTACTACAAACTTGCCTACAGGTAAATCTTATGGAAGCACGTGACACTAGCTGTGTCAAGTTGACATAAAACTATGCAGGGCACTTCTTCATTTTCTTCTCCCTTCTCTCCCCTCTCTCCCTGCCTCCTTTTCTCCAGCCCTCCCTCCCTGCCTTCTTCCCTCTCTCTTTCTAATTTTTCAGACAGGGACTGCTGTCAGCTATTAAACTAAGTGCTAGGATTACAGATATATTCCACTGTTCCGCCCTCAAGGTGTCCCCTATTTTAACATATGATAAATATTTGGAGATCTAAGGAACAAGTGCAGCAGATGTGTGTCCTTTATAGCGGGACTCTGGCTTTATATGCAAAATACCATTTCATCCACTGTCTGCCTGAGCAGGACTCTGGTTCTCTTTCTGTAGACTCACAGACATGGCTGGCTTGCTGATGGCCACCAAGTAGGAGCGGATCTGACCTTCACAGTCAGTTTGCTCCAACAAAAGCTTCCTTTAACATTGACACTTCTGCCTGCTGGGTTAATTAGCTGCTTGAAACCCACTAGGCAATCTTCTGAATGTCTCCAGTTTCCATTCATGGTTTCTTCACTTAGGGCTAGCAGTGGGCAAGCAATCTCTTCTCTCTGACTGAGGGGTATGACTATAGTCTGCTGTGACATCCTAAGGAAGTTCCTGTTGGTGCAGTGGGGGAAGCTGGTGCCTCTGTTTGGTTCATTCATCCTTTCTTCTCTTCAGTTTTAGAGCTAGAGTATCTTTCCCAAGAGAGAAAGGTTTCGGTGGGGTCTTTGTTTCCCTTGGGCATATTTACTTGCAGAATGGTGGATGATAAATAGTCAGCCCTCCTCTCCACTCTCGGTATCTGGCCATTGTTGGGGAAAGCCAAACATTCTGGTGATAACCCCCAGAAATGATAACATGGCTGGTTTGAAAGTCACTTGCTGAGGTCTTTGTAGGGAGGAAGCCATGTTCTTCCTGATAGCAAGGAGCACACCAAGACAAGCAGGAACTCATTTAGGTTAGAAGAAGAAACCTCAGACCTTACTCTTCCTGTCAGGTCACAGCAGGTCACAGTAGGTCACAACAGGTCTTGGCAGGGCAGGGCAGAGGCTGGGCTGTGGGTTAAGAAGCCAAACACCTCTTTACTCATCTGGATGACACCGATCGGTCATGGGTGACAGTTTCCTAGTTTATAAAATATAAATTATAATAATACATTCTGCCTTGGGAGTCTAAATGAAGTGCAAATACAGGTAGAGATGACAGTCTACTGCCTGAGAAATATACACTGTGTGTTTTTTACTCAGCCTTGAACTATCCATTCCAAGGTCTGGTCAATTCTCCCTTCATCTAGTACAGTGTCTCTAACTTAACTGTGCAGTTGCCCATGACTAGGTTATTTTTAGACATTGGGTGTGCAAGGGTGTCTAGGACCCAATCCTTGCTTTAAGGACTTCAGACTCTCAGTTCTCCAAATTCTTGACTTTGCCACCCACAAATTAATAACATATTAATAGTTGTGCTTATGCTGCTGCTGCTGCTGAACAGCTTGTGCAATTTACTGGAAAGAAAATGTGTGCTGTCTCAGTGCTGGCTGCTATCTGGGCACAGTAGCCTGTATCCCTAACAATCCCCGAGGATAATGTACTAATAGTCCAAATGATGGGAAAAGAATGCTGGAGGAACAAGAGCAGATCAGTTACCTGTCAATGGTTTTACAGCTGAGAATGTGGAGAGCTGGGATTCCAACCTATCTCCTTCCAATTCTAGGGAATCTCTATATCTTCCAAGCAACCCCCATCCAGCTTAATATTTTGCAGGTAGGCTGGCCTTTCTGAAGCCTAAGGACCTCCCCTCCCCCACCCCCCATACACACACACAGCCCCAGCTTCCGGAGGCAAGGGCCTTTATGACCTTATGATAAGATTTATTTCCAGATGAGGGTGTTGGGAGGAGAGCAGGCAAACCAACATGCTACCTGCAGCTTTGCAGGCAGGAGCTATGGAGACATCACTCCTAAGTGGCAGCTCAGAGGCTGCCGGGTGGCAAGGAGCCTTCTGCAGAGGCGAGAAATATGTGCAAACAAAACCAACAGCTTTTCTTTCTGCTCCCCAAAGTTGCTAAAAATGCCTGCGGGTTTGCACACAAGCAGACGCTGTGCAGTGCTCACAATGCTGGGTGGCTTCCTCTTCGCAGAGCCAGCAAGAAAAGACCTGGAAGGTATTTCTCACATTGTTGTTAAACACACACACATCAGACAGGGGAGGAGTTCCAAGGTAGTCCCAGGGTTCGGATTTCTGCCAAGTCTCTCTTTACTTGTTGTTAAGCTAGGGGAGAGAGAGAGAGAGAGAGAGAGAGAGAAGGAACAAGATATATCATTGACAAACCCATCATTCTTGTAGTACCTAGAATTGTTGGAAAACCATTCTTGCCCTCGGCATCAGGCAGCCCCCCATCATGTGCTTAGATCGCAGTCTTCCCATTTAGAAAATGGGAATGGCAATAGTTTCTGCAGAAATGATAGCTGCAGAAAGGCAGGGGTTTGGCCTATTGTGTTTTCCTGCCTTCTGATGCTGGCAGCACCTGACACAAATTACATCTTCTTTTGTTGACCAAGTAAATATGTGAATAGGTGGATGGGCACCTATTTGTAGAGTTATTGAAAGACTGGAACGAAACTTCCTGCTGTGAAATTGTCTCTGTACAGTGATGTACACACTGAGGGTGTGTGATGGCCACAGAACATGGTATGGCTTTTATTAAAGCGACACCTTCAACTGTTGTTCATTTGTGAGCTTTCTCTGATACCGAGAAGTAAAGACACACAACACCTGATTCTTCGTGTACTTATGCACTGAGGTGATGCGGAAACAAGCCTGAGAGACTGTCTCAGCCTGTAAAGTGGTAGAGCATGGAAGTTTCTGGAAGAGCTATTCAGGGAAAGTTCTCACGTCAAGGCCATCACCAGACATTTTCCAACACATTTCAGAACTGGGCCCCTGAGCTTTCCTGTTAGCCTCTCTATAGCTTGTTTCTCCTTTCTCTCACAATCTCTCCCTGAAATACAGTTTCTCTCGTTCTGACGTGACTGGTGATAGTGCTAGGCAACCTCGCAGGCCTGGTCATGGCGACCTCCTTCTGTACTGCTGTGTTTGTGCAGATAACCACCATGTCCTGCCTGGGAAGCTACTCTGCTTCTCTCCATCATTTGTTCTCCCAGTCTTATGTGTTTCAGACCTTCCCCTCTACCCTGTATGCCTCAATAAGCCCTACTGCATTGTCACTCCCAGCCCAAGAACTTGTTTCACATCTCTGTGAGAAGAGAAGTCACACAACCACCTACCACAACGGATCCTTAAGAAGGGCATAGGTAGGCTAGAGATCGTTTCCCAGTGGGCAGCAGGAGAAAGGCTGTTCCTTATAGTGTGGAGTGTGAGGGAGAACACATACCACAGGGAGGCAAGTGTGTCCCCTTTGCTGACTTAGCGGGTAGCCTGGAGATGGTATTGAGAGTCAGACTGGGCTGGAGGGCTGGGGGCCCTCTGGAAGGGGCTATGGAAGAGAAGGCATTGTTGATGTAAGACCAAAACAAAACAAAAATCCCTTAACTCTCACAACTCAAAGGGAGTAAAGGAAACTTTATTACGGAGCCAAATTTGAGTGGCATTGGAGCAGCGTGCTGGCTAGTTTTATTTTAGCGTGACCCAAACTAGAGCTATCTGAAAGGAGGAAATCTCAACTGAGAAGATGCCTCAGTAAGACCAGGCTCTAGGCCAGCCTGTAAGGCATTTTCTTAACTAATGATCATCGAGGGCAGAGCCCAGCCCACTGTGGGTGGTGCTACGCCTGCCACCGATGGTCCTGGGTTCTACAGGAAAGCAGGCTGAGCAATCCATGAGAACAAGTCAGTAAGCAGCACCCCTCCATGGCCTCTGCATCAGCCCCTGCCTCTAGTTTCCTGCTCTGTTTGAGTTCTTGTCCCAACTTCCTTCAGTGATGGACTACAGTGTGGAAACATAAGCCTAATGCGCCATTTCCACCCATCTTGCGTTTTGGTCATGATGTTTTATCCCAGCATTAGAAGCTCTTAGTACACATTTCCCTTCCCTTGTGTGTCTGGCAGGTACTTGTAAGATCTTGGAAAGCTCCACTCACCACCCTGTGGGCCCCAGGACATAGCCACACACATGGCTGCTAAGAGGCAGCTTTTTCCTCCCCTCCACCAACAGAGTAAGACAAAGCCCACAGAAATCTATTCAGATGAATCAGTCCGTGAACAGATCTGTCCAGCCACCCTGCTGGTATGGAGTTCGTGTGACTGGTGATAGTGCTAGGCAACCCCGCAGGCCTGGTTATGGCAACCCCTAAAGCGCTGCCATGGAGGCAGAGGTAGGAAGTGACAAGATGTCACAACTGGAGTGAGATAGAGCAGGAAAAGCCATTGGGTAGAGTGTGCAGTTAAAGTGGGAATCAGGAAGGATGGCTCTGAAGGTGACCTGGAGGTGAGACTTGAGGGGAGCTAGGCAGCCTCTGGTTTGTCTCTGAGAGGAGAAAGCACACAATTCTTAGAAGCAGGATGGAGGAAGTGGGGGCAAAAGGAAAACATAGGTCTGTGTGGTGACAGGAAGAGGAGATGGGCCACACAGAACCCTCTTGGTCACTGTGGTGTTTCTAAAGTTTCTTACTTTAGCAGTGAAGGCAAACATAGCAGGCTTTTAAACAGAGGCTTTGAGCTGATTTGTGTTTTAAGAGAACTTTTCTGGGGACTGTGTTGAGAAGAGGAACAGAGGGGGGCAAAAGTGGAGATGTGACAGCTATGCAGGTGAGAGGTGACAGCGTTCAGGCTTGGGTGGTAGATGCAGTAAGACATCAAATTCTGAAGGGAAACCAGATGGGTGTGTGGAGCCACTAAAACTGCGATGTGGAGAACAGGGAGAGGTTACAGGTGCACTTCAGGAGGTGGAGTGGCGCCAAGAGTCCAACCAGAGTGAACCTAAGGACACAGAATGAAAGGGTTCAGAGGTAGGGCAGGCATGCGCCAGTTTAAGGAGCGAAGAGACAGGATGGCAGCTGTAGGGGTATATGAGCTTGACGAAGTGTGTTCATGTTTATGTGGAAGACATACCAGTATATGAATACTGTGGTAGAAACAATCCCGTCCCAGGGACAAATAGCAGTGGTGGGTAATGTCGATGTGGGAGGAGAGTGCTGCTGGAGCAATAGCCCCAGAGACAGGAGAATGTGTCTAGCACAGATCTGCTGTCCAACAGAGGGCATGTGCTCGCTAGGCACAGTATGTTAATTTGTTTTTGGCAAACTTGACACAAGCTAGAGTCATCTAGGAATAGGGAACTTTAACTGGAAAAAAAAAAAAAACAAAACCCTGTACCCGACTGGCTTTTAGACATGTCTGTTAGCATTATCTTCATTAATGGCTGATATGGGAGAGCCCAGCGTACTGTAGGCATTGCCTCCACTGAGCAAGTGGCCTTGAGTTATATGAAGAAGCTATCTGAACAAGCCACACATAGCCAGCTGGTGAAAACTCCTCCTCCATGATCTCTGCTTCAGTTCCTGCCTCCAGGCAAGAGCCTGGAGTTCCGGCCTTAGCTTTTCTTGATGATGGGAATGTAAGTCGAATAAACCCTTTGCTCCCCGAGTTGTTCTTGATTATGGTGTTTTATTACAGCAAACTAGGACACACAGGTGCTCACAAACAATACACTAGAGCACAGTGGCTGATGGCTGGGGGGGGGGGCACTCCCAGGGTGGCGAACCACACTGCCACTGTGAGAACTGTGTACCAGGCTCTACTCATCCGTGAACTTCCACCAGTCAGACACCCTAGCCAGGAGGTACTTACTGTGCCTGTGTGCATCTAGTCCACTGAGGTACAGTGACATTCAACTGTTTGCTCAAAACATAGAGTGACTGGTGCCCACTATTTGCTCGTATTACACGAACAGAGGGATGATGAGAATGGGCAGATTGGAGAGGGATTTTTTTTTCCTTTTTCTGGGATGGGCCCATTGGTTTCTCTTCCAGAGTTATCTTTATTTGTACAGTGCTTTCTTGGCACCATTTACTGAGCAGGACCCAGAGTCAGCAAAGGCTACCGCTAAGTCGCCATCCTGGGCTTTGGTAGAGTCTAGAAAGCTGACTATACCTCACTACCAAACACCATGCACTGATTTCTACTGGGGATTGATAGCTCCTTTCTTTCCCCATAGAGTCATACTTGGTCTTCTGAGAACATGGAGGGCCATGAGGAATTGTCAAAGGAATGGAGGCAGCCATCTCTCTTGTCCCAATGCCAGCCAGCTAAGAGACTGTGGCCAAGTCATTTCTATCCTCTGTTCTAGGACAGGCTAGGGTCAATCTCTCAATTCATGGGCTTAAACATTCCATCAGCATGTACTTCTTGAGTGACCTTGCATCCAGGAAGTCTCAAAATGTTAGTGACATGACAGGGCACAGAGGCTTTGGTGGAAACTGCAGCTGATTGGAGGTGGGGGTGGTGATCAGTCTTGATATGAGTGCTGACAAAAAGGTTTTGGGGGTAGGATTAGGGCTTTCCTGTTAAATTTATAGTTTCTTTCTTTCTTTCTTTCTTTCTTTCTTTCTTTCTTTCTTTCTTTCTTTCTTTCGTTTCTTTTCTTTCTTTCAAAATCTAGTTGAGGCTTGACCTCCACAAACCAATGTCTTTCTTCATGGCTCATTCAAGAGTTTATTTAGTTTTCTAAATAAAATAAAATAAAATAAAATAAAATAAAATAAAATAAAATAAAATAAATAAATGCCTACCCACTGTGTACCCTCTGAAGAAGTAGCTCAAGTTGCCCAATGAAAGAATAAACTGGAGTCACCAGCAAGATGGCACTAAGAATGAAGTGATTCATTCACTAAATTCAAGAGGTTTTGCTGTATAAGGTTCTAGGCCAGGTACAGAAGCATAGTTGTGTAAGATGCAAAAGTGGTGCATTCTTCCATCTTGACCTCCCTGGGGCTTCATGGGACTCAATTGAAAAAATCTGCAACTGATCTGGGGGAGGGACGTGGGGTTGAATACAGGGGACACTGAGCTTGAGTGTGAGACCTGAGGGCAATTTGGAAACAGTCTTTGTTTCCTCATGAGTCACGTAAAAAGAGAGCATTTCTGAGTGTCGTGCCTTATTGTGCTAAGTACCACAGCCTGTGCTCCATCTTTTCTATCCACATGAAAGCCTGTGAGCTTGGTTCTGTGTCTCCATTTGCACCACAGAGAAGCACAGATGAGAAGGACCCTATGCACTGCTCCACAGAGAGCCCTCCTCTGTTCTTGGAAAGCCTCCGAGATAACCTAGACTCACTGAGCAGAGCAAAAGCCACACCCTCCTTACCACTCCTCTCCCTCATGAAATAGCACTCACCTCGTCCTCACTAACCATATTTACTTGCAGTCATGTTTGTGTTCTATCATTAGTTTATATTTCAAATATTATTTCTCCTCATCCGGTTTCTTCCGCCTTCCAACTTGACAAAGAACTGATCAGCACAAGGTAGAGCCCGCACAGAGAGCAGAGATCAGTTCTCTGCTGAGCATGCCCACAACCCATCATTCAGTTTCATCCAGATCAAACAGCCAATAGTCCTGCTGTCATCAAGAAGCCATAATCTAGACCCTGAAGCCTGGACAAAATTAAATATGTGCATGGTATCTGTGGTGAGAGGACCCATACTTGGATCTGGGCTCTTTCACTAGCTGGTGATTGAGCAAAGTTAGCACCAAATCATGACCTCTAGTTTCTCAACAATACAAGGGGAGTGAAAACTGTGGGTTTGTGTACTGGAGGCTTTCCATGGAGATCTCTGGCCCAGCAGCAGGTGAGGGTGCCTCCTCAGTTGCTCCAAGATTTTGTACCAGTCACGCTGCACTGAGTAGGGCCTGGTTGAGCCAATGAGAGGTCAACTAGCCAGCCTTTCCCTTCCTTTTTTAAAAAACAGACCTTAGACACCACGATCTAGAAACAACTAGCCTAGGCCAGGACTTTGCAATAGGCACTGTTTTGGGTACCAGTTTCAGAGGTTTCTGTCCATGGTTTTAGGCCATGATGAGGCAGCATGTCATGGTAGTAAAAGCATGCATACTTCATAGCAACTAGAAAGCAAAGGGAGAGGAGGGGCAGTGAACAATCTCCACCCTTTAAAGGCATGCCTTTAGACATCTATTTTCTCCAACTGGGTCCCTCTTCTTAACCAATCACCTGCAAATAATACTAGAAAGTTATGGGCTCATCATAGGATGTATCTGTTTATGAAGAAAGGACCCTCTGGATCCAGTTATTTCCCAGAAGCCCCACCTCTGAGCACTGCTTACATTTAGAACCATCAAAGTGCCAACCCTTAACAAACTACCTCTTGGCATCCTTGCATGTGACTCAGTCTAGGCTGAGTCAAGGGGGCAGGACCCAGTGCTGAAGGAAATCTATATCTCATTGTTCTTAAGCCTTACATATTTCACTAGCCTATTGCTCAGCTGAGTTGTATGCAAGTCAAGGGTAGCCAGTGCACTTCTATCAGGAGACTCCTTGAAGGTGGAAATCTTAAACTAGCTATGCTCAGTCCTTCCTTCCTTCCTTCCTTCCTTCCTTCCTTCCTTCCTTCCTTCCTTCCTTCCTTCCTTCCTTCCTTCCTTTCTTCCTTTTTTTACTTTTGCTTTTTCAAGACAGTGTTTCTCTGTATAGCCCGGGCTGTCCCTGGATCTCACTCTGCAGACCAGACTGGCCTTGAACTTGGAAATCCATCTGCCTCTGCCTCCCAAGTGCTGGGATTAAAGGAGTGCGCCACCATTGCCCTGCTGCTATGCTCATTTCTAAAGCAGGGTCATCCCTGAATCATCTAAGTTTTGCTAGGAGTCTTGGGTATGTATTGCATGTAGAATGTCTGCACTGTGCCTATAATAGAAAGTGTTCCAGGATTGAAGAGTCTACTCCAACTCAAACACATGTCCATCTTCCAGCTTAGTAGATATCACATTTGGCTGGTATGAACCCATAGTATCTTTGTTTCCTTGTCTATTAATGGGTGTCATGAAGGTACCTATTCTGTAGGTAGTTTTAGAGACTGCATGGTCTCACTTGCCACCTTGAACACCGCTCTTCCTTTCCTTTTCCCTCTTGAGGACTGGATCGTGACCAGGAGGAATCACCCAAGGACTCTCTTGCTCCAGGCTGTTTCCTGAAGCAGCATATCCATAATAGGAAGTTGACAGAGTCTGTTTGGATGAGTGAAGTACCAGTGGGGCAGAAGGCTCTATCTTCTGCATACATCTTCCTCCAGTATTTTGCTACATATGAATTTGTACCATGTCAAACACGTAGGTGCTAAAACCCACAATGGTTAAGAGGTGCAAATTGACCCAACCACTATGGAAATCAGTATCATGCTTCCTTAGAAAACTAAAACAGGAACGGCCATATGACTCAGGTAGACCATTTCTGTGTATGTGTCTGGAGAGATCTAAGGTAAGGTACCTGCACGACTCTCAGTTCAACCAAGTTAGAATCAGCTGTGTGCCCACCAACAGATGGGTGGAAAAAGAAACTGTCGAACCTATGTGCACTGCAGTTTTATTCATCCACAAAGATTAATTTATTCACTAATTCATTTGTTTAGATTAATTTATTTGCTGAAAATGGATGTGACTGGAGGGCCTATTAAGTGAAGTAAGATGGATGTAGAAAGATGAATATCTTTATAGATAATAAACCATTACACACACACACACACACACACACACACACACACACACACACACACAGAGAGAGAGAGAGAGAGAGAGAGAGAGAGAGAGAGAGAGAGAAATAATATGGCATAAAGCCGATGGGAGACTTTAAGAAACACTATAAAAACCTGCCTGAAATCAATGGTCCCTTTGGCCACTGTCTAGTCTCACCCTGTAATAATGGTTTTCTACATAATAACCCCTTTAGGCAAAGGTCCAGTCTTATCTTTGCAAATGTGTCCTAGTTTGGTTTCTATTGCTATGATAAAACACTGACCAAAGCAACCTGGAGAATGAAAGGGTTTATTTGGCTTACACTTCCATATCAGAGTCTATCATCAAGGGAAGTCTGGACAGGAGCTCAAGACAGGAACCTGGAGGCAGGAATTAAAGAGGCTGTTGAAGAATGCTGCTTACTAACTTGCTCCAGGCTTACATCCAATTAACATTCTTAAATGGTGCTGACTCAGCAGCCTAGGGATGGTACTGCTCACAGTGGGCTAAGCTCCCTGCCCCCATGTCCATTAGCAATTAAGAGAATGCCTCAGAAACACGGCTACAAGCCTGACTGATGGAGGCAACTCATCAGTTGAGGTTTCCTCTTTCAAGGGGACTCTAGGTTTGTGTCAAATTGACAGTTAAAATCAACTTTGAGAGTGTGCCTCTATTATTCTGTAATACATTCTGCGGTTTCATCTGAATTCATCGAATGAAGGACTATAGGGACCTGAGAACTTGATTCACGGACAGGAAGCTCAGTGTATAATAATGGTCGCTACTGGCAATGGTAGGCTTGACAGTTGGTCCTGTCTTTGTTCACTACAAGTCCCAGCGGCAGTCTTGTGGTCAGTACTCACACATGACACAAGGGTTAGGTCTACTTCACTTCCTGAATAACTGTCCTTGCTCCTTTCTGAGTATCCTGTCCCTAGACCAAAAGGGCCTTTGGTTGCTGAGGGCCTCAAGGTGGTTTACTCTCTCAGGTCAGACGTGGGAAGGTAGCAGGTGGGCTAGACAGTTCACTCCGGGAACATGTAGACTCAGACTTTCTTTTGGTTTCCTTCATGTTGCACGGAAAGACCTCATAGGAAATCATCTGTCCCTCCTTCAATGATCATGGCCTCCATACGCAGGAGAGTTGACAGGATTCTACTGGGTGACTCCACAGGCCACTAAGGTAAGGCTGGTAAGCCAGTTCTACCATGGAGAAAGGTGAAGCCCATAGCAGTTCCTCCACTTGATAAAAACACAGCCAGCCCACCCAGCCCCAGCTATTTTAGGGACCCTTTGTCTAATTTTAAATTCTAGTACCTCTGCTGTCAATCATGCTTGTCACCACCTTCCCCCACACCTCCCCCCATCTTCCCCAACCCAGACATGCTCCTTTTGCCATGCCTTACCTCTTCAGGCTTCTCTTCCTGCTAACAGTTTTCCTTTGCTTCCTCCTGATCATACCCTTCCTGAGCAACTTGTCTGCCTCTTCGGTGCTGTCCCATTCCTGGGGTATTCTCTCGGGTCCCCAGTGAGGGTGTGCACTGGAAAGTTCTCGCAAATCTCATCCCTGTTGCTAGAAAGGACAGCATGGAATGAAAACTTGGTCCTTTGTTGGCGTTTGGCAAGGGCAGTGTTGGCCAAAAACTCCTTAGTTGTATCTTACCACATCCTCCTATGAGGGAGGAACCACTATTATTCTGTTTCACTGAAACTCAGGAACATCACCAGGAAGTGACAAAATAGTCCAGAGCTTGAGCCTTTCCAAGTCCCCCTGCTCCAAGACCTGTGTCCCACATCCTGTCTTCCATTCTCTGTGACTCACAAAGGTCTTCATCCCTTGGGGCCATTGCATACGCCGTTCCTTCTGCCTAGATCACCTTTCCTTTCGTGCTCACCGGAAGCCTACTTCTACAAGGTCCGTGGTTCTGCAGCTCTTTTACTGGGAGGTTCTCCTCAGGGAGGTAGCTGCCCTTTGGCCCCATTACTAGAGACTTTTCCCGTATTCTTCCTACGTGGGCCACGGGGGCTGTCTATGTGAGCACCACCAACCCTCTCTGCATGCTTTCTAGGTACCTATTGGGTGTTAGGCAGTGGGCTGTGTTCCCGGAATAAAGAGTAAATGAGATAGGTATTACCCAGTCTTTCAAAGAAAGCAGCCTAAGTCCAAACACCATACAATGGAGACTGAGCCCCATGGTGAACTCTGTAGAGGGGCTGTAAGCACTCCTAGAAAAAGCCGTTATCTAGGACTCCAGCTGCCTATGGGGCTTTGAGGAGCAAGTGATGATACAAAACTACAGTGGAGCTCATTCAGTTGGGAGAGCATTTAGTGAGAAAGCAATGTCCTGGGCTAAGACAAAAGCCCCTGCAAAGGTACAGAGGTGAGAAGAGGTAGGATGTACTCAGAACACCACAAAAGATTAACATAGCTGAAAAACTGAGTGTTCTGAGCCATGCTGCAAGACCACTCCAAAGAGGCAATGGTAGCATAAGACATGGGTAGGACTCCTGTCTATTCCACATCTGTGAGCACCTGGCTTTGAGGACAGTCTTGCCCCATGCCCAGCCGAATTGCCTTTGCAGTAAGCAGACACAGACTGACTCTTCCTTCCAAGCACATAAAATGTCCTCAGCAAACCCCTTATCAGCTGTTCAGCATAATCATTACTCCTGATATTTTACCATCAGATTAGAACTGTTGCTTTCTCTGTAGTGGTGGCCTGCCAAGGTCTTGGTCCTGGGGAAGATGGGTGAGGTTCAGAAATGTCGAACAACCCCTCTGCTCTTTGTCGTGTAAGAACCAGAGGAAGGAATGTCTGTGGTCATGTGGAATATTCTGGCAGATGCGCTGGACGTAGGACCTTTGAACTCTGATCTGGCTGGGAAAGCAAAATCTGCCTTTCAGCTTGGATCACTCTTTTCCTTAAATGGCATTCTCTTTCTTGGGAAGATCCGCACCTCAGGGATGGCTGTTTTCTTCTCCCTTCAGGGTTCCAAGAAACCTGATATTGCTGTGGTTCTTCTGTGTGGTCCTGCCCATCTGATCCACTGCTCTGCCCACTCTGCCTCCTCTCATCCATAGAAGGACCAGCCCTGCATCCCCTAGGTTCCTGAGTCCTCTAAGTCATTACTTGTAATTTTTATTGTGACCAAAGAGATACTCTAGCAGGAGACAGGCAGTGGGAAGAGAATAGTCACTCACCGCTGCTGCCCCCTACCCCTCCACCCCAGAGGTCCAGATTCAGGTAAGTATAGACAGAGCAGGCAATTATTCTCATCCTCTGGCAACTTTGGGAACTTCTGAGAAGACAGCAGAGGCACCATGTGGATGTTCTTCCAAGAGATGCTGGTGCCTTCCAGAGGCCAAACCTCTCTGAGTGTAGACTGTAGACAAAGCAGGGCTCCACCATGGAAGGATGGATTAAGGCATGAAATAAAGTGAAATCTTTTCAGGGTTGAAGGCTGATTTCTAAATTTGAGGCGCTACTTTATCTCCCCAGAGAAGAACAGGCTCTTAGTCTGGAGCGCAGCCTCAGGGGAGAAGCCGAGGTGCCATTAGGAGCTGTGCCGAGACTTCCAATAGAGAAATCTGCTGTCTCTGCTGTAGAGGCCTTACAGAGCACTGTGCTGTGAATTCAGTTCTTATCCCCGGTGTGTTTGAAACCTGTCGCAGAAACTACACACAGAAACTATATGGCTTCTTCTAAGCCCTCCTTCTACCCTGCAGGGCAAGTTCTTGGGCCTCAAGGCTCTCTCTCTCTCTTTAGGGACTTTAGCCACGCTTCCTGAGGCCTGGCATATCACAGAACTTGCTGGAAGTCACTTGTGAGGCAAGCCCTTGGCAAGCAGCACTGAGTATGACATTATCTGCTGTGACGGAGGTCTAATATCAGATCATTTACGCGACCTTGTCCAACAAGGACAGAAGTAAATATCTTCCACGCACATGCCATCCGATCCAGGCAACAGCCCAGGGAGGAGGACTGCTGTTTCTCCTCACACTGTGCAAGTGGAGGTGCAGAAAGGAGGGGCCACTGGAGCCTAACTTCCACCCACCCTCAGCTGTTTTACACCTGAGCCCTCAGGGAGGCTGCAACTCGGTTTTTTTATGAGGTTAATGGGAAAATGTGCTGTGTGATACGAGCCCCAGCAGAAGAGGAAACAGCCCAGGGGTAGATTTTAGCAAGAAAGAACTGAAAGCTTGAGAATGATGGTAGACTGCCACAAGTCCCTTGCTGGGTCACCTGTCCCCTCTTGCCGTAACAATGAAGGCCTATGCTTGCATCTCAGTTTTGACATGACTGCCCAGAGGTGTCTACACAAGCACTCAACAGCTCCTACTTGGTTTAAATCTCACTTCCCCTATGAAGCCTTCCTGGACCTTCCAAAGGGTATCTTTGATGTGTGCTAACATAATCACTCATAGTTGCCCATATGCACCCACCCAACCCCCCAAGCCTGCTGATGCTAAACTTTCTTTCAAAATGGGGAAGTATTTGCCTACATTACCCCTCGCACAACCTCTGTTATATCTTACACAATCCCCAGGTTACTCATAATCTTACAACAACCTGAATGCTTTGTTAACATTTGTTATACTCTATTGTTCAATAAACAATCAAGAGAAAAACTTTGTATGAATTCCATACAAATGCAAGGGTTTTTTTTTTCTTCCTTATACAGCAATAATTTCAACTCACAGTTGGTTGAATCCATGGGTGTGGACCAAAGGGATGCCGAGGGGCTGACAACACACCAGTCTTCTTTTCTTTATACTTGAATAGGTTTCTGTAGAAACCCAACTAAAGCCTCAAGAATTCTATGGGCCTCACCAGGATAGCTGAAAGCTTTCTTCTTTCCTGAGGAAGGCTGCATTGGGGTGGGGGCCCAGCCTTGTTTTCAGTGGCCACACTGGAAAGCACTAAAAGGAAAAAGGCTCTGGAGATTCAGACAACTTTTTCAGTCCAAGAAAGAATTCTGGAGTAGTGACAGCTCCATCATGGGTGCCTGCAAACCTAGGCAAAGGGGAAGTCATGGTGGAGGCATGGGTGGGATAGAATGGAGATGGTTCAGGGTTGGGTCTCAGGTGAGATCTTCCAGTTCTAAGGTTGGTGTTCAGTCACTGAAACACCCCTCCATCTCATGCAGAAATTCTTTCAAAACTAAATGGGCCCTGCAAGGCAGGTAGGAGCCAGTCCATAGAAGAGGCATAAGGCACAGAGAAGTAAGGTCTGCCTCCAGCCTGCTGGTAGAGGATGAAGGTATATTTGAGCATAGCTCTCCATCTCATGTACCTCTTTGCCCTGTATTGTCCTTGCCTCCTTGTTCTTGGAAGTCATCTATCAGAGGTCATCAGATACAGCCTGCTTAGAGGGAACAAGTCTAGCCTGCACCATAATCTCCAGACTCAGTCCTTCCCGAACTTCCTCTTATTTCCTCCTAGAAGGAATCTGCTCTTTGATAACTTTTTTATAGGACTTCTGGCTACATTTATGCAATTTGTATGGCCTGTGAGCAGGTGAGATAAAATGAGAGTTTTGTTTGGAGAGGGGTTTAAGAACCTGTAGTTCATTCTAATTAAAAAAATGAGAGGGAGAAGAAGAAAAAGGAGAGGAACAAGGAGAGGAAGAGAAGAGGAAAGAGGAAGAGAAAGGTAAGAGGGGAAGAGGAGAAGCAGGAGAAGTAGGTGTGATAGAAGAAAAAAGGAGGAGAAGTAGTAGTTGTAGAAGAAGAAGGAGGAGAGAAGAAGAAGGAGGAGAAGAAGAAGGAGAAGGAGAAGGAGGAGGTGGAGGAGGAGGAGGAGGAGGAGAAGGAGAAGGAGAAGAAGGAGAAGGAGAAGAAGGAGAAGAAGGAGAAGGAGGAGAAGGAGAAGGAGAAGGAGAAGGAGAAGGAGAAGGAGAAGGAGAAGGAGAAGGAGAAGGAGAAGGAGAAGGAGAAGGAGAAGGAGAAGGAAAGTGGCAGCTAAAACAAAACCCAAGTAGGATGCCTGCCCAAGGTTGGCAAGATTCAGCATAGAGTCCAGGCCAGACCCAAGCCTGGACAAAGGGGAAATTGCTTGCCTTACATGGGAGCAAGTCTCCAAATGCCTCCTGAAGCCACCTTCAGCAAGTCTGAATATATGCTTATATGGCTAGAGTTTTCAATTATTTAGAACATTGAGTGTTAAGTAAGTGAGATTCCTCCATTAAGACAAAATATAAACAGAAAACTGAGCTAGGTGCTGGGCATGCAGGGCTACAGAATGTATGGCTCTATCCCGAGGCAGCTTGGTGATCATTGGAGAAAATAAATTGAGATAGAAACCTGAGGGTCTCAACCAGCGGTTCTCAACTTTCTTAGTGCTGTGACCTTTTAATATAGTTTCTCATGTTGTGGTGATCCCCAATCATAAAATTATTTCATTGCTACTTCATAACTGTAATACTACTCCAGTTCTGAATCCTAATGTAAATATCTGATATGCAACCTCTGTAGGGGTCATGACCCACAAAGTTGAGGACCACAGGATGAAGGAGGAGAGCCTAGTTTTGAAGGGAAGATTGAAAACAGAAAGCCTTTATAGGAAGTCATGAAAGTACATAACTGGGCAGCTGTCAGCTCAGGACTGCCATTCTGTCCTTTCCACCTGCCTTGTCCAGGGCAAGCCAATGTTCAGATCCAGCAATTCTGTGTTAGCAAGTGCATTGTCGTAGTTTGAATGAGAATGGCCTCCACAGGCCCCATATGTTTGAATATTTCAGCCCTAGTGGGTAGAACCTTTTGGGAAAGATTAAGTGGTGTGGTGCTGTTGCTGTGTCACTGGGGGTGGGCTGTGAAGTTTCAAAGGCCTATACCATTCCTAGTTAGTTCCTTTTTTGTCTCATGCTGTGAATTAAGATGCAGCCTCTCAGCTACTGCTCTAGCACCATGCCTGCCTGACTGTTACCATGTTCCTCATACAATAGACTCTAACCCTGTAACTCTGTAAACCCCCTTTGAACTCCTTCTTCTATAATTAGACTTGGTTATGGTGTCTTATCACAGCAAAAGAAAGGTAACAAAGATAATGTGATTCTAACAAGATGAGAGCATGAAGAATAAAGAGACACTGGGGTCAGCAGGCAGTGACTTCAAACCTGACTTGTCTTATACTTGCTTGGAAGCTTAGTGAGACCCACCTCTCTCCTCACTCTCATTTACTCAGAACTCCCAGCATGTCATCTAATTGGCTTAGTTTCTTATGACTGTTGTGTTTTATACAAAGATAGAGAGAAGGAAGGAGATAGAGAAAAGGAAGGAATATGTGTGCTGAAAGGGGCAGTATGGTGTGGGGGAAGGGGGTGCCTCTGTGGGCCCATGCTGAGGCATCCCTTCCCCCGTGAGGTACCAACCACACGATGGTGTAGTATAGAATAAAGTTTATTCCAGGCATGAGGATGGGATTTGAGACAGAGAGAGGGGGGTGGGGAGTGGGAGAGGGAGCAAGTGAGCATGAGTACTGGAGAGAGAAGGGGGAGGGGAATGGGGATAAGGAGCAGGAGCAAGAGAGGAAGAGAAAGGAACAAGAGAGCAAGAGGGTGAGGAGGGGGCAAGCAGCTCCTTTCATAGTGAAGTCAGGCACAACTAGCTGTTGCCAGGTAACTGTGGGGCAGAGCCTAGACAACATACCAACAATGACCAGAAGCTTCCGTAAGGCAGGCAAGGCAGGGGTTTGGAAGTAAGTAGCCTGGCTGACAGTACACGGAAGTGTTCAGTTTCATGTCATGCCTGAGTGTGCAACCTTTATTTCATTTAAATAAGTTTTGGGCATGCCTAGCACCAAGACTATGTTCATATTGAGTGCATTTCTGCCTCTGTTATTCTTAAAGGGTCCTGGAAGCTCCCAGGATGCTGGGCTTCAGCTTCCCAAGGAAGTTTACCCAAGGGACAGTCAGCTGATGTGACTGCCTGCCATCACATGTTTCGAAGTCCATTGTTATTTAAAAAAAAAAGAGCAGAGTAAGGGCTATTATTAGCATCTATCAAAGGGCAATCATACTTCCTAGTCACAAGTCTTTGGGAAGAAGGACATTTGAAGCCATGCCTGGGTGGCATTGGTGGTGCAATATGCTCTGGGGTGGAGGTGAGTTTCATAATTGTCACGCCTGTCAGGTGATGCTGAACTTTGCCTCCCAGATACTTCTGTAGTCCAGGGACAGCTGGCCTGGCATTTCTGGGGCAGGACAGCTGGGAACTTCTCTTTTGCAAGACTTGATGTGTGCTGCATGGAAGACCTAGTAAGAGCAAACGCCAACATTCACCCTCCTCATTTCAATTTATTTCAGTTAAATTACCATGAGCATTTATACCCAAACCTTCTTTTTCCCTCGACTAGAGGGCATCTTAGTGAGGCCAAAGCTCTAGAGAGGATGTTGCTCCATACCTGGTTAAAGATGCAGCCCACAGTAGAGATAAATAGGCATTGTCAGAAATAGAAAAGTTGGATCATGGGATCACAAGTAAGGACAAAGAGAAGCCACAGCCCAAGCCTCTCTCTTGACAGACCCTGTGCTGAACCTGGACCTGGTCACCTGACAGATTTGTGCTGAACACACGGTTCAGTGGCATGACCTTGGGGTATTCACCACCATTCTAAGACCCGGATCTTTTATCTACAAAATGGGAATTAGTAACCCAAGGCACAAAGGGAGTAAGAAGAAGCTCCTGGCCTCCATCTCCTTTCCTTTTGTCTTCACTATATAAAACTTTTGTCATTCCTCTTGCTGTGACAGCTGACCCTCACCTCCAGGTCTGCGGCCATGATGTAGCCTTTGTCTCAAATGTTCTTTAACTGTGTACAAAGTGCCTGCCCATGCTTTAAAACCCAGAGAAGGCTTTTCTGATCCTAGGAAGATCCTTTCTATCCTCATCACCCTGGTAGGAAAGTAACCAAGACTCTATCAGAGCCCATGAAGCACCTGAGACATGATTTGACACCCGGGCAGAGCACGTATCATCTCCCAACAGGTTAGAAGCCAATTCAAGGTCTGTCATAAATCCCCTGACTGGTAATCACCTCAGGAGAAGAGACTAAAAAGAACTGGTAGAATGTTCTGGGTGGATAGAACAGTGCTTGTTTCCTGGCTGCCAGCCTGGGTCACCTGCCCAGTCATTGGAACTAGTGTCTAAGGGCACATTTTTCCAAGCATCTATGTGCTTAAGGTGAAATCACTTTTAATGAGCACTGCCCCATAGACTCACATATTTAATGTTTGGTTTCCAGTTGGTTTAGGAAAGATTAGGAGGTGTGGCCTTCTAGCAGCACCCCCCCCCCAAGTACTTATAGGTCAGATGTAAGCAGTCAGCTACTGCTCCAGTGGCATACCTTCCTGTCTGTTACTATGCTTCCTGCCATGATGATCATGGACTAACCCTCTAAAATTGTAAGCAAAACCCCCATTAAATGCTTTCCTTTATAACATGCCTTAGTCAGGGTGTTATCTCACAGCAATATAACACTAACTAATACAGAAGTGGCTTGATGCTGTGGCAGACCTGATAGTGCACTTTGTTGGAGAAATTTGGCAGATTTTGGGACTTTGGACTAGGGAGGCAATTGAGCACTTTAAATGTATCTTAATGGGTGATCCAGGGGATCATGGAAGATAGTAGTGCTGAGAGCAATGTGGAATGTGGAGGCCCAGTCAAGATCTTTCAGTGGGGCTTTGAGATTTCAAAAGCCCACACCAGACCCAGTATTGATCTCTTTCTGTCTGCAATCTGTGGATCCAATCGGAGCTCTCAGTTACTGCTCTAGCACCATGGCAGCCTGTTTGGTACCACACTCCCTACCATGATGATCCACACTGGAAAGGAATAATTAGTTGTTCTTATTGTTGAAGAAGTGTGTGAGGAATGTCTGTACATATCCTTTAACTCCCACAATACCCATCACACTATGCATTTACAGATGAGGAAGCCAAGGCACAGAGAAATTAGATGATGTCTCCATAGCCCTATAGCTAGTAGGTACAACAGCTCAATTCATACTTAAGAACTATAGCTTAAATATGATAGTTAGTCACCCAGGAGAAAGAAACTCTAGCAGAATGGTCTGTGAGCATTTTCTGAAGTGGAAATTTCCGGTTTCTTTAACAACTCAGCGTGTCACGTGATTTGGGGGGGGGCAGGGTGGAGAGCTGTCCTGTAAGAGGGCATGTGATGTTTTGCTGAAATCAGACACGTGAGAGGGTACGTGAGATTTAGAAAGACTATAAATGGAACCCCACAAACTGTGAGAGGACACTCTTGCATTGTTATATTGTGCAATGCTTCCTGGTCTTCGCTGGTTTTCACTGGTCTTTGTTAGTATTCACTTTGTAGAGAGGAACACACCAAAGAACTTCTCCAAACATCTCTGTGTCGTGTCTCAGGTGAAGCCACTGTGCTGATTTGAATGGGAGTTTCCCCATAGGTTTCTCTCTCTCTCTCTCTCTCTCTCTCTCTCTCTCTCTCTCTCTCTCTCTCTCTCTCCCCTCCTTTCCCCTCCCCCTGTCCTTGTCCCTCTCCCTCTACCTCTCTGCCTCCTCTCTGCTGAGTGCTTATGGGTATTCTGGCTGTTTTTTCTAACTCCTGCCAATTTAGTGGAGCCTTGCTGTTTCTACTGGATCATACAGCAGCTACTGATTTGTATTTGGTGTTTGCTATTGAACTAGATTGCTGATGTTCTGACAATGAAGAGAGTAATTACCTCACGGAACTACTTCTAAGCAGGCCCATACCACGCTTTTCCTATTAACCTTCTTTTCCTCCTACTTCTGGTTGGTGGGTTAGAAGGGAGGTTGAAGCATTTAAGAACCTTAAATAAAGTAAGTTTTGAAAAAAATATCTAAGTGTCCATCATGGAAATTAGGCATAAGTTCATACTTCATTTCTAATGTAGTAGAGGAATCAGCAGTTTGATGGTTTAGCAATGTTATTTAAGGAGGTAGGCAAAACATCAGCTATTGCTGCTGGGTGATTTCCTGCCTTGATTCCAGATGGGGCTTTCTGGTTTTGCTTCGTAGTTTTCATGTATATCATTTTGAAAAAGATTGGGAGGAAAGCTGAGAACTCAGAAGGGTTACTCAATTCTCTTGTGTTAGAAAGGTTTGCAAAGTTGGCAATGCACTTAGAGAGTTTGTGGCTAGAGGTTGAAGTGCTGAGAAAGCAGGAAGAGCCAGTGAGAGGAGAACAACAGGGTTCAGGCTTGGTGTCTGAGACTGAGACTCCAGCGTAAGAGAAAACAGGCATGCAAACTAGGCTGGAAGGCAAACTCTTGTCCCACTCTGCTCCACACAATTCCACTGCCAGGCACCCCAAGCACCCTTGTGAGGCAAGGGGCTTGGAAGAACAGGAGATAGTGCAGGGACAATAGGTGTTCAGCTAAGTGTACTGCCAGAGGATTTGCCTGGGGCTACACAGGCAACTGCAGCCTTCAGCTTCGTAAAGCATATGCCTGCTAGTGATGGTAATGCTTATAATGAGTTGACATTGTGTCCAATAGAAATGCTAGATCTAAAGCATTTTAAAATAGCTGTTGTATTGTATGGCTTGCATTCTCCATTCATTAATGAAATGTTAAGTAATTTGGCTATGTAGTATTGAGTTATTCCCCAAGGTTGGAAGAGATTGATGTCAGCCGTGCTAGAAGCTGGTCAACAATTACAATGGTTGTTGTGGTGCAGGCATGAAGCTACAAAAGTAGAACAGCATAATATAGCAAGGGGGATAAATGTTGCTAAAGACCAATTGCTTGGTGAAGGGCATTATGCTAATCTACAAGAACAAATCCAATGTGATGATATTGTAATTAAAGAATGTCATATTGCAGCTTTAAGAGCTTGGATATGATTGAGGAGTTGGGGGAAAATCTACCTCATTTACTAAGGTAATACAGGATCCTGCAAAAGCCTTTACTGACTTCTTACAGATTTTGGGTTCAGCTGTAAATAGAGTTATATCAGACTCTGAAACCAGACAGTCATTGAGAAAGATCTTGGCATTTGGAAATGAAAATACTGAATGTAAGAGAGGAATCAGACTGTTGAAATCACAAGGAGACCCCATAGACAAATGGATAAGAGACAACTGGTATTGGCTTTCAGGAGCATCATGCCAATATCACAGGGCAAGCCATAGCTAGAAGGCTCAGGAATCAAAATGATCAATGCTTTATTTGTGGTGAGTTTGTCCATTTCCAAAGAAATTGTAAGGCTAAAAGAGTCAGAGATCAAAATATCAGGTGCATTGACTCTGGAGGAAATGGTATTTGCAAAAGAGAACAAGAGGTTCTGGTTGCTAAGAAGCATGAAGACTTCCAGGATATTGTAGCTGCTATTAAAAGGGAAAACACTGGTCTAAGGATTGTAAGCTCAAGAGAGACATAAGAGGTGACCTTTTGCTATCAGGAAATGAACTGAAGGGCCTATCAGCTCAAGGCACCACAGCAAACAATATAAGCCATCTTCCTTTGGTCAGCCAGGAGGTACAAAGCATACTGAAAAATTAAAATTAATTACTTCTCATCTCCATGCTGCAGAAGGAAGTGCAGGTTTGGATCTGGCCACAAATACACCACTTCTGACACCCCCCAAAGTTGAATGTTATACATTAACCACTGGTGTTTATGGTCCTTTACCATAAGGGACAGTAGGAATAATCTTGAGAAGAAGTGGGTTAACTTCTCAAGGTTTTATTATGCATCCAGGTATAGTTGATGGGGACAGCAAGTAAGAAAGTAAAATTATGGCATATGTGAAAAAGGATTTGCAAATTAATGCAGGGGATAGAATGGCTAAGCTGTTATTGTTTCCTTACATCAAGGGCAAAGCTGCTCTAGTAGAAAGAACAAGAGCTTTTGGAAGTCCTGGAAAACTTGTGATTTGGCAGAGACTGAAATTAATGGTACAAATGAATGGTGTTGACATAGAAGGTTTAGTGGATTTAGGAGCTGAAGTTAGTATGCTTTTCTAAAAGATTGGAATCCAGACTGGCCACTTCAGAAGCTTTATACACAGTTCATAGGAATTGGTAAATTATCAGAATAAGACAAGGTGTCTGATGAGTTCACTGAGTGGGAACAGAAGCGCAAACAGGGAAGTTGAGACCTTATGTTGCAGACATACCCATACAATTATGGGGAAGCAATTGTTTATAACAATAGGATACTCAGATTACGATTTCTGGAATTTTGGGGAAAGCAAATAAGGAAATTAGGGATTATATGGTAGATACTCCTGGGGCAGATATTGATATGGGTGATCAAGTACAATCACAAGCTGTGCCCATTGTCCAAACACAGGACATCACAGGGATTGAATTTCTAAATTTATAATGGCTTCACTGCTGACATACCAACTGGCTTGCCTCAAAATGGTTATCAAACAGACCTGTGTGGCAAGAGCAGTGGCCTATACCAAAAGAAAAATTGCAGACATTTGAACAACTGGTACAAGAGTAGCTGAGACACTGGGTTATTGAAAACTGAGGAAGTAGTCTAATCAATATAGTATAGGGCTGTGCTGATATTAGAATGGAAACCTGAAATAATGTTAAGATGAGGGTGTGGTTATGTTTATGTATCTACAGAGAAAGGAAAAAAATATGATTACCAACAAAACGTATGAAGATTAGATTTGACCATGTCTCTTATCTAGCTGAGACATGAATGTCTCCACAAAGCAAATAGTGTAGGTGATTCATTCTCATAAACTGTCTCAGCCATTGATCTCTCTAAAATATGCATGCAAATCAATTTCAAAAGGGCTAGCCCAAATGACTTATCACACAGAAACTGGATAACATAGAGACTGGACAACACAGAGACTGATAAAAATAAAGACTAGACAGAAAAAGATAACAGCTAGTTTTTCCAGGATTTGGACAATGTCCCAATCTTCATAGAGTACCCAAAAGATATCTTTGTCTCCAGAGTAATTTTAAGAACATGACTCACCTATTTCCAAAAGATGTGATAGATGTTTTTGGTCATTTGTTGTGTTATGGTTGTTATCATCTAGAGTTGTTAGTTGTTATTAGTTACGGTCAAGGAGGAGACAAAATAACGTTTAAGTCAGGCATCTCTCTCCTTTATCTAATAATGGGGGAAAAGAGGGAAAGGGGAATAATAATAACAAATAAATAAATAAATAAATAATAAAAATACTAGTCTTCAATATTTTACTTTGGCATAAATTAATATATCTTGACAAAAATTTAAGGTTATTTTGTTTGACTACTATGTGATAAGATGTACATAAGCAGCTTATTTAAAATGTGATATAAAATTTTAATTTTATGGCTCCTATAATTATTTCTATTGTATATGGATTGTTAATGGTAGAGAAAAAGACAATTTTTTTAAACAGAAAGGCAGATATGAAATGGAAATTTCTGGCTTCTTTAACAACTCAGTTGTGTCATGTGATGTTTTTCTGGAAGCTTCCATTTGTGAGAGGGTATGTGATGTTTTGCTGAAATCAGACACTTGAGAGGGCACATGAGGTTTAGAAAGAGTAAAATGGAACCCCACAAACAGTGAGAGGATGCTCTTGCATGGCATAGCCATGCAACATTTCACCAGTCTTCAAAGGCTGGTCTTCATAGGTCTTCACAGGTCTTCATAGCTCTTTACTTTATAGAGAGAAACATGCCCAAGAACTTCTTGTGGTATTCTGACAGATTCTGGCAGCTTCTGCTGACTCTTCCCAATTTGGTGGAGCCTTGCTGTTTCTCCTGATTATGTATCCACTACTGATTCATGTTTGCTGTTTGCTATTGAACTGGACTACTTATATCCTGACAACAAAAAGTAGAACTGCCCCAAGGAACTACTTCTAAACAGACCCACAACACTATTTCCCTTTTAACCTTCTTTTTCTCCTACCTCTGGTCAGTGGGTTAGAAGGACTGTTGAAGCATTTAAGAACCCTAAATAAAGTTTTGAAAAAAAAAAAAAAACTAAGTCTACAATTTTTGGGTTTTTTTGGTTACGATCATGGTGGTTTGAATGAGATGCACCCCATAGTCTCAGACATTTAAATACTTGATACCCACTTGGTAGCCCATTTGGCCATTAAGAGGTTTGGTCTTGCTGGAGGAAGTATAATTCTGAGAGTGGGCTTTGAGATTCTAAAGCCACACACCATTCTCAGTTCACTCTCTCTGGCTCCTGTTTGTGGTTGGAAATGTGAGCTCTCGACTTTGGCTCCAAGCACTCTGCATGTGCTTTTCTGTGCTGTGATGGTGATAGACTCTCATTCCTTTGGATCATGAGTCCCAAATAAATCCTTCCATCTACATGCTGCCTTGGTCATGGTGTTTTATCAGAGAAATAGAAATGTCCCTAATATAATAATTCTTGTGGGAAATCCCAGTGCACTGTGGGCAGCAGTACTCTACGGAAGGCGATCCTAGGTTGTGTAAGTCTGGAATCTAAGTAACCCATGGAAATCAAGCTGTGCCTCAGTTCCTGCCTCCAGATTCTGGCCTTGAGTTCCTACCTAGGCTTCCCTCCATCATGAACTGTATGTAACCCGTTAGCAAGATAAACCCTCTCCTTCCCACATTGGTTGGTCTTTTTATCACAGCAACAAGAAGTCATCTAGGACAGATGTGAAATGTCATGGTCAAAAGTTTGCATCTCATTTGCATCCATGCATGGCAGAGGTGATGTCCAAGCGCAGGCATTATCACTCCCTTGCCCCATGCTGCCTATCCACATCAGTCCCAACATCTTCTTTGTAATAATGTAGGAATTTTGTCTAAGGATGGTATCACCGTGGTTTCAGCATTCCCTATGGAAGCTATCCATGCATATGGCTATTCCTTTCTTACAATTTGAGAGGTAGTTCATCAGTGGCTCCTTTCATTTTATGCCTACCTCATGAGTTTTAATCTAGCCTTGAAGACCCTCTGGCAAAGGAAGACCAAAAGGACAAACTGGCCAGCAAATGGCAGACACTTTGCAAGGCCTTCCTCTGTTTAACCGTTTTGCTCTGGAGACACCACAGACTGAACATAGAAACAATGCCTAGGGGGAGTGTGAGGAGCGTACCAGGTGACTTAAAAGCTTCATGGGAAGTAGAAGTCTGTGCAGCTCTGGGAATCAGGAGGCAGTCTGGAGACCATTCTGTGAAGCTGTCCCCCATGCCATTGCAGAGGGAGGATGGCCATGTGACTTAGGGAGACACTAAAGCAGCAGTCAGGTGTGATCTGGAGGACAATCATGAGTTAATGAGGGCACACAGTGTACAAGCCCAGGAGCCAGTAAGGGCAAACTTTATCTAGGTGATGAGGACTTTAAATACACTCTGGGAATCAAGGATTGCGTTCAGAAGATTTATTCTTATCATAAAGGAATGTTATATATTGTCCTTCTTGGTACACAACCTTTTTACTGATACCTGAGTTAACTTTAGAAGAAATGTCTCTTATAGGGCATTAATAAATCACACCACATAACCATGCGTGGCTGCCTTTTCTTAACTGAATCGCTACACTGGACATTGGAAAGTTATTGATATTCCAAAACAGATAAGCCATCAGCTCAAGGGTGTGACTCTTCGAAGTCATTGAACTTCTAAGGGCAATTGTTTACTGTGGCCTTTCTGGCTACACCACTAACATTCTGCACACTCATCAACAGGCCCTGCCACCAGCCCTTGGATTATTGTTCATCTTCACACTTTGCCATTGAATGTGCTAAACATTCGACTTACTACCTGTCTCGATGCTTCTGTGATGATACCTCCATGCTCTGATTACTTTGTGAATATCAGCCGTCTAAACATGAGCCACTGTGAAGAAAGATGTTACAAGTGTAACATACAGAGGAGGACTCAACACAGAAAGGTTAAGAAAGATGTTCAAAGTCACAGAGCTCACAGGTGGCAGAGTCAAGCGTTTTACTTGAATCCTTAATCTCAAGCCTTGTTCTGCCAGTGCAATATGAATTACATGGGGGCCAGGGTATAGCAGTCTGATTTGAGCCTAAAGTAAGCCTGGTACATAATGCCCAATCACTATATGTCAAATAATTGAATGATTCAATGGTTTTATTCTATGAGAATAAAATAAAATAAAATAAAACCTGTCATTCATAAACAGACAGACACTTCCTACTAACCAAGTCTTTGGGTGACACAAAGGATTTGGGATAAGAAAAGAACATGGTCTGAAGTGTTTGGGGGTCAGAGGCTGACTTGTGAGGCACATTTGATGTTATTGGAGTCATGTGACCTTAGCAAATTCAGTTCTCCTCAGAGCTTTGTCTACTTTGTCTTTAAAATGAAAACAGGAGTCTTCTTGTTGGAATGTGCACTCTAGTAGAGTAAAGCACGTAGGCAAAGGGCAAACGTCTATCAGGGAACCAAGCATCCCCCTGATACCCCTCCATATTAAGCAGGATGGAGAGGAAGGCATGAAACCCATCTCTCTTGCTGAGCAAGCCCTATTTGTTCAGAACAAATATTAGGGTCAGGGTAAGAGAAAACAAAGAGAATCAAGAGATGGAAAGCTTCTCTTTTCTCTTCTACTCCAATTAAGACTGGAATGACTTCAGTGAAACTGTGGATGTATTTCTTTTGATTCATGGCTAAAGCCATATTGACGTCACTTTTTTCTCTTCTGCTACCTTATTCAATTTGGTTGTCTATAACATAAAACATTGGCTCTTTAGAAGTGGTTTCCACCATGTTATTGAGAAGGCTGGGGGATGTCAATCTATCTTCCACCAGAAAACAAAGTCTGCTTTAAATTAGGAAAAGCAAAGTTGCACATCTGACATTCGATTTCTCTGTGGCTCCAAATTTGTAGGCTTAGCTCTTAAAACTCTAAATATTTGTCTTAGCTTGAAGATCATTTTCTTCAAGTCTTAGTCAGAAATTCTGCTGTGAAACTAACAAAGAGTCTGGGGTTTAAAACAAACTATACTAAGGCCTTAGAAGCTGTTTCTGTCTTCTGTGTTTGGTGAGGTCCTTGATATCAAATGGCATTGGAGGTTCCAACAGATTCTTTCTGTAGGGGGAGTTCAAGGCCCAGGTACATCTGCATGTATGCTCACCTATGTTCTCCACCTTGTGTTACTCACCCATAAATACCACATGGCAACCATGTTGGATTGTTTCAGGTCTTTGAGCCAGATTTTAGCCTTTGCACATACTGTTCTCTTTTCTTGGAAAACATTTCCTTCTCCTCCCCAAATCTCTTGACTCATCAAGACTCAGTGTGAACCCACATGCATCTGGGGCAAAACTCCTGAGTATCTATCTTCTTTCCTATCATGCACACCCTTTCTCAGGATTTTCTAAACCTGATACTTTTTGTATATGCGTATACCTGTTTGTGTGTTTTTAGGTACATGTGCTTATGTATATGTAAAGGTCTGCAGACAACTTCCGGGAACTTTCCTCAGCACCGTCAATGAATTTGGAGACAGAGTCACTCCCTAGGCTGAGACTCACCAACTTGTCAAGGCTGGCTGGCCAGAAAGCCTCACGGATCAATCTGTTTCTTCTTCTTCTTCTTCTTCTTCTTCTTCTTCTTCTTCTTCTTCTTCTTCTTCTTCTTCTTCTTCTTCTTCTTCTTCTTCTTCTTCTTCTTCATTTTAATTAGGTATTTTCTTCATTTATATTTCCAAAGCTACCCCAAAAGTCCCCCATATCCTCCCCTCCAACTCCCCTACCCCCGACTCCCACTTCTTGGCCCTGGCGTTCCCCTGTACTGGGGCATATAAGGTTTGCAAGACCAATGGGCCTCTCTTTCCACTGATGGCCGACTAGGCCGTCATCTGATTCATTTACAGCTAGAGACACGAGCTCCGGGGGATATTGGTTAGTTCATATTGTTGTTCGACCTATAGGGTTGCAGACCCCTTTAGGTCCTTGGGTACATTCTCTAGCTCCTCCATTGGGGGCCCTGTGATCCATCCAATAGCTGACTGTGAGCATCCACTTCTGTGTTTGCTAGGCCCCGGCATAGCCTCACCAAAGACAGTTATATCAGGGTCCTTTAAGCAAAATATTGCTAGTATGTGCAATGGTGTCAGCGTTTGGAGGCTGATTATGGGATGGATCCCCGGGTATGGCAGTCTCTAGATGGTCCATCCTTTCATCTCAGCTCCAAACTTTATCTCTGTAACTCCTTCCATGGGTGTTTTGTTCCCAATTGTAAGAAGGGGCAAAGTGTCCACACTTTCATCTTTGTTCTTCTTGAGTTTCATGCGTTTTGCAAGTTGTATTTTGTATCTTGGGTATTCTAAGTTTCTGGGATAATATCCACTTATCAGTGAGTATATATCATGTGAGTTCTTTTGTGATTGGGTTACCTCACTCAGGATGATGCCCTCCAGGTCCATCCATTTGCCTAGGAATTTCATAAATTCATTCTTTTTAATAGATGTGTAGTACTCCATTGTGTAAATGCACCACATTTTCTGTATCCATTCCTCTATTGAGGGGCATCTGGGTTCTTTTCAGCTTCTGGGTATTATAAATAAGGCTGCTATGAACATAGTGGAGCATGTGTCCTTCTTACCGGTTGGAACATCTTCTGGATATATGCCCAGGAGAGGTATTGCTGGATCCTCCAGTAGGACTATGTCCAATTTTCTGAGGAACCGCCAGACTTATTTCCAGAGTGGTTGTACAAGCTTGCAATCCCACCAACAATGGAGGAGTGTTCCTCTTTTTCCACATCCTCGCCAGCATCTGCTGTCACCTGAATTTTTGATCTTAGCCATTCTGGCGGGTGTGAGGTGGAATCTCAAGGTTGTTTTGATTTGCATTGCCCTGATGATTAAGGATGCTGAACATTTTTTCAGGTGCTTCTCAGCCATTCGGTATTCCTCAGGTGAGAATTCTTTGTTTAGCTCTGATCCCCATTTTTTAATGGGGTTATTTGATTTTCTGGAGTCCACCTTCTTGAGTTCTTTATATATATTGGATATAAGTCCCCTATCTGGTTTAGGATAGGTAAAGATCCTTTTCCAATCTGTTGGAGGCCTTTTTGTCTTATTGATGGTGTCTTTTGCCGTACAGAAGGTTTGCATTTTATGAGGTACCATTTGTCCAATCTTGATCTTACAGCACAAGCCATTGCTGTTCTGTTCAGGAATTTTTCCCCTGTACCCATATCTTCGAGGCTTTTTCTCACCTTCTCCTCTATAAGTTTCAGTGTCTCTGGTTTTATGTGGAGTTCCTTGATCCACTTAGATTTGACCTTAGTACAGGGACATAGGAATGGATCAATTGGCATTCTTCTACATGATAACTGCCAATTGTGCCAGCACCATTTGTTGAAATGCTGTCTTTTTTCCAGTGGATGGTTTTAGCTCCCTTGTCAAAGATCAAGTGACCATAGGTGTGTGGGTTCATTTCTGGGTCTTCAATTCTATCCCATTGTTCTACTTGTCTGTCGCTATACCAGTACCATGCAGTTTTTTATCACAATTGCTCTGTAGTACAGCTTTAGGTCAGGCATGGTAATTCCACCAGAGGTTTTTTGGTCCTTGAGAAGAGTTTTTGCTGTCCTAGGTTTTTTTGTTATTCCAGATGAATTTGCAGATTGCCTTTGCTAATTCGTTGAAGAATTGAATTGGAATTTTGATGGGCATTGCATTGAATCTGTAGATTGCTTTTGGCAAGATAGCCATTTTTACTATATTGATCCTGCCCATCCATGAGCATGGGAGATCTTTCCATCTTCTGAGATCTTCTTTAATTTCTTTCTTCAGAGACTTGAAGTTCTTATCATACAGATCTTTCACTTCCTTAGTTAGAGTCACACCAAGGTATTTTATATTACTTGTGACTATTGTGAAGGGTGTTGTTTCCCTAATTTCTCTCTCAGCCTGTTTATCTTTTGTGTAGAGAAAGGCCATTGACTTGTTTGAGTTAATTTTATATCCAGCTACTTCACTGAAGCTGTTTATCAGGTTTAGGAGTTCTCTGGTGTAATTTTTAGGGTCACGTATATATACTCTCATATCATCTGCAAAAAGTGATATTTTGACTTCTTCCTTTCCAATTTGTATCCCCTTGATCTCCTTTTGTTGTCGAATTGCTCTGGCTAGGACTTCGAGTACTATGTTGAATAGGTATGGAGAAAGTGGGCAGCCTTGTCTAGTCCCTGATTTTAGTGGGATTGCTTCCAGCTTATCACCATTTACTTTGATGTTGGCTACTGGTTTGCTGTAGATTGCTTTTATCATGTTTAGGTATGGGCCTTGAATTCCTGATCTTTCCAAGTCTTTTATCATGAATGGGTGTTGAATTTTGTCAAATGCTTTCTCTCCATCTAACAAGATGATCCTGTGATTTTTGTCTTTGAGTTTGTTTATATAATGGATTACATTGATGGATTTCCTTATATTAAACCATCCCTGCATCCCTTGAATGAAACCTACTTGGTCAGGATGGATAATTGTTTTGATGTGTTCTTTGATTCAGTTAGCAAGAATTATATTGAGTATTTTTGCATTGATATTCATAAGGGAAATTGGTCTGAAGTTCTCTATCTTTGTTGGGTCTTTCTGTGGTTTAGGTATCAGAGTAATTGTGGCTTCATAGAATGAATTGGGTAGGGTACCTTCTGCTTTTATTTTGTGGAATAGTTTGTGAAGAACTGGAATTAGATCTTCTTTGAAGGTCTGATAGAACTCTGCACTAAACCCATCTGGTCCTGGGCTTTTTTGTTTGTTTGTTTGTTTGTTTGTTTGGGAGACTATTAATGACTGCTTCTATTTCTGTAGGGGATATAGGACTGTTTAGATCATTAACATGATCTGATTTAACTTTGTTACCTGGTATCTGTCTAGAAATTTGTCCATTTCACCCAGGTTTTCCAGTTTTGTTGAGTATAGCCTTTTGTAGAAGGATCTTATGGTGTTTTGGATTACTTCAGGATCTGTTGTTATGTCTCCCTTTTCATTTCTGACTTTGTTAATTAGGATGCTATCCCTGTGCCTTCTAGTGAGTCTGGCTAAGGGTTTATCTATCTTGTTGATTATCTCAAAGAACCAGCTCCTCATTTGGTTGATTCTTTGAATAGTTCTTCTTGTTTCCACTTGGTTGATTTCGCCCCTGAGTTTGATTATTTCCTGCCCACTACTCTTCTTGGGTGAATTTGCTTCCTTTTGTTCTAGAGCTTTAAGGTGTGCTGTCAAGCTGTTTGTGTGTGTTCTCTCTAGTTTCTTTTTGGAGGCACTGAGAGCTATGAGTTTTCCTCTTAGAAATAGCTTTCATTGTGTCCCATCAGTTTGGGTATGTTGTGGCTTCATTTTCATTAAGCTCTAAAAAGTCTTTAATTTTTTTCTTTATTCATTCCTTGACCAAGGTATCATTGAGAAGAGTGCTGTTCAGTTTCCACGTGAATGTTGGCTTTCTATTACTTATGTTGTTATTGAAGATCAGCCTTAGTCCATGGTGATCTGATAGGATGCATGGGATAATATCAATATTTTTGAATCTGTTGAGGCCTGTTTTGTGACCAATTATGTGGTCAATTTTGGAGAAGGTACCATGAGGTGTTGAGAAGAAGGTATATCCTTTTGTTTTAGGATAAAATGTTCTGTAGATATCTATTAAATCTATTTGTTTCATAACTTTTGTTAGTTTCACTGTGTCCCTGTTTAGTTTCTGTTTCCTCGATCTGTGCATTGATGAAAGTGGTGTGTTGAAGTCTCCCACTATTATTGTGTGAGGTGCAATGTGTGCTTTGAGCTTTACTAAAGTTTCTTTAATGAAAGTGGCTGCCCTTGCATTTGGAGCATAGATATTCATAATTGAGTGTTCCTCTTGGAAGATTTTACCTTTGATGAGTATGAAGTGCCCCTCCTTGTCTTTTTTGATAACTTTAGGTTGGAAGTCGATTTTATTCCATATTAGAATGGATACTCCAGGTTTTTTCTTCCGACCATTTGCTTGGAAAATTATTTTCCAGTCTTTCACTCTGAGGTAGTGTCTGTCTTTTTCCCTGTGATGGGTTTCCTGTAAGCAGCAAAATGTTGGGTTCTGTTTGTGTAGCCAGTCTGTTAGTCTATGTCTTTTCATTGTGGAATTGAGTCCATTGATATTAAGAGATATTAAAGAAAAGTAATTGTTGCATCCTATTATTTTTGTTGTTAGAGTTGGCTTTCTGTTCTTGTGGCTGTCTTCTTTTAGGTTTGTTGAAGGATTACTTTCTTGTTTTTTATAGGACGTTGTTTCTGTCCTTGTATTGTTTTTTTTTTTTGTTTCTGTTATTATCCTTTGAAGGGCTGGATTTGTTGAAAGATAATGTGTGAATTTGGTTTTGTCGTGGAATACTTTGGTTTCTCCATCTATGGTAATTGAAAGTTTGGCTGGGTATAGTAGCCTGGGCTGGCATTTGTGGTCTCTTAGTTTCTGTATAATATCTGTCCAGAAATCTGGCTTTCATAGTCTTTGGTGAAAAGTCTGGTGTAAATCTGATAGGCCTGCCTTTATATGTTACTTGACCTTTTCCCCTTACTGCTTTTAATATTCTATCTTTATTTAGTGCATTTGTTGCTGTCATTATTATGTTTCCGGAGGAATTTCTTTTCTGGTCCAGTCTATTTGGAGTTATGTAGGCTTCTTGTATGTTCATGGGCATCTCTTTCTTTAGGTTTGGGAAGTTTTCTTCTATAATTTTGTTGAAGATATTTGCTGGCCCTTTAAGTTGAAAATCTTCATTCTCATCTACTCCTATTATCCGTAGGTTTGGTCTTCTCATTTTTGTCCTGGATTTCCTGGATGTTTTGAGTTAGGATCTTTTTGCATTTTTCATTTTCTTTGATTGTTGTGCCGATATTCTCTATGGAATCTCCTGCACCTGAGATTCTCTCTTCCATCCCTTGTATTCTGTTGCTGATGCTCGCATCTATGGTTCCAGATTTCTTTCCTAGGTTTTCTATCTCCAGTGTTGCCTCACTTTGGGTTTTCTTTATTGTGTTTTCTTCCCTTTTTAGGTCTAGTATGGTTTTGTTCATTTCTATCACCTGTTTGGGTGTGTTTTCCTGTTCTTCTTTAAGGACTTGTAATTATTTAGCCGTGTTCTTCTGTAGTTCTTTAAGTGAGTTATTAAAGTCTTTCTTGATGTCCTCTACCATCATCATGAGATATACTTTAAATCCGGGTCTAGCTTTTCAGTTGTGTTGGGGTGCCCAGGACTGGCTGAGGTGGGAGTGCTGGGTTCTGATGATGGTGGGTGGTCTTGGTTTCTGTTAGTAAGATTCTTACGTTTACCTTTTGCCATCTGGTTATCTCTGGAGTTAGTTATTATAGTTGTCTCTGGTTAGAGCTTGTTCCTCTTGTGATTCCATTAGCCTCTATCAGCAGACCTGCAGGACTAGCTCTCTCCTGAGTTTCAGTGGTTAGAGCACTCTCTGCAGGCAAGCTCTCCTCTTGCAGGGAAGGTGGACAGATCTTTGGCATTTGGACCTGCCTCCTGGCAGAAGATGAAGGTCTGAAACAGGGCTTGTCCCAGAATCTGTGTAGCTTCTGTAGTCCCCATTCTCCCCTGTGCAGACTAGTCTCGGCAGGATCCAGGAACCAAGATGGCTCCCCCAGATGCTGTGGCAAAGCCCTCTCATTCGGGGCAGACTCCTCTCCTCTGGCAGGGAAGGTGCCCGGATGTCTGGAGCCTGAAACGTGGTCTGCCCCAGAGGCTCTGTGGCTTCTGCATGTCCCAGAAGCTCTTAGCCTCTGCAGTCCACACTCTCACCTGTGTAGACCAGTCTCGGCAGAATCCCTATTTCTGCTTCTTTAGAGGTGGAATTACACATTTAAAAAAAATGTAGGTTCTGGGCAATTGAACTTCAGTCTTCAGGCTTTGAAGGTAAACACTTTATTACCTGCATTACTGTCTGTCTCTCCATGTTATTTATTTTTAATATATTTGTGACCTTACATAGAGCCTAGTCAGTACAAAGGTACCTTGAATGGTGGAATTAACAGGAAGTACTGATGTTTATACTTAGGCTCTGTTGAGTAGAAAATGCAGTCCTCACTAGCAAGAACATTAACATGGAACCTTTTGAGACCCTGAGCTGGTGTGGCCCAACCTCTAATAACCACACATTATGGTATGGAAGTAGAGGAGCAACCCTGTGGATGCATACACTGCTGATAGATTGAGGTCACCCGAGTCTCCATCAAGCACTGACTCTGATGATGTCATCATTGTCATAAGAAGAAGAGAGTGAGAACGACTATCCAGGGGAAAAAGATTAGATCTAAACACAAGTCATATGGAATGTGGCCATTGGCTTGGTAGCAGACTCCTGGCAGTCAGGAAGATGCTAAGATCAAGATGGCCACAAAAGATGAAGGGGAGGTGATCTGGGCTTTTCTTGACAGTCTCAATAGCTTGAATGAGCATAGGATCCAGGACAAAGTTCAGTGGAACTACCTTCCACCAAAGGATAATGACTTGTCACAACTGGGTAGACATTAGGAAGGGCTGTTATTTCAAAACTCTCTAGTAGTAGCAGGAGGAAGTGGTTTGAATTTCCTCCTAGCAGGAAGATGCTCACTTAAATAGAATTCAGGGGAAATAAATGGCAGGGGAAGCACCCCTGTTGGACCTTGAGGTCAGCATCTTGCAAAGAGGAAGGGAACACAAGTGGCTTCTCAGGGAACTAGGAGAGAATTTTGTCAATGGCTCAGACCCCATGTTGAGAAACAGGAGGACAGACGTTCCCACCCACCTCTATGTTGTGCTATACACATTTCAGTTCCTTGTTCTTCCAAATCTTCTCTCCTGGGCTTGCTGAGAAATTTACCACCACCTCCTCAGATTAGCCTCAGAGAAACTCCACTGGACGACATTTTCAGACATGCCACCCAAAGACATCTGGAATGTTCAGTTTCTGGAGCTTCCATCCAAGTGAGCCTCTTGCCTGTGAGTTGACAGTTTCCAGGTCCACCTATACATCTGCTTTGCACAGCTCAGTTGAACCCCTGGATGATGGATGGGAGCTGGTTTCGTTGGTCTTCCTCTTTAGGGAGCCAACCCTTTGACTAGGCACCAATTGGATGCTTAGTAAATACACTGGTTCTCCATGCCAGGACCCTTCTGTGTGTTAGCTCATATAACCAGAGAGGTAGGTTTTATCATCCCCTTGTGTGTGGCAGGGAACTTGAGACTCACAAAACATATATTGTTTGTTGGTTCTTTAAAAATAAATTTGTCTCCTGAGTATGAAATAGGCAGGGTATTTTTGTGACAACTTGATGCAAAAGTAACACATTTATTTGTGTTTCCAAATCAGATAAATGTCTCCTATTTGATGGGAAGTCTCATTTTAGTGATATAGGGTACAGTTGCCCCAGACTCTAGGGGCTCATGAGGAATGAAGTTTAGATAAAGGTTTGTCTTTGGTTTCAGAGATAAAATGTCTTAGATTAGAAGGTGTTATTAATAAAATCTTTAGAGATCCTCACCACACAAGTCACTTTTGGAGAGGACCTTAGTGAAATGTCCACACAGCCATATTAAATCAAGAAAAATATAGTAATATGACCCCAGTGAACATAGGATTCGTTACCTTGTACTCCCATGTGTGATCTTATTTAGTAAGCTGCATGTCAGTGGGCGTGGTGTGTGTGTCTGTGTGTCTGTGTGTGTAAGTATGTATGCATGTGTACAATTTATTTATTTATTTATTTATTTATTTATTTATTTATTTTTCTTTTTATATGCATGAGTGTTTGTCTGTACTAAGCCTGCGCACCAAGAGAGTTACACAGAGGTCAGAAAAGACATTGTATCCCCTGAAATTTTAGTGATAGACAGTTGTGATCTACCACACAGGTACCGAGAATTGAACCTGGGTCTTCTGGAAGAGCACCCGTGGTCTGAACTATTAAGCCATATCTCCAGCCCTGTGGGGTTTGTATTAGAGGAAGCTCTGCAAATTGCATATACTTTAGCCCCACACCACAACCCTGCATGTGTTCTCACTGGGCTTCATTCTAAAGTGACAATCTCTGTCTGTACAGGCCATGGTCATACTTTCTGGCAGCACAGCACTGACTTTTCCTAGGAAGTTTTCTTTTCTCATTCAGATATCTTTCCTTCTAAGACTGTGGTGTGCATAGAAGAAGGATGAGGATGCCCACCGCAGGAAACAGCTACCACCATTTTTTTTTTGTTTGTTTGTTTTTTGTTTGTTTTTGTTGTTTTTTAGTACTTTGCAGGATCTCTACTGCTGGGTTATTTATTTATTTATTTATTTATTCATTTATATTATATATATATAAGTACACTGTAGTGGTCTTAAGACACACCACAAGAGGGCATCA
Source organism: Mus musculus (assembly GCF_000001635.26). Taxonomy (NCBI): domain Eukaryota; kingdom Metazoa; phylum Chordata; class Mammalia; order Rodentia; family Muridae; genus Mus; species Mus musculus. The sequence goes on from NC_000070.6 coordinate 95,232,407, forward strand.
GATCTCATTACAGATGGTTGTGAGCCACCATGTGGTTTCTGGGAATTGAACTCAGGATCTCTGGAAGAGTCAGTGCTCTTAACCACTAAGCCATCTCTCAAGACCCCTCTGCTAGATCCCTTTTGACTTGAGTTCCATCCCTGACTCTCTCTCCCCACCCTAGAATCCTCAGTTCTTCTTTTAGGGAAGCAGAAAGGGGATGCGAAGGACTGCTTAGCTCTTCAGAAGGACATGGTTGGCCTCTCTTCTCTTGGGGACATGGAAATGGTACTCCCATCTCATCCCACAACGTAGACAACAAAACCAACCCACAAGCTCTACTTCCTGGCACCACAGCATAGGGTGCTTTGAAAGCACCATTCATTCTATGCTGAGCTGCTGCTGCTAGGATTGTGGTTACACCCCTAGCTTTAGTTGAAGACTGAGGAGCTTAAGAGTAGAAAGGGACTGGGTGTGGCTCTGCTCTTGGCCTGAGACCATCGCTGGAATTTTCTCCTACATGGAGTGCTAAGAGTGAAGGAAAGTTGACCAGTTCTTGAAGGGGCTGTTCTTGACTTAAGCATTTCTTCTCATAATAGAAGTGAATGGAAAAGCCATGATTGAGTGGGCTTCCAAAGTAGATGACCCTCTGTGTGCCACAAGCAGGACACAAGTCAAAGGCAGCAGGGGACCAACATGCATGGGGCTTGTGCTTGCTTTTATTCTCATACAGGAAACTCAAAATAAGAGTCCTTGATATTCCCCAGAGCAAGAGTACCCTGCTCCTTCCTGGAGCCAAGTAAACAGGACTTTTGGCCTGTTAAGTGGTGGACACTGCTGACACATGGGTCATGGCCTGGCTGGCATTAAGGGACAGGACAGCAGGAAGTAGCCTAGATTAGGACCCACCCTGGCCTCTGGACTTGAGTCTATGAGGAAACACCTGTGCCAGGACAACCTGTCTTGGACACTTGGAAACTCTATCTCAGCTCAAAAAACAGGCATAGCCTTTGCCCTGGTAATTTGGTCTCTAAGGGAACAGTGAGAAGAGATCATTGCTGATGTATCTAATGACCTGTGCTCAGCGATGGCCAATGTAGTGTTGATCATAAGAAAAAAATGAAGCAACAGAAATATCTAGCAATGGTATATATTAGGATACATATAGTACATCTATGCAACAGAAAAGTCTTCATCATTAACAATCGAGTGGTAAAGGATTATCTATGGGAATGGAATGCCTTAGATGTTGTGTCAAGTGGGAAAAAAACATACAATAGTAGGGATGATCTGCCCCAACTATATAACTATATATAATGATGACATTTATTGGACATTTACAATGTATCAAGCATGGCTCTAAGCATTTAAAACACAATAATACGTTTTACTCATGTTGTCAAGATTATGAAGAAGGTATTTTTATTATCTGTTTCCTTACAAGGAGGTTGACATATGTTCAGTCCTGTAAGATCTTGGTAATGAGTGGCAGAACCTGAGTGTGAACAAGGCTGTGTCGCCTGATGGCCACCTATAAAGCACTGGACTGGCCATCCTCCTTCTCACTGTATGAGCGTCCATGTGTGTGTGTGTAGATATTTCCCCCTTTCTCTGTCTTAGAGGATTCACACCCCAATGTTAGCTGGGTTTTAAGTACTCCCCTTCCAGGGCAAATTAAGGGAAATATTTCCCTAAGAGTGAACATTGCAGCCTATATGGATTGTGGACTACATCAGCATCTTGGTTGGAGAGACCTGATGCTCCTGAGCTCCTGAGCAGCCACAGGCAGCAGCACCCTAATTCTTTTAGCTCCAACTTGGTGCCAGTGCAGTTATGCCACATCCTGAGGCTTCTGTGGTGAACAGAGTAAGGGACACAAAGCCAATTCTGGGCTAAGACTTTCACCCTAGTGGGGGAGGTAGGGAGGGGACCAGCAATAAAGAGCCAAGAAAAATATCATCTGGAGTTCAGGGCTGGGCGGAAGGGTGCAACTGGAATGGAACCATGGGGGTGGGGCCATGTGCTTAGGAAGGCAGCCTTTGAGAAGACGCATTAAGGCTGGAAACTAAAATGTTGAAACAGAGTATGAGAAGCCAGTAAAATGTTTTTAAACACTCTGAAAATCTAGTGAATGATACATAAAATTTTGTGTGTTTGTATGTTTTGTGACATCTCTATAAGTTAAGACTATTTGAAAATAAGACACTAAAATACTCGGAGAGGCTGGAGACATGGCTCAGTGGTTTAGAGCACTGACTGCTGCCCAGGATATGGGTACAGTTCCCAGCACCCATGTAGCAGCTCATATCTCTAACTCCAATTGTATGTAATTTCAGGAGATCCCATACGTTTGTCTGGCTTCCACAGGGCACCAGGCACACATAGAGTGTACATACACATATGCAGCTAAACGAGTATTTTTTACATATTAAAAATAAATCTTAAAACACATTGAAATGAACATTTGTAAATACACATGGTCATTGCATACCTAAACAGGCAGAGATAGGTCTTTCGGGGAAGGCATGCAATACATGAGGGGAAATCTAAATAGATGAGGCAGGGTGTCTTACTGCAGAACGATGAAGATGAGGTTTGGGCTTGGAAATAAGCTATGTTTTATTAGTCCTGCTAAGCAGATGGTTTGTAACTGCAGTCCTTGCATACACCTGTGCTCAGTAGGTCTTCAACTTCCAGAGTTAGGTAATATTGAACTGATATTTCTTTTTCACTGGCTAAACATTTCCAAAACCAAACACGGGATATGACCATGCAAGGCCCCATGACAGTAGGCAATGAGATTCCAGCTAGTCAGATATTTGAATCCACTAAGCTCGGATCACCTAAGGCCGATGCAACAGCATGCTTTCTGCTGCTCTGGGAAGTGGCCATTCCAAACAGGTATGTGGGGAGGGTGTGTGTGTGTGTGCTAGTGGTGAGGTGTGTGTGTCAGGGGAGTGAGGAGGCTTGTGAAAAGCCAGTTTTAATAGGTTGTGGGACCTCCACTAGGATAATTCTTTTTCTTCAAAACTGCCAAAGATTCCCTATGACCAGCAAAGCAATTTAATCCCCTAGAAGTATGGTGTTACAGACTGTAACCTAACTTCTCTTGTTGCAAATTTACAGCTCCACTCTATTGCTTCATAATTATTGAGTCTATATAGGCAAACCATTCACCTGGTTTAAGGTAGTCATGAGAACTGCATTCCAGGGAGACAAGCAAGTGAAGAAAGGACTTCGTTGGATCGAACTCTTTACTTGATGTCTTAGTTAGAATTTCTATTGCTGTGATAAAACAGCATGACCAAAAGCAACTTGTGGAAGGAAGGGTTTATTTCAAGCTTACAGTTTTACATCACAGTCTGTTGTCAAGGATGTCAAGACAGGAACACAAGGCACGAAACCGAAACAGAAGCCATGCTCACTGGTTTGCTCCTCATGGTTTGCTCAACCTGCTTTCTTTGAGCTCTCAGGACCAGTCCAGGGTGGTACCACTCACTGTGAGCTGGATCCTCCCACGTCAATCATTAAACATCAAAATGCCCTACAAGCTTGCCAATCTGGTGGGGGCATTTTCTCAACAGGTTCCCTCTTCCCAAATGACTCTAGCTTGTGTCTAGTTAACATAGAACTATCCAGGACACTGGGGCTGGGGCAATGCTCAGTGATTTGCAGGGTGTGACAAAGTTCTTAAGTATATCTTTGATGACTTGCTCAATTTCTGTCAAATTGGAGACCTTTTAAGAATTACAACATGTTTTTAAAAAACTTTTAAGAGCATGAAGGCACTTAGAGATAGGGATTTGGGACATCATTTAACTGGCACCTGCTCAGGCCTTGCTGCCTCATTTAATCCCGGACCCAGAAGCGTCTGACGGTGGCCGTACTCACCTAGTTTTAAGGAAGAGAAGACTAAGGCTTAATTCATTCAACAGAAAGGTTGCTTGCCAGCTGTGATCCCTCAGGAGCTAATGCCAAAAGTCAGACCCTTTATGGTGCATTGCGAAGTCAGGTGGGCCCTTGCTGTGCCCGAAGGTGAAGAGTAACCAGACTCAGGGGTGTAAGAATGTGTTGACACGGAATCCATTCCTCTTGCCAGTCCTTGCCACCCTGAATCAACGAGCTGCATGATTTCACTGGGATGGTATTCAGGTTGGATTTATGTTGGCACGGAACACACTATAAATTGTGCCCATGGACCCACTGAAGCCTTTTCTCACATTGAAGATGTTTATAGAATCAGGAAACATGGCCTCTGCATGATTGTACTGGTCCTTTCTATGTCAACACTATCATAAATAAATGTATCCAGGATCCCTGCCTGCACTGTTTTCCATAGATACGTAGCAAGCCTGGGAAGCCATCATTCTCACCACAGAGCAGAACAGAGCTTATCCTGACTGAGGCACTCTTGACTGAGGACATCAAAGCATATTCTACTCTCTCCATGCCCAGACCCACACTAGCAGCTAGGCATATCTTTGAGGGTGTATCTCTCCTTTGTCCAGTACAAGCTGAAGTCTCCTGACTTAGATTGCAGTATTGTAAAGCTGTGACTTGACTGGAAAAGCAGGCCCACCCTGGGGACTTCACATACCTTTACTCTCACTGCCTCTTCTAATTTGAAAGGTTTTCATCCTTCTATAGCAGGCCTTGCCCAAGGCTCATATGTGAAAGAGCTTCTTTTAAGGGTGCCATTTTCCAGATGGACACAATAGTACAGAAAGGGGAGGAGCCAGCATTTGATTTTCACAGAACTCGACATGGACCCTGCCTTGCTGAGTGGGGAACTGATCGAGGTTGAAGATTTCCATGATGGCCTCCGTATGTTTCTGAGAGAAGTCTGCCAAAATGCATACTGCATTCTAATAAAGGCTTTGAAATACATAGAATTTATGATGGCACCACTGGAGAGGTGTGGATAGCCTTAAGGTCCAGCATGCAGAGACTTACAATAGTGGGACGTTGTTATCACCCTCTATAGTCTGAATTGTGTCTCTTTCCAGAGCTCAATGTTAAATACATAACTTCCGGTGTCTTATAATGTTATTATATTTAGCCACAAGCTCACAGGTGATGATAGAATTGTGTAGCTCTAATTCAATATGCAGGTATGGGTACAGACAAGCATGCACATGCACACACACACACACACACACACACACACACACCACATACGAAGACATAGAGAAGGTCCCCAGAAGACAAAGAGACTAACACTTGATCATAAACGTCTAATTTCCAGAGCCATGAGAAAATGTGTTTACTAAATCACATCATTTGCCCTACTGATTTCCCATTTCTAAGCTTGACAATGGCAGACAGAATAAATAGCCCATGTAGCCCCGGTTTCTCCTCTCAGACTCTGATCTACTAGGGCGTCCCATTGCAAACCATGGAAGGCAAAAGTCGCATTAGGGAATTAGATCTCTCATTAAGAGCTCTAGACAAAGATGAGCTTATCATTCATTCAACAAATTTCAATTAAATGCCTTCAGTCTATGCAAGCTGCTCTGAGTAGTATGGATATACAGAGAAATAAAACAGAGTCCCTGTCCTCAAGAGGCTCACACTGTAGGGAAGGCAGATCAAAGCACAGCTATATACTGACAGCTATGCTTACGGCAGACAGGAGAGGCTACCCACTCAGTATAGCCTGCTGACCCCTGAAGACTATTTGAGATTTTTGTGCAGAAATAGGAGAAGTAAAATGGGACTCAGGGATACAAAAGGACCAAAAGTATTGAAAGTTCAAGATTCCCTTAGGAGGAGAATCTAGAAGATAAATGCACACCCACATGGTTAGACTAATGTCTCAGCTTCAGTGTTTCACAACACAGTGGGCTATGTTAGGGGCATTGATTACCATCTGTAGCCACCTGTTATGATGACAAAGATAGGTTTATCATTGCTCAGTTCCTGTGCCAGCACATGCCTCTTTGGGACACTGGGTCATTTTTTTCTCTGAGGTCAACTGATCCTCCAACGTTATTGTGTGTCTTTCCTATCCAGGCCCCAGAGCTAAAAGCTTATGAGATACAGTCCATAAGTCCCTCAGTGTACTGGAAAAGTCTTCCAGGGATGCGCCCAGAGTGTTCTGGGAACACCACTTTGCTCACTATCTTCACGCATCTCAGGGATGTAGTAGGCGCTTAGAGAAAGAGTATTAGACGCATTAGCAGAAATACTTGTGAGCTGTCACTGTTATTGGGTGGTAGCTGCAGCTGCTGATGTGTTATGGAAAGGCTCCTTTTTTAAAACTTCCATTACTCTGTTTTATTTTTTTCAAAGAAGCATAAGATGGATAAATCTACAGAGGGAATTGTTCTTCAGGAACAACCATTAACTAAACATATACTCATTTATTTTTGGGGAATTACAGAGAAGTTGAAAACAAAGGTTTTTGCCTTTGAATAGACTATTTTCCTTTTTTTAATTAATTTTTTTATTTTAAGATTATAGTATAATAATAATACTCACTTCCCTTTCCTCTCTCCAAACCTTCCCACATACCCTTCCATGCTCTCTTTCAAATCCATGGCCCTTTTCCCATTAATTGTTGTTACATGTAAATGTAAATATGCATGTGTAGATACATACATATTGCTAAATGTAACTTGCTCATCCTGTCTAAGGGATGTTTTCAGGACTGACCATCTACTATTGGATAACTAATTGGTATGCTCTTCCCTGGGGAAGACTCTTTCTCTCGCTCTCAGCATTCCTTCGTTACCCATAGTTCTCCGTGTAGAGTTGAGGCCTCATGGGCTTTTCACCATTCATTTTGATATGTCCATTGGTGGTGTTCTTGATAAGCTCATGTTTAGGCAGCCATGTTAGTGAGATTTTATGGGTGTAGCTTTTGACATTACTAGGAGGCCAAATCTCACAGAAAATTTCGTGATTTGAGCAGGTCTTAAGCCCAAGTAGAAAGCTGTTGGTTACGGCTAAGCATGCTACTACTGCACTCTTAGGTTATTGGGCCATGCTGATCACTGATGTGACTGATCATATGATACATGATGCTTTCTGGTCAGTTCCAGAGCAGGGGCCTCTGAGTCTTGCCTCTGAAGCTCCTAGCACCTTCAACACTAATCTTCCACTTTAGCAAGCTTATCAAGAGCAAGAACAATAGGTTGTCTGTTTGGGAGTCTCTTGAACAACTCTGACCAACAACTCAAGAGAACTTTTCATGCTCCATGCTAGAGTTTTTGTAATATTGTTTCTGAAAGGTATGTTATCATGTCAGATGAGAAAAGATTAGTGAAACTATACATATGTATTTATACAGAGAATTACGTGTTTTATAATTTTTAAGATAGAAAATTAATAGTACGACATCTTATGAGTTCTTCGGACATCCTTGTTCCTATTTTACCTCATTCCCCTTCTTCTTTATTTCTATCCCTCCACATTGTTAAAGAATCCCCCTTCCATCTCCCTTATGAGACTGCGCTCACCTTACCATTCCCTCTCTATTGCTCTCCAAACCCCTATGTGGCAATGGACACATTTTACTTTCCTAGTTTATGTAATTATTACTTACACCTGATGATTTGGAGCTAGAAACCTTACATGAGAGAGAACATGAGACATGTGTCTGTGTGGGCCTGGGTAACCTCACTCAACATGATCCTTTCTAGTTCATCTTATTTACCTACAAGTTTAGGATTCCATTTTTCTTCATAGCTGAATAATAATCTGTAGTGAGTATATACCACATTTTCATTATCCATTAGTTGACTGAAGGACGTTTAGATTGTTTCCATCTCTGAGCTAATGTGAATAGAGCAGTAATGAATGTGGCTGAGTAGAGATCTGTGGAGCAGAATACTAAATCTTTTGGGAATATGCCAAAGAGTGGTATAGCTGGGTCACATGGAAGATTTATTTTAGCTTTTTGAGAATTCTCCACACCTCCTTCCATAGTGGCTACACAATTTTGCAATCCCACCAGCAGTGAGTGAGGAGGTTCCCCTCTCCCCACATCCCTTCCAACATTTGTTGTCAGTTGTTTTGTTGACCTTTACCACCCTCATTGGGGTAAGATGAAATTTCCCAGTTATTTTGATGGTGTTTCCCTAGTTACTAGGGACGATGAATGTTTTTGAGATACTTCTTAGCCATTTGTTTTTCTTCTTTTGAGAATAGTTTTCAGGTCTCAGGCTCAATTTTTGAATGGGTCGTTTGTTTTTTCTGACTCTTTGTTTTTTGAGTTCTTTATATATTCTGGCTATTAATCTTCTGCCATCTGTATAGCAGGAAAAGATTCTCTCTCATTTTGCAGGCTTCCTCTTCACCTGGCTGATTGTTTCTTTATCTGTGTAGAAGCTTTGCAGTTTTATAAAGTCCAACATGTCAACTGTTGAAGTTTCTATTCAGAAAGTCATTTCCTATGCCTATATCCTGTAAGGTACTGCCTATGTCTTTTTTCCTAACGTTTTAAGTGTTTCAGGTTTTATGTTTAGGTCTTTGATCCATTTAGAGTTAGGTTTTGTCCAGAGTTACAGATAAGACCTAATTTCCTTCAACTGCATGTAAACATTTTCCCATTATTTGTTGAAGATGGTTTTCTATCTGGCAATTCCATATACATTTTGGAATATATTTTTTTCTACTGTGATAATGTGATGGGTGTCTCCACTGAGTTCATAGTGAATTTGTAAATAAGTTTTGGTAAAATGTTCATTTTCATTATATTAATGCTATCAATCTATGAGCATGGATTGTCTGTCTTTCTTTCTTTCTTTCTTTCTTTCTTTCTTTCTTTCTTTCTTTCTTTCTTTCTTCCTTCCTTCCTTCCTTCCTTCCTTCCTTCCTTCCTTCCTTCCTTCCTTCCATCCTTCCTTCCATCCTTTCATCTTTTTTCTGTGTGTCCTTACTTTTTTCTTCAAAAGTTTAAAATTTTCATTTTTGGAGGTCTTTTGCTTCCTTAATTTGGTTTATTCCCAGATATTTTTTCCCTTTGAGGCTATTGTGAATAGGAGTGTGTAAATTGATTCCTTCTTTGCCTGTTTGTTCCTGTACAGAAAAGCTATTGATTTGAGCAAGCTGATTCTGTATCTTTCCACATTGCTGAATTTTTGTTAATCATTTCTAGAAGTTTTCTGGTAGAATTTTTTGGAATCTCTAATGTATCATATACTGTCACCTGCAAATAAGGATGGTTTGAGTGTTCTTTTCCTGTTTGTATCCCTTTGGTTTGCTTCTCATTTTTGTTTTAGTTAGCATTTCAAATACAGTATTGAAAAGGAGTGGAGAGAGTGGACATCCCTGCTTTGTCCCTGACTTTAGTAGGATTCATTTTTCCATTTAAGAGGATGTTGATGGTAGATTTCTTGCACACATCTGTTATTATGTTCATATTCCCTGTATCCCTACATTCTCTAGGACTTTTATCATGAAGGTTGAAGTTTGTTAAAGGCTTTTTCTTCAACTATTGAGATGATCTGATGCTAACTCCAATTATGTGGTTTATTGCATTTATTGACCTCTGTGTGAAAGCCAATTTATTTGTGGTGAATAATATTTTTGATGTCTGTCTGTCTTCAGTTTCAAGTATTTTATTTGAGCATTTTTGACACTCTGTTTATTATGAATATTAACCTATAATCTTTCCCTTTTCTTCCTCTCCTCTCCCTCTCCCCCTCCCCCCCCCTCCTTGCTGTTGTTGTGTCTTTGGTAACATAACGCTGACTTCACAGGAGTTTGGGAGTGCTCCTTCTCTTTCTCCTTTTCAGAATAGTTTAAGAAAAATTGAATGTAGATCTTCTTTGAAAATCTGGTATACTTCTGTTGTGAACGCATCTGGCTGTGAGCATTTTTTTTTTTAAATCTGGAAGGCTTATATTACAATTTTAATCTCCTCATTTGTTATGAATCTATTTGTATTGTTGACTTATTCTGGATTTAATTTTGGTAGCTTAGCTGAATTTAGAAATTCATCCATTTCTTTTAGGTCTTCCAGCTTAATGGCATACAGGTTTTTAAAATATTCCCTTGTAATATTCTGGATGTCTCTAGTGCCTTTTGTAATATTTCTCTGTTCATTCCTGATTCTGTTAATTTCGGTCCACTCTTTATTATGATTATTTGGGCCAAGAATCTGCCAATCTTCTTTATTTTCTCAGAGAACAAGCTCTTAGATTCATTGATTCTTTCTATTATTTTTCTTTGTTTCATTTCATTGACATCTGCTCTGAGTTTTATTATTTCTTGTTATGGGCTGGGTTTGCATTTGTTTTGTTCTTCCTTTTTGGCTGTCTGAGTTGCATCACTGAGCCATTTGTTGGTGCTCTTTCTGATTTTTTAATTTTAATTTTAAAAAAAAATTTAAAGTTTATTATTATTATTATTATTATTATTATTATTATTATCTTAGCTTAGGCACTTAAGGTTATAAACTTCCTTCACAGGACTGCTTTCAATGTGTCCTAGAGGGTTAGTTGTATTGTGCTTTCATTTTCATTTAGTTTCAGGATTTTTAAAATTCCTTTCTTGATTGTTTCTTTGATCTATTAATTATTAACTAGTGAGTTATTTAATTTCCATGACTGAGTATTTTATTTTACCAGAGTTTCTTTTTTTTTTTCCTGTCAATTTCAATTTGCATCACATGGTAGTCAGATAAGATACAGGGAGCTATTTCATTCTTTGGGATTTGTAAAGACTTGTTTTGTGTCCCAGGATATGTCTATTTTAGGGACGCTTCTCTGTGCTGCTGAGGAGAATGCTTACTCTTTGGTGTTTGGATGGAATATTCCATGCACAGCTGTTAAGCCCATTTGATGTACGGTGCCAATGACTTCTGATGTTTCTATGTTTATTTTTTTGTCCAGATATCTTTGCATTAGAGAAAATGCAGAAACCACCTACTATTAATGGGTTGGTGTTGCTCTGAGTCTTTAAATCCAGAATACTTTTTAAAATAAAATGGATTGTCCTAGAGTTTGGTGCTCATATGTTTGATATAATAATGTCTCCTTGATTAACTGTTTCCTTTTCTCAGAATTGAGTGAGACTCCTTATATCTTCTGATTGGTTTTAGTTTCAAGTCTGTTTTGTCAAATATTAGGATAACACCATTTTCTTGTGTCTTAGTCCACTTTGCCTAGAGAACTTTTGTACATCCTTTTGTTCCAAGGCAATGCCTATATAAAACTAAGACATATTTCTTCTAAACAACAGATAGATTCTGTTTCTGGATCTCCTGTTTGGAGATTTGAAGCCATTAATATTTAAAGTTATTATTGAAATGTGTGTCTTAACTGGAGTCATCTTGTTAAATTTTGGTGTTGCTATTTGTGTTTTGAGCAGTATTTTATGTTTTAATATTTATTACTTTGTATTTTTTATTACTTTTATTTTTTATTTTTTTATTGCCCACCTCCTGGTCCACGCTCCCACAGTTCCTCATTTTATTCCACCTCTCCACTGTCTCCAAGAGGATACCTTGCCCTGTCCAGGCCTTCTCACTCCCTGGGGCCTCAAGTCTCTCATGGGTTATATGAGACTTCTCCCACTGAGGCCAGACCAGGCAGTCTTCTGCTGTATATGTGTCAGGACCTCGGACCAACTTGTGTATGCTGCCTGGTTGGTGGCTAAGTATCTGAGAGATCTGTCTGTGTTATTTGAGAATCCTGGTCTTCCTATGGGGTCACCCTCCTCCTCAGCTTCTTCCATCTTTTCCCTAATTCAATCACAGGGTTCTCAGACTGCAGTCCAATGGTTTACTGTAAGTATTTGTCTATCTTATTCTCTGCTATACTTATTCCTTTCATCAGCCAGAAATAATGCTTCTGATACTTTCTTTAGATCTGATTTGTTGGTTATAATTTTATTTTTGGCTAGCTATGTGGTCAAAGGGGTTTTTTTCCCCCCTCCTTCAATTATAGAAGATAGTTTTGCTGGGTGTCATAGTCTTTTGGAAGTTGGTAGGCACTGATCTGGCCTCTTCTGGCTTTCAAAGAATGAAATCATTAATTATTCTGATATGTCTTCTTTTAAATGTGACTTGCATTTTTTCTCTTGAAATTTAAACTATACAGTCTTTGTTATATATACTTAGTGTTTTAACTATGATATGCTGTGAGTATTTTCTTTTCTGGTCTTGTCTACCTGATGTTCTGTGTGTTTCTTGTATTTGTTGGTGTGTTGTTCCTTATTTTGAGATAGTTTTCTTCTATGATCTTGTTGAACATGTGATCTAAGCCATTGTCTTAGGATTCTTCTCCCTTATCTATGCCTATAATTCAAAGGTCTAATTCTTTTCTCATGGTGTGCCACATTTTATTTGTGCTCCTTTTTTTGTTTTAATGTTTTCATATTCCTTGATTATTTGATCTAGTTCCTCTACTTAAACTATAAGTCCTGACATTCTGTCTTTTGTTTAATTCATTATACTTGTGAAGCTTCCATTTGAGTTTTCAGTTGTTTGGGTTTTCAGATGTTGTCAGAGTTTCTTTTCCTTGAATTTTCTCCTCATATCCTGAATTGTCTTCGTCATTTCCATCAGCCTTGTTTGTATTTTCTTTGTCATTACTGAGACATTTATTCTCCTTAACTGTTTCCTCCTAAATTTTATTGAGTTGTTTCTTTTTTTCATCTTTAAACTCCTTGAATTCTTTCGTGATTTTTACACATTCTTTTTAATTCTGAGCCCGAGTGTCTCATTGGGAAACATTTCTATAGATCTGATAAGTTTTGGAAAGAAGTTACTGAATTGTTATTTCATATTGTTTTTGTTATTTCATATTGTTTTTATTATTTCAAGAAAGTCTGAGCACAAAGCCATTTTTTTTGGTTAGTTCTGAGTCTGTTGTGGACAGAGCAGGTTGGGAAGAAGAGATTCCTAGAGTTTGGAAATGGCTTGGGTGGAATGAAGCTAGGTAAACAAAGATGTTACCATGGGCTGGTACAGAGGATCTGTTTTCTGGTCCAAGCTTGGAGTGTGGAAGTGGATATGTCTGGGTGCAAATGTTGCATATGGTGTGGGAGGGTCCTGTGGATTGGAGGATGGGTAGAGAAAATTCTAGCCTAAGTCCATTGCAGTGCAAGGAAGGGATACCAGATTAGATCTGGCTGATAGAGAAGAAGGAGTTAACAGAATTGTCAGTGCGACCCTGGAGGGAGATGAGGGAAGTCTGGTTATTAGGTGGGTGGTTGAAAACTGTACAGAAGAAACTTGTAGGTAGGTGTAGAAAGAGTGGGTCCTGGTTAAGCTAAGGTCCTTCATTTTAAGAGTTCTCCTTACACTTTCTATGTGTTCTCACCTTCACATCCCAGTTTACATCAAGTCCACTTCATGCCTTTCTGAATATTTAAATCCAGTTCATCCTTTAAGATCAAATCCAGATTTATCTTCTCTAGGAATCCAGCCCAGAGCATATAAGGTCACAGGTTATTCCATCCTTTCCATTTTTGTCACCTTTATGGACTTTTGAGGCATTTATCCATTTCCTAAAGAGAGCTTTGCTATAGTCTAGGATGGTCCTGAGCCATCTGGGTCAGAGAACAGGAGGCAGAGCTGGGTGGGACCTTATAAGGCTACTAGTATTCCTCTAATTCCACACATCCTAACACATTCCTATGGTAGCAGAGTAAATTATATGCCCCATTCCTTCTTAGCACCAGGTGACCCTACCATCCACTGCCAACAGGGATGTATTCGAGGGCTATTATAATGCTGGGAAGCCAAGTCTAAAATAGGATGACATGAAGCAATCTAGAGTATAGGATACCTAAGTCACCTGCTTATTTCAGTTATACATTGGAATTATCAGCTGGACTGTCCCAGTATCTGATGAATAGCTTGAACTTAACCCAGTGTCCCTTATTTGCTCTGTCTCCTCTACCTCAAATGTGCTGCTCCCTCTTCTGAAGTCTCACCCAGGCTATTCCATTTCCCAGTGTCAGGATTAAGGTTGCTCCCATACAATACTGTCTTACTTCCTGATGTTGGAGGTTCTGCTTCCAATGACTTGGGGTCCATCTTCTGGCATGAGCTGCATTATTCGAAAATTTGTCATATTCCACTGCCTCTGATCTCTCAGAAGCTGTGTCTCTTTCTCCATTGTTTCCCTGTCACACTGCACAGGGTCTATATCTGACCTGTAGAAGACGTAATGTACTTTGTGATGATTTTCTGGAGATCATCATTGTATTGGTCAACATTATCCCCAACTTTTCATATTTAATTTGGAATGTGTTCAGACATCCCTACAAGGCCCAATTTTGCAAGCTTGTCTACCAGGTCCTGGAGATAAAAGCCTACTCCAGAGAAGCTGCAGTGGCTCTAGCATTCTACGCAGTTTCAGAATCAAAGCTATGATCTTCTACATCCTTTAAAGGGGTAAGTTTTGTTACATACATCATGGAAAACATGCGGAAGTCCTTGAGACCCCAGTGACAAGGATGAGTGGCTTGGAGCAGATGTTTCAGCTAAGCCCAATAAGTAATACAGAGAAATAACAATTGGAGGAGGAAAGAGTAAGTCACCTTTTATTATTTTTCTTTATATAAAAGAGTTGACCAAGCCGTAACAGGAGCATGGGAGAAGAAAAAACATATTTAGAAAAATTTCAATACATTTACTGAACTGGGCATTTTATTTGTATCTCACCTTAATGTAAACAGAGAACACGCAGCCCAAGCAGATAGCACCATCTGAGTTTTATAGGTGAGCTAATTAGCATCCAAATACCTTATTACATTTTTCCAAGCTCTTACATACTTTATGGGAAATTACATCATATTTAGACCTAAATCTCGGCCCATGTGACTCCATGTGCCTTCATTTTTCTCCCTTGATTAATGGATATCTGGAGTCCCCCAGTGAGAAGTTTTAGAAGAGCCATGTCCATTGGAATACATTCTTCTGGGTGGTGTGTTTTTAGAAACGACTCCATAATCACAGTATTCTGGTACCAGATGGACCAGAACTCTCTAGCCTAAGAGCCCAAGACTGTCTCCTGAGCTTCAGGTAAGTTCAGTATATCTTTACTGGACATTTCAGATCAGATTATTCTGCTTCATGGGGTAAATCTACCCCAGCATGACAATTCTCTGAGCCTTTTTAACTATTCCTCCTTTCTGTGTTCCACCTTGTCTATCTCACTTCCTGTTGGTACCCAGTATGATCTGCATAGTCGCTATGGTCATCCTAGTAGTATACTATACCTGTATCTCAGGGACCTTGCCAGGTGTTAAATCCCTTGCCAAAGGAATGTGATCTCCACTGTCTCTATGTTCCTGCCCTCTGCCTGCACCTTCAGATCCTGTCCCAAACACATACTTCTGGCTTCTGTCAATATAGATTGGTAAAGCCTTTGCTTCTTTATGGTCTAGTACCTTCCTTAGAATCCCAGAAAATACTTAGCTGGTTATGGTGTGTTTGGTCTCATGACTTAGAGGAGATGTAGCAATGTTCTTTGCCAGGCTGAGCTTCCTATGCCATGGAAGGTGGAAGAGTTAAACAAGATGGAAGAGTTATCCCATAACTGGGAAGACCTGCTTGTTCCTGTTGCCAGGAGGAACAGGCAGAACCAGGCCAAAGTTGGCAGACTTTCAGATTCTCAAGACTTCAAACCCAGTGTCCTTTCCCCAGTCCTCTTGAGCTGGGGGTCTTAGCCTAAGTCATTTCATGGTGGAAAATCTGTCCTTCTCTAAATTGTCATATCCTGATAAGTAAGTCTTTGGGTCAATCTTATGATTTTTCTTCTATTTACTTGCAGGAAAGCAGCTCTTGGGATGCTGCCAAGGAGGCCCTCTGCCTTTCATATTTTGTGTGAAATTAGAGACGACTTATTTCTGCAGTCATCTTACTCAATAGTCTTTAGGGTCTAGTTTTGTTCCTCTTTTATCTCTTCAGTGTCTGATACACTGCACCTATGGGTTCCTTCTCTTTTACTTTACCAAACCTTAGAGAACAAATCCTTGAGTCTCATGACTATATGCCATATGGTATGAGTTGTCTCTCAAGCTCAGTGGTAAGCCTCATGGCCAGCTAGCTTTCAGGTGACCCAGACTCCAGTGCAGAGCCATGCATGCTACTAGCTGTTTTCAGTCTGGGAAACAGGCTCAGCGCAGTTACTTGCCTGTGGATAGGTCATAGGCAAGTGCTTTGAGAACAACCTGACAAATGGCAGGGTGTGAAGAAGACTGGGAAGATAAAGCTGAATGAGATACATTGCCAGGTGCTCTGTGGTTTGTTAGTCTCTTCTGAGTTGTCACCAAGGCAAGGAACTCAGGCCCTAGATGCAGATCCAATTGTAGTTTCCTTAGAAAACAAGCACAGTATCAATCGGGTATCTGTAGAAGTCATGGCCAACCGTGTTTGTAATTATGGTAAGAATCTTAAGTAGACTTGTGGGCAAGCAACACCAACACTCAGTGCACTGAATAAATTAATGCATGGCTGCTTGTCTTTCTAAGAACATTGGAATCCTTGAAAAAAGATTTCTGCCTACTATGGTCCTCTCAGACCTAGAAACTCTGGTTACCCAGTGCCTATACTTGGCACCTCAGTATAACAAAGAACCTTTGAAAATACTCGTTTTCATCTAAATTTCTTTTCTAGTGTGTGTTTTTTAAAATCAGGGTCTTAAATATTTAAATAACTTTTTAAAAGTCCCCCAGAAAAAAAATTGCAACGAGACCAAATGCCCTTAGAGTTCTGTTCATCTCAGGAAGAGCCTGAAACCCATGATTTCCTGTTGTATCGCAGCTTCTGAAGGTCCAGAGCTGGTGCAAGGCACATGATCATCAAAACCCCACCTCCTTACTAGCACATCACATTCTACCTTCCAGATCTAGCATGGAAATGTATGTCTTACAGTCCAGGTCAGCACCAGGAGAAACCATGGGCCCATCCCTGCGTGTCCCACCAGACATTACATTTACTTCCCACATGCCATTGGGGGGAAGTTTGTCCTACACTATCACTGACTATGAAGAACACTAGGCAATGTCTTAATTCTACGTGGCAATTTATCCAGCAGAGAACAGAAGTTTCCTATCTCAGTACATAGGGCAAAGTGGATGTTCACTAGGCAACTAACAATCTGCCACATTGTTAATAGAACTCTAAAAACAACAATAAAAACATTAGTTTGGGTTATACCTGGATAGGTCTTCTAGCTGCAGGAATAGTTATTTCACCTCTGGACCATTAGGTTTTTTTCATGTGTGAAACCCCACAGGATGACTATGAATAACTGTAGAAAGTACCTACCACATGATAAAGTAGCTGTCACGGAAGTTGCAACCATGTTACCCATCCTTTTCCTAAGACATTAAGTAACTTGGTTAAGACAATGGAATTCTATCCCGTTGTCCTTCTTAAAAACATTTCCAAACTGGGCTGGATGGAAAAAGGATGAAGAAGACGAAGAAGTTGGTTAGGTGGGGAGGTAAGTGTAGACAAGGTGAATCTGGGAGGAGTGAGGGAATGAATGTATCATAGTGTTGTATATAAAATTCTCAAAGAATTCACAAAATATTATTCAAAGAATTAAAAAGCATAGTTTAGAAACCAATGCAAACTCTTTAATCCATGACAATTCAATAAATACCATTTCACTTAAAAAGAAACCAAACCTTAAAAAAGGCACAATGCTGTTCACATTGCATAGTGTTTTTGAGATCTTTGTCTGGCATTCTTTTGTCTACAGTGCAGAGACAAAGAAAAGCTGTACATGCCACGATGCTCTTCTTGGCTTTTCCTTGCCCTCAGCTGGGGACAAAGAGACATCAAACCAAAACAAAACCTGGGGCATTTTTTTTTTTTAAACACAACCTTTTTCTCTTTATTCAGTTTCATTCATGAGACCAGCTAAAGGCTGTTTCTGGCCTGTTTCCCACTGCTTCCTCTTTAGCAGCACAGTTTAGGGCTCTTCTGCTCCTACCTCTCTAGCCCTGTAGAGGCTCAGTTCCTCACTCAGACCTTTTCTTTGGAGTCAGACCTGGCTGAGGAGCTAGGGACAGAAATGTTGCATGTGACAGGCCTTGCTTCTGAGGAACAGAAGTCAAGTCAGGGTAAGCAATTGGTAACAAGCAATGTTTAACACACTCCCATGTGAATGGAACTAGGGGAACAGAAATGCTCTGGTCGCAGGTTAGAGTAGGGAGGTCACAGAGAACTTTCTGGAGGTGTGCGTATGGGAGTAGATATCTTATCAACAGCATCAGGGGTGTACACTGCCTTTCATAGTTGGTGGAAAGAGCAAAGAAACATGAAGGGCAAAGGCTGCTGGGATGACAAACTTAGAGAATATTGAGAGTTAAAAATGCTTAGTGGTGTTAGATTGGAAAGGAGAAGAGAGGGAAGGCTCCATTCTCGGCAGGACTAACACTGGAAATTCCAGTGCTTTCCCCTAGCCCATGGTTTTTTTCATGCATGCATTCTAAAAAACAATGAGCTCCCAGCCATGACCAGCACTCATGCTCTGGTGGACAGTTGTGAGACCAACAATATAGCTTGACCCCCTGATTATTAGAGCTGTTTCCAGTCTCAGGATTCTGTGATTCAGGATGTAATCACTGCCTGGTTTTCATAGGTGTGTTTTCTGGGAACATCTGGCCGTGCATTTCCTTGTGTCTTCTTGACAGCCCCCAATTCTCTTTAAATAGCAAGCAGAGAGAGCTAAAAAGGAGTGATTCTGACACTTACACGGTACTAAGCAGCCCTCTTTTGCATCCCTTCTACAGTAAGCTTCCCCAGTAGTTGTGAATAAAACAGATTGGCCTGCTTTTTTAAGAGATGAGGAAAAAGGCCCAGAGAGATTAGGATCTATACTTATGAACACATGTGATAGAGGAGGGTGAAATACTCTAAAGAACACCATACCTCTTCACCTGGTGCAAGGCCTTCCCTTGCCTGGGGTAGCTCTATTGCTCCCCTTTCCTACTCTCCACAGTAATAAACTCCTGATTTTCCAGGGACATTCCCCATAATATGCCTTTGAACTTGGGATAGTAGCCAATGATTCCAAAACAGACATCTGGAACTAACTGAGGGCAGGGTCTCCCTGGAGAATGGGTCTTTGTTTAATGGCTCACTCTTACCAGCAAGTTCTCCCTCAGGTAATGTCCCACTTCAGAAAAGATTAGGCATGGAAGGGACTTCTGTTTCCTTAAACCACTCTTAGTATGAAATACACAGGGACATTGTGGCTCAGAGGTGCATGAATCCTCAGTGGATCAATGAGGAAAGAATAGAATTTAGTGCAATTCTATGAGAAAATCATGTTTGGATTTGTTATCTCACTTCTCCTAATAGGTTTTTGGCTCCAGGACAAGATGCATTAGCCAAGAGCAAGCCTAGACAGTATACCTATAGAAAGGTGTGTGCTAGTCTGGAGACTGGTGTAAATCGCTAGTGATCGTAGAAAGGACTGTCAGTGTTCTTACCTGAGGATCCTTGTCAGAGAGCCAGGTTCAGTGAGAAGCTGTGGCTATAGGAGTGCATGGCCATGTGGCCACGTCCTAGGACTTCAGGTCATCACAAGGAGATTAACAGATGACCATTGCCTACCATCTTCCCTTTTAAGGAAGAAACAGAGTCAGAACGGAGAGGTACATTGCTCAAGGTCACAATGTCAAAAAGTGGCAGAGCCAAGACTGGCGTGTTGTCATCAAAAAACCAGGAAGGACTATGGATCAGTAGTCAGGCCGTCAAACGCCTAAGTTTAAGCTCTGCTTCTGTGCTTTGCTGCCTGCATATCAAACAAGTCACTCGACATCATCAGCCTACTGCCCTTAAATGAGGTCGCTAAGAGAACTGAGTCTATAACAAAGGTGAAGGTGTTTGATTCACAGTTGCTGATAATTTTCAGGCAGAGCCTCCTATTCCACCTTGAAGTCTTAGGAATATTGCTGTTGAGTAGGGCAGAGAAGGAGTTACCACTGATAATTTTAGACACAAAGGTGAGAGGAAGTCAGGGTGTGAAGATGCCTGGTGCCCTGGGAGAGACTGATTAGTGATGTCTCTGAGCATGGGTGTGAACAGAACCCACGGCTGGAAGAGGCAGAAGCTACAGCTGTGGGCAAGGCCTGGTGTGCTATATTTTATCTTTGTCCTGTGAACTAGCTGACTTTAATGGTATTGGAAAAGGGAAACCACTGATTATTTTTTTCTTGGATATTTTCTTTATTTTCATCTCGAATGTTCTCCCCTTTCCAGGTCTCCCCTTTGGGAACCCTCATCCCATTTCCCCCTTCCCCTGCCTCTATGAGGGTGCTCCCTCACTAACCCACTCCCATCCTCCCACCCTGGCATTCCCCTATACTGAGGCATTGAACACCCTCAGACCCAAGGGCCTCTCCTCCCACTGATGTTATTTTTTAACCTAGAGTAATAGCTAGACTTGTGTTCTTGTATGTCCTCTGTAGGGAACTGTGCAGGTGAGTGTGGACATGGTAGTGGTGCGGGGAGGGGATGCTAGAGAAACAAGTAGATGTCCTAGTTCAGATGTCCTAGATACCATTATGGAGAGCTTGAACCAGGGTACAGCAGTTAGTATATGGATGTTAGTATTTGGGAGCGGAAAGATCAACAGGGCTTGGAAATTAATTTTACGAGGAAAGCAAGGGAGAGCAGAAGGCCACAGTGTTTCCACTTCCTTACCCAAGAACATGGTGTCACTTTCTCATTGCTGTGACAGAATAACTGAGAGGAGAAAAGTGTTATTTCTGCTCCAGGGAAGAAACAAAGGAGTTTTCAGTTAAGAAATAGAAGCCATTTAAAAAATGGAAACGAGTTGGGACTGGATGGTTTCTCAGGTGTGTAAAAACACTTGCTATATAAGCATGGAGACTTGAGTTTGAATCCCTCAAACCCACAAAAATAGCTGCATACATAGCATGAAGGTCCATAATCCTAGCTTTTCTGAGGGAGATGGAATTAGAAACAGGAGAATACTGGAGCATTGGGGCCAGCTAGCATGGAATAAGCAAGCAAGAGACTTCATTTCAAAAACACTGAAGGCAATGGGAACACCTTTTAAAGCTACCTGTAGAAGTTATGTCAGGTTCTTTCTCCCAGCCCCATGCTGCCAGAAATAAGTCTCAGTCTCAAAATATATTTACAAATCCCTAGCTAGGCTCTTCTATTATTAGATCATAGTTTAAATTATCCTATTTATTCTAATCTACATTCTGACATGCGGCTGGTTACCTGTGCTCAGGTACCACATGCGCGTCTCATTACATTTTCCTGGGTGAATCTCCCTCACCTCGCTCTATCCCAGAATTTCGTCTATCTCCTAGATGTCCCACCTTCTATTCTATTCTTTCCTATGGCCATAGGTTTTTAATTGACAAGTGATACATCCTCTCACAAGGCAAATGTATCCATATTCACATTTTACATAGAAATCCACACAAACACACACAAACACACAGACACACACATATACACCTCACACAGAGGAAACCTTATATATGAAAAACACAATAACAGAATAAACAATTCCCTAGAAAAGACCAGAGAACAGAGATGACAACCTTGAAACAAGATTAGACTCAGGTGGTCATAAAATCTCTGTCCCAACAACAGTGCTTTGTAATTGAAAAGAGCTACAGACAAAATACAAATTAATAGGAATGGCTGTGTTTCAAGAAATCTTTATCTACCAAAGTGGACAAGCTAGAATACAGGGAATTTTCAATTCATTTTATGTGGTCGGCATTATCCCAATATCCAGAGCACACAACAACTGTGTAAGAAAATATATTTGCAAATCAAATACAGACATACAGAAAGGTTAATAGCTCTTATCAACACATAACAACATGAAGAATGCAAGTACAGCCCATTATTGAAAACCACAGAATGGCATCTTCCATATCAAACAGCTAAAGAAAAGAGACGTTGAAAGGAAATAAAACTGTAATTCATGTAATGTATGTTAAATAGCCCAAAGAGTTGTTTGTGAGCTTTGAAACCTGGGGCTGAGAACACAGCAGAACAGACCAGGACATGCCCGGGCAAGCCCATCGCCTCCCTAGCTCCCACCCCTCTGACCTAAGTTAAATGTTACAGGCTGCTGATGTTTAAATGGACCAATCATGTGAAACCGCGCCAATTCCTTCCCCAGCCCCACTCCTTTTCTATAAAAACCCCTAGCTTCCAAGCCTCGTGGTCGAATCCACTGTCTCCTGTTATGTGAGATACGTTTCGACCCGGAGCTCAGCCATTAAAAAACCTCTTGTTGTTACATCAAGGTGTTGTGTTCTATTCGTGATTCTTGGGTGCACGCCGAATCGGGAGCTGAGTGGGGGTTTCCCCACTGAGTTCTTTCATTTGGAGGTCCCACCGAGATCTGCGTGACACCCAGGAACCCTGAAGGACCCCTTGGAGGTGCGTTTGTTTGTGTGAGTCTTGTTATGTTGTCTGTTGTCTAAGTGTCTAAGTGTGGCACTGCTGAATTTGTGTCTTAGTTTTTCAGTTCTGAGATTGTGGGTTTGAGCCCCACCTGTGTTACCAGTTCTGGTATTCTGTATTCTGGCAGCTGCCACTGCGGACCGTAAGGACCCTAGTGGCTGTTGGGAAGACGACGGTCTATTTCCCCACAGGCTGCACCCTTGGAAGACATTCCGAGGGAGACCCTGGAGTGCCCGGGGTACGGAACAGTCAGGAGGACCTGGCTGTTGCCTGGCAGAGTGAAGAAGAGTGAGTGCTCTTCCTGCCAGAGGAGTGGAGCGGAATCCCACTCCATCAGAGGTAGCGTTTGGCTGGTTGTGTACGTCCAGACGCAGACGAGTGTGCTTGGATGTCTTAGTGTTTTCCGTCTCTGTCATTGTGTTGTGTTTACTCTTATTCTTCACTATGGGACAGACCGTGTCTACTCCTTTATCTTTGACTAAGGACCATTGGACGGACGTTAGGGCTAGAGGACAAAATTTGTCAGTAAAAGTGAAGAAAGAGCCATGGATGACTTTCTGTTCCTCAGAATGGCCTGTTTTTGGAGTAGGTTGGCCAGCAGAAGGAACTTTTTACTTACCCACCATAAGGGCTGTGAAGGCCATTGTTTTTCAGGAAGGACCAGGGTCGCATCCAGACCAACAACCGTACAACATGGTATGGGAGGACTTGGCACGCTACCCACCCCCGTGGGTTCGCCCATTCCTCCCGCCTCTCCGCCCTGGCACCAAGATTCTAGCCATCCGAGAAAATGGTGAGAAAGAGAAACCGAAACCACCGCTCGGGAGAGATGATGATCGCAGCACACCAGTGACGAAACCCCCCAAGATCTATCCAGAGATTGAAGAACCCCCTGAGTGGCCCGATACCCCTCAACACCCACCGTATGCTCCCCAGCCCCAACCTTTAGCTCCCTCGGGACCCCTGCCTCAGGCCCCGGCCGGAGGAGGGGGTCCCTCCACAGGAACAAGGAGCCAGCGAGGAGTCACCCCTGAGGGGCCTGCGGATTCAACTGTGGCGCTCCCCCTCAGGGCTATTGGGGCTCCCCCTGCCGATCCAAATAGTCTACAGCCCCTACAGTATTGGCCTTTTTCCTCTTCTGACCTTTACAACTGGAAAGCTCATCACCCCCCTTTTTCAGAAAACCCTGCAGGACTCACTGGGTTGGTTGAATCATTAATGTATTCACACCAGCCGACCTGGGATGACTGCCAGCAGCTTCTGCAGACTCTATTCACAACCGAGGAGAGAGAGAGGATTCTCCTCGAGGCTCGGAAAAACGTCCGAGATGAGGCTGGGCGCCCTGTCCAAACTCCAGCTGAGATAGATGAAGGATTTCCGCTAACCCGGCCCCGATGGGATTATAATACGGCATCAGGTAGGGAACGACTGTCCAATTATCGCCGGGTCCTAGTGGCGGGTCTCAGAGGTGCTGCCCGGCAGCCCACGAATCTGGCCAAGGTAAGAGAGGTTATGCAGGGAGCGACTGAGCCCCCCTCAGTCTTCCTTGAAAGGCTCATGGAGGCTTATAGGAGATATACCCCATTCGACCCCACGTCTGAGGGTCAAAGGGCCTCAGTAATTATGGCCTTCATTGGCCAGTCAGCTCCTGACATTAGGAAGAAGTTACAGCGAATTGAGGGCTTGCAGGATTACACCATAAGGGATGTAGTTAGAGAGGCAGAGAAAGTGTATCATAGGAGAGAAACAGAAGATGAAAAGTTAGAGAGAGAGAAAAGAGAGAAAAGAGAAGAGGAGGATAGGAGAGACAGGAGGCAAGAAAAGGTTTTGACTAGGATCCTGGCCGCAGTAGGAGAAAGAGATAATGGAAGAAGAGGTAGACAGTCAGGGAACCTGGGAGACAAAAGGCAGCAGGGACCAAGGAGACCCAGAGAAGGCGGGCAGCGCCTGGAGAGGAACCAATGCGCATATTGCAAGGAAATGGGCCACTGGAAGAGCGACTGTCTGAAAAAAAAACAAGAGGTAAAGGTGCTTTCTCTTGGAGAAGATGAAGACTAGGGGTAACGGGGCTCGGCCCCCCTCCCCGAGCCTAGGGTAACTTTAGAAGTGGAGGGGACCCCTGTGGACTTTCTAGTTGACACGGGAGCCAAATTTTCAGTACTCAAAACACCTCTAGGAAAAGTAAAGAAAAATGAAAAAACTTTGGTGATCGGGGCCACGGGACAAAAATCGTATCCATGGACCACATCCCGAGTAGTAGACATAGGGCAAAATCGAGTAACTCATTCGTTTCTAGTCATTCCAGAGTGTCCTATGCCTTTATTGGGGAGAGACTTACTAACCAAGTTAAAAGCACAAATAACTTTCACCTCTCATCGACCGGAGGTTTTCTGGGGAATAAAAGCGCCCCAGACTCTAGAGCTGTCTTTACAACTAGGGGAGGAATATCGACTTTACCAAAATAAAGTAAAGCCCCCTGAGGGATTACAGGACTGGTTGAATCGATAACCCCAGGCGTGGGCAGAGACGGGAGGAGTGGGGATGGCAAAACTGGTCCCCCCCGTGGTGATTGAACTTAAGTCCGGGGCCACCCCTATAGGGGTCCGACAATATCCCATGAGCAGAGAAGCTCAAGAGGGTATACGCCCCCAAATTAACAAACTGCTCCAACAAGGGATTTTGGTCCCATGCAAATCCCCTTGGAACACTCCTCTACTTCCAGTAAAAAAACCAGGGACCAGGGACTACCGTCCAGTACAAGACCTTAGAGAAGTCAACAAGAGAGTTCAGGACATACACCCCACGGTGCCAAATCCTTATAACCTCCTCAGCACCTTGCCACCTGGTCGGACATGGTACACAGTCCTGGATCTCAAAGACGCTTTTTTCTGTTTGAGGTTACACCCCAACAGCCAGCCCTTGTTTGCTTTCGAATGGCGAGACTCCGAGAGTGGACAAGCCGGACAGCTCACATGGACGAGGCTGCCTCAGGGATTCAAGAACTCGCCCACTTTGTTCGATGAAGCCCTACACCGAGATCTTGCTCTTTTCCGAGCCAATAACCCACAGGTGACTCTTCTGCAATATGTAGATGACCTGCTCCTAGCTGCAGAAACACGCGAGGACTGTAAAATTGGGACCCAAAACCTCCTGGGCGAGTTAAGTAAGCTGGGGTATCGGGCCTCTGCTAAAAAGGCTCAGTTATGCCAGATAGAAGTGACCTACCTAGGATATGTCTTGAGAGATGGACAACGGTGGCTCACAGAAGCCAGAAAACAAGCTGTTATGCAGATCCCGACCCCAACCACTGCTCGCCAGGTAAGAGAGTTCCTGGGGACCGCCGGGTTTTGCAGACTCTGGATTCCCGGATTTGCCACACTGGCAGCTCCCTTGTATCCACTAACCAAAGAGAAAGGGGAATTCACCTGGACCAGAGAACATCAGCTAGCCTTTGAAACTCTCAAAAAGGCACTGCTGCAGGCTCCGGCATTGGCCCTGACAGATTTAAACAAACCTTTCACCCTATACATTGATGAAAGAAATGGAGTGGCAAGGGGAGTCCTTACTCAGGTTTTGGGACCATGGAAGCGCCCGGTAGCCTACTTATCAAAGAAACTGGACGCTGTGGCCAGTGGATGGCCCTCCTGCCTGCGAGCGATAGCAGCCACGGCTGTGCTAGTAAAAGATGCTGACAAACTGACTATGGGCCAGAATGTTACTATAGTGGCCCCACACTCTCTTGAGAGCATCATCAGGCAACCACCGGACCGCTGGATGACCAACGCCCGAATGACGCACTACCAGAGCCTATTGCTGACAGAGCGAGTAAGTTTTGCACCCCCAGCCATTCTCAACCCCGCCTCCTTACTACCTGAGGCTGACGAGGCCCCTGCACATAAGTGTGAAGAAATACTGGCAGAAGAGACTGGAATCCGGCCAGACCTCACAGACCAACCTTGGCCAGGGGCGATGACTTGGTTCACGGACGGAAGCAGCTTTGTGGTAGAAGGTAAGCGGAAGGCTGGGGCGGCAGTAGTAGATGGAAAGGCTGTCATATGGGCCAGCAGTCTGCCGGAGGGTACATCAGCTCAAAAAGCGGAACTAATCGCATTAATTCAAGCCTTAAGGCTGGCAGAAGGAAGGGCTCTTAATGTCTATACCGACAGCCGGTACGCTTTTGCCACGGCTCATGTTCACGGAGCAATATACCGACACCGTGGACTGCTGACGTCTGCCGGCAAAGATATCAAAAATAAAGAAGAAATTCTCAGCTTATTAGAAGCTGTTCATTTGCCCCGTAGGGTGGCAATTATCCATTGCCCAGGACACCAGAAGGGAACTGGGCCCGTTGAAAAGGGAAATCAAATGGCAGACCAAGAAGCTAAAAAAGCAGCCCAAGGGCCAATGACTCTGGTGGTGAGAACCCAACAGCCCGCTGCTGAGGAAATAAATAAAAGAACCCTCACAGAAGAAGAGGGGCGAGATTACTTAGCTAACATACACCATCTGACTCATTTAGGAACTAAAAAATTACTAAAATTGGTTAGTAAGTCCCCCTATTACATTCCTGGATTAAAATGAATTGTGGAAGAGATAGTAAAAAACTGCCGTGCTTGTGCACTTACCAACGCTGGGTCTAGCAGGCTCCAGGAAGGAAAACGACTGCGAGGAGACAGACCTGGAGCCTACTGGGAAACTGACTTCACTGAGGTGAAACCGGCTAGGTATGGAAATAAATATCTCCTAGTTTTTATAGACACCTTTTCAGGATGGGTCGAAGCGTTCCCCACCAAGAAAGAAACGGCTAATGTAGTGGTCAAGAAGATACTTGAAGAAATCCTTCCCCGCTTTGGGATACCTAAGGTAATGGGGTCAGACAACGGACCTGCCTTCGTCTCCCAGGTAAGTCAGGGATTGGCCAGACAACTGGGGACAAATTGGAAATTACATTGTGCATACAGACCCCAGAGTTCAGGACAGGTAAAAAGGATGAACAGAACGCTAAAGGAGACTCTGACTAAAATAGCCTTAGAATCCGGCGGAAGCGATTGGACAGCCGTTCTCCCTTATGCCTTGTTCAGGGTTCGGAATACACCTGGACCCCTTGGCCTAACTCCATTTGAATTAATGTATGGGGCGCCCCCACCCATTTTTATGACCGTAGGGGATAAGAATCGCCCGGATGTGTCTTTCTCTCCTTCTTCTGGTCTTTTGGCTCCATTAAAAGCTCTCAAAATAGTAAGAAAAGAGGTCTGGGAACAGCTAAAAGAAACCTATGTTGCTGGTGACACACAGGTGCCGCATCAGTTTAAAGTAGGAGATGCAGTCCTGGTGAGGAGACACCGAGCGGGAAACCTAGAACCGAGGTGGAAGGGACCCCACTTGGTGGTACTGACAACGCCCACCGCGGTCAAAGTGGAAGGAATCCCCACTTGGGTCCACGCATCCCACGTCAAGAGAGCACCCCCTGGAGTCAGCCATGATGAGTGGACTTTGGAGAAGACTACTAATCCTTTTAAGTTGCGCCTGCTTCGTAGGAGCGATCCCAAAAGACTTCAACCCCCACAGTCCTGTTCAACAAACGTGGGAGGTACTCAATGAGGGGGGTAGGGCTGTATGGACAATCGCCGAGGTACACCCTCTGTGGACTTGGTGGCCTGATCTTTTCCCTGACATCTATAAGTTGGCTATAGGAGCCCCTCCTGGATGGGACTTGGAGGGGTACTCTGACATTCAGAGGGCACCTTTAACACCCCCTCCGTATGTAGAAAAACATTCGAGAGACCCATGGGGTGGTTGCTCTAACCAAAGGGATAGAAGTATGCTTCGAACCCATCCCTTCTATGTCTGCCCCGGGCCCCACCGAAGTCAGTCCCTCAATCCAACGTGTGGAGGTAAGGCTGACTTCTTTTGTAAGAGCTGGGGTTGCGAGACTTCAGGTACAGCCCGCTGGAAGCCCTCCTCGAGTTGGGACTATATTAGAGTAACAGCCAACTATTCCCTAGCGTCTTATGTACCTGGAGGATTTGACTTAGACGAGTGTACTGACTGGTGCCATCCGCTCCGTGTCACCTTCACTGAACCAGGGAAGAGAGCTCTGGGATGGACAAAAGGGTATACCTGGGGTCTTAGGATTTACAAGAAAAGATATGATGAGGGATTATTGTTCACTATCAGATTAAAAATAGAGACCCCCTACAATCCCTTAGGCCCCCCAACCAAGTTCACACCCCTCACCCATACAATTACTCAGCCTACTCCAGTGATTGCGGACCCCCTTAATATGGCCGCTATCACCCAACCTCCCACTCCTCAGGTACCTCTAACTATTACCCCCGAGATTCCTTCAAGACAGAGGATGTTTAACCTAGTGAGAGGAGCCTTTTATGCCCTTAACAGAACTGATCCAAGCGCTACTGAGGACTGCTGGCTATGCCTGTCCTCGGGTCCGCCTTATTATGAAGGAATCGCCTTCAATGGAAATTTCAACAGAACCAGCAGCCATACTTCCTGCTCTTGGGGTACAGGACAAAAACTGACCCTGACTGAAGTATCCGCGAGGAATCCAGGTCTCTGTATAGGTACCCCACCTTCCACTCACAAACACCTATGCGGACAAATTCAGTCCGTGTCCAGAACGGAAGCTGATTACTATCTTGTACCTTCCCCGGTTGGATGGTGGGCTTGCAATACAGGACTTACTCCCTGTGTATCAACTAAGGTTTTTAATTCATCTCATGATTTTTGTGTCATGATCCAGCTGTTACCCCGTGTATATTATCACCCTGCATCCAGTTTAGAAGAAAGCTATGCGGGCCGGCGGTCAAAAAGAGAACCAATTACTTTAACCCTGGCTGCATTCATGGGAATAGGTATGGCAGTAGGAGTGGGGACGGGAGTGTCAGCTTTGATAGAAGGAAGACAGGGAATTCAGTCTTTGAGGGATGCTGTCAATGAAGACCTAGCGGCAATAGAGAAGTCCATTGACGCTTTAGAAAAATCTTTGACCTCCCTGTCTGAGGTAGTTTTACAGAACAGGAGAGGTCTTGATTTGTTGTTCCTAAAGGAAGGAGGACTGTGTGCTGCCCTTAAAGAAGAGTGCTGCTTCTATGCAGATCATACAGGAATAGTTAGAGACTCTATGCAGAAACTGAGAGAAAGATTAGAGCGAAGGAAACGAGAACGGGATGCTCAACGGGGGTGGTTTGAGTCGTGGTTTGAATCACGACCATCTTGGATAACTTCTTTAATTTCCGCTGTAGCCGGACCAATCCTTATGATATGCTTAGCTTTAGTTTTCGGCCCTTGTATAATAGAGGAATGGCTTTCATCCAGAGTAAAATTGATACAGTAAAACTCATGGTTCTTCAAAGGCAATATCAACCTATAGTTCAGGTAGATGAAGAGTTAGGGGACACCAATCTCTAAGATTCTATGATTAGAATTAGTCTAAACAGAAGAAGAGGGGAATGAAAGGAAATAAAACTGTAATTCATGTAATGTATGTTAAATAGCCCAAAGAGTTGTTTGTGAGCTTTGAAACCTGGGGCTGAGAACACAGCAGAACAGACCAGGACATGCCTGGGCAAGCCCATCGCCTCCCTAGCTCCCACCCCTCTGACCTAAGTTAAATGTTACAGGCTGCTGATGTTTAAATGGACCAATCATGTGAAACCGCGCCAATTCCTTCCCCAGCCCCACTCCTTTTCTATAAAAACCCCTAGCTTCCAAGCCTCGTGGTCGAATCCACTGTCTCCTGTTATGTGAGATACGTTTCGACCCGGAGCTCCGCCATTAAAAAACCTCTTGTTGTTACATCAAGGTGTTGTGTTCTATTCGTGATTCTTAGGTGCACGCCGAATCGGGAGCTGAGTGGGGGTTTCCCCACTGAGTTCTTTCACGTGATCACAAAGAAAAGACCATGCCCATCCATGAGAGACGCAGCAAACAGAACATAGGGACCTCCCCTAGCCTGAAAAATGGTCTACAGGAACCTGTGTTATATATCTCTACATGAGCAAAGCTGGCATATGAAATATTGAACAATATACAAACAGTGTGGATATACTGAATGCAGTATGGTATCATGGCCATAGCGTTTATTGCATTGCAAACTACTTACACCACCAAAGTGTGTTCAAGGAAGAGTAGAGGAATGTTAAGTGACACTAGCCACAGCTTCAAACGTAAATCTTGAATTCTTTTTTAAAATGTGCCTGAAATGTAACACAATTGTAAGATTTGAAGGCTGGAAAGGAAGATATATAGTTGTGAGTATTATCCTTCAAACCTTCTTATATGGTCAGTATTTTATATTAAAAGTATACTCTTTATCTAAAAGCTATAAACACTATGATAAAAGCTTGCTAGGATTTTATGGACACAAGGTCTGAGCAAAGAGGGAAGGAGGCCAGGTCTTGTGGAGCTTTCTGCAAGCAACTCCAGCAATTTCCCCAAACTTTCCTGTGGCTTGGCAGTGTTTAGGTGCAACTTCTAGAGGCATACTTTACTTTACACATCCAGTGATGGGGGCTGCCCTCCCCTTGTGTATGGATAACCTGGAAATCAGGAGGCTTGCCTTGTTCTAAGAAAGACAGTGATGGAGGAGCTAGGACATAAACTTTGCAGGCTAGTCATCAAATCGTGAACTGGTCACCATGGCAATCCTCTGGACAGTGTTCTGCTTGTAGTGGGGACAGCAGTGAATGCTCCAGCAGCCATGGGACCAAGAAACACTGGTTATTAGCTAGCCATTCACACTCTCTTTTTTTAATTAGATATTTTCTTTATTTACATTTCAAATGCTATCCCAAAAGTTCCCTATACTATCTCCCAGCCCTGCTCCTCTACCCACCCATCCCACTTCTTAGCCCAGGCGTTCCCCTGTACTGGGGCATATAAAGTTTGCAAGATTTAGGGGCCTCTCTTCCCAATGATGGCTGTCTAGGCTATCTTCTGCTACATATGCAGCTAGAGAAACGAGCTCTGGGGGTACTGGTTAGTTCATATTATTGTTCCACCTATAGGGTTGCAGACCCCTGCAGCTCCTTGGGTACTTCCACTAGCTCCTCCATTGGGTTGGGGGCCCTGTGTTCCATCCAATAGATGACTGTGAGCATCCACTTCTGTATTTGCCAGGCACTAGCAAAGACTCACAGGAGACAGCTATATCAGGTTCCTTTCAGCAAAATCTTGCTGGCATATGCAATAGTGTCTGGGTTTGGTGGCTGATTATGGGATGGATCCCTGTGTGGGGTAGTCTCTGGATGATCCATCCTTTCGACTTAGCTCCAAACATTGATTCTGTAACTCCTTCCATGGGTATTTTGTTTCTTATTCTAAGGAGAAATGAAGTATCCACACATTGGTCTTGCTTCTTCTTAATTTTCTTGGGTTTTGCAAATTGTATCTTGGGTATTATAAGATTCTGGGCTAATATCCACTTATCAGTGAGTATATATCATGTGACTTCTTTTGTGATTGGGTTACCTCACTAAGGATGATAGCCTCCAGATAATCTGTTTTCCCAAGAATTTCATAAATTGACTGTTTTTAATAGCAGAGAAGTACTCCATTGTGTAAATGTACCACATTTTCTGTATCCATTCCTCTGTTGAGGGGCATCTGGGTTCTTTCCAGCTTTTGGCTATTTAAATAAGGCAGCTATGAATGTAATGGAGCATGTGTCTTTATTACCAGTTGGAACATCTTCTGGGGATATGCCCAGGAGAGGTATTGCTAGATCTTCTGGTAGAATAATGTCCAATTTCCTGAGGAACTGCCAGACTGACTTCCAGAGTGGTTGTACAAGCTTGCAATCCCACCAACAATGGAGGAGTGTTCCTCTTTCTCCACATCCTCTCCAGCATCAGCTGTCACCTGAATTTTTTATCTTAGCCATTCTGACTGGTGTGAGGTAGAATCTCAAAGTTGTTTTGATTTGCATTTCCCTGATAATTAAAGATGTTGAACATTTTTTCAGGTGCTTCTCAGCCCTTAGGTATTCCTCAGTTGAGAATTCCTTGTTTAGCTCTGTACCCCATTTTTAATGGGGTTATTTGAATCTGGAGTCCAGCTTCTTGAGCTCTTTGTATATATTGGATATTAGTCCCCTATCTGATTTAGGATTGGTAAAAATACTTTCCCAATCTGTTGGTGGCCTTTTTGTCTTATTGACGGTATCTTTTGCCTTACAGAAGCTTTGCAATTTTACGAGGTCCCATTTGTCAATTCATAATATTACAGCACAAGCCATTGCTAATCTGTGTAGGAATTTTCCTCTTGTGTCCAGGCTTTTCCCCACTTTCTCCTCTATAAATTTCAGTGGTCTGATTTTATGTGGAATTCTTTGATCCATTTAGACTTGAGCTTTGCACAAGGAGATAAGAATGGATCAATTCACATTCATCTACATGATAACTGCCAGTTGTGCCAGCACCATTTCTTAAAAATGCTGTCTTTTTTCCACTGGATGGTTTTAGCTCCCTTGTCAAAGATCAAGTAACCATAGGTGTGTGGATTTATTTCTGGGTCTTCAATTCTATTCCATTGATCTACCTGTCTGTTACTGTACCAGTACCATGCAGTTTTTATCACAATTGCTCTGTAGTAGAGCTTTAGGTCAGGCATGGTGATTCCACAAGAGGTTCTTTTTCATTGAGAAGAGTTTCTGTTATCCTAGGTTTTTTGTTATTCAAGATGAATTTGCAAATTGACCTTTTAACTTAGTGAAGAATTGAATTGGAATTTTGATGGGGATTGCACTGAATCTGTAGATTGCTTTCAGCAGGATAGACATTTGACTCTATTAATCCTGCCAGTCCATGAGCATGGGAGATCTTTCCATCTTCTGAGATCTTCAATTTCTTTCTTCAGAGACTTGAAGTTCTTACCATACAGATCTTTTACTTCCTTAGTTAGAGTCACACCAAGGTATTTTATATTATTTGTGACTATTGTGAAGCGTGTTGTTTCCCTAATTTCTTTCTCAGCCCCTTTATCCTTTGTGTAGAGAAAGGCCATTGATTTATTTGAGTTAATTTTATATCCAGCTACTGCACTGAAGCTGTTTATCGGGTTTAGGAGTTCTCTGGTGGAATTTTTAGGGTCACTTATATTTATTATCATATCATCTGCAAATAGTGATATTGTGACTTCTTCCTTTCCAATTTGTATCCCCTTGATCTCCTTTTGTTGTCAAATTGCTCTGGTTAGGACTTCAAGTACTATATTGAATAGATAGGGAGAAAGTGGACAGCCTTGTCTAGTCCCTGATTTTAGTGAGATTGCTTTGAGTTTGTCTCTATTTAGTTTGATGTTGGCTATTGGTTTACTGTGTGTTGCTTTTATCATGTTTAGGTATGGCCATTGAATTCCTGATCTCTCCATGACTTTTATCATGAAGGGGTGTTGAATTTTGTTAAATGCTTTCTCAGCACCTAACGAGATGGTCATGTGATTTTTGTCTTTGAGTTTGTTTATATAGTGGATTGCATTGATGGATTTCCGTATACTAAACCATCCCTGTATCCCTGGGATGAAACCTACTTGGTCATGATGGATGATTGTTTTGATTTGTTCTTGGATTCAGTTTGTGAGGATTTTATTGAGTATTTTTTTATCGATATTCATAAGGGAAATTGGTCTGAAGTTCTCCTTCTCTGTTGAATCTTTGTATGTTTTAGGTATCAGAGTAATTGTGGCTTCATAGAATGAATTGGTAAAACTATTTTGTGGAATAGTTTGAGGAGAGTTGGAATTAGGTCTTCTTTGAAGGTCTGATAGAACTCTGCACTAAACCCATCTGGACCTGGACTTTTTTTGGTTGGGAGACTATTAATGACTGCTTCTATTTCTTTAGGGGAAATGGGACTATTTAGATCGTTAATCTGATCCTGATTTAACTTTGGTACCTGGTATCTTGTCTAGGAAATTGTCCATTTTATCCAGATTTTCCAGTTTTTTTTAGTATAGCTGTTTGTAGTAAGATCTGATAATGTTTTGAATTTCCTCAGGTTCTGTTGTTATGTCTCCTTTTTCATTTCTGAATTTGTTACTTAGGATACTGTCCCTGTGCCCTCTAGTTAGTCTAGCTAAGGGTTTATCTATCTTGTTGATTTTCTCAAAAAAACTAGCTCCTGGTTTTGTTGATTCTTTGGATAGTTCTTTTTGTTTCCACTTGGTTGATTTCAGCCCTGAGTTTGATTATTTCCTGCCATCTACTCCTCTTGGATGAATTTGCTTCCTTTAGTTCTAGAGCTTCTAGGTGTGCTCTCAGGCTGCTAGTGTATGCTCTCTCTAGTTTCTTTTTGGAGGCACTCAGGGCTATGAGTTTTCCTCTTAGGACTGCCTTCATTGTGTCCCATAAGTTTGGATATGTTGTGGCTTCATTTTCATTAAACTCTAAAAAGTCTTTAATTTCTTTTTTCATTTCATCCTTGACCAAGGTATCATTGAATAGAGTGTTGTTCAGTTTCCAGATGAATGTTGGCTTTCTATTATTTATGCTGTTACTGAAGATCAGCCTTAGTCCGTGATGATCTGATAAGATGCATGGGATAATTTCAATATTTTTGTATCTGTTGAGGTCTGTTTTGTGACAAATTATATTGTCAATTTTGGAGGAGGTATCACGAGGTGCTGAGAAGAAGGTATATCCTTTTGTTTTAGGATAAAATGTTCTGTAGATATCTATTAAGTACATTTGTTTCATAACTTCTGTTAGTGTATATGTGTCTCTTTTTAGTTTCTGTCTCCAGGATCTGTCCATTGGTGAGAGTGGGGAGTTGACGTCTCCCACTATTATTGTGTGAGGTGCAATGTATGCTTTGAGCGTTACTAAAGTTTCTTTAATGAATGTGGCTGCCCTTGCATTTGGAGCATAGATATTCAGAATTGAGAGTTAATCTTGGTAGATTTTACCTTTGATGAGTATGAAGTGCCCTCTTTTTGATAACTTTGGGTTGGAAGTCAATTTTATTTGATATTAGAATGGCTACTCCAGCTAGTTTTGTTGGACCATTTGTTGGAAAACTGTTTTCCAGCCTTTTACTCTGAGGTAATGTCTGTCTTTGTCCCTGAGATGGGTTTCCTGTAAGCAGCAAAATGGTCCTGTTTCTGTAGCCAGTCTGTCTTTTTATTGGGGAATTTTTTGTAGTAGTCTATGTCTTTTTATTGGGGAATTGAGTCCATTGATGTTAAGAGAAATTAAAGAAAAGTATTTGTTGCTTCCTGTTATTTTTGTTTTTAAAGTTGGGATTCTGTTCTTGTGGCTGTCTTGTTGTAGGTTTGTTGAAGGATTACTTTCTTGCTTTTTCTAGGGTGTAGTTTCCATCCTTGTGTTGGTGTTTTCCCTTTATTATCCTTTGAAGGGCTGAATTCATGGAAAGATATTGTGTGAATTTGGTTTTATCATGAAATACTTTGGTTTCTCCATCTATGGTAATTGAGAGTTTTGTTGGGTATAGTAGCCTGGCCTGGCATTTGTGTTCTCTTAGGGTCTGTATAACATCTGTTCAGGATTTTCTGGCTTTCATAGTCTCTGATGAGAAGTCTGGTGTAATTCTAATTGGCCTGCCTTTACATATTACTTGACCTTTCCCCCTTACTGCTTTTAATATTCTGTCTTTATTTAGTGCATTTGTTGTTCTGATTATTATGTGTCAGGAGGAATTTCTTTTCTGGTCCAGTTTATTTGAAGTTCTGTAGGCTTCTTGTATGTTCATGGGCATCTCTTTCTTTAAGTTTGGGAAGTTTTCTTCTATAATTTTGTTGAAGATATTTGCTGGCCCTTTACGTTGAAAATCTTCATTCTTCATTCTACTCCTATTATCCGTAGGTTTGGTCTTCTCATTGTGTCCTGGATTTCCTGGATGTTTTGAGTTAGGATCTTTTTGCATTTTGCATTTTCTTTGATTGTTGTGCCCATGTTCTCCATGGAATCTTCTGCACCTGAGATTCTCTCTTCCATCTCTTGTATTCTGTTGCTGATGCTCGCATCTATGGTTCCTGATTTCTTTCCTAGGATTTCTATCTCCAGAGTTGTCTCACTTTGGGTTTTCTTTATTGTTTCTACTTTCCTTTTTAGGTCTTAGATAGTTTTGTTCAATTCCATCACCTGTTTTGTTGTGTTTTCCTATAATTCTTTAAGGGATTTTTTTTGTTTCTTCTTTAAGGGCTTCTACCTGTTTAGCAGTGTTCTCTTGTAATTCTTTAAGTGAGTTATCAATACCCTTCTTAAAGTCCTCTACCTGCATCATGAGATAGGATTTTTAAATCTGAATCTTGGTTTTTGGATGTGTTGGGGTATCCACGACTGGCTGAGGTGGGAGTGCTGGGTTCTGATGATGGTGAGCGGTCTTGGTTTCTGTTAATAAGATTCTTACGTTTGCCTTTCTGGTAATCTCTGGATTTAGTTGTTATAGTTGTCTCTGGCTGGAGCTTGTTCCTGCTGTGATTCTGTTAGCCTCTGTCAGCAGTCTTGGTAGTCTAGCTCTCTCCTGAGTCTCAGTGGTCAGTGTGCTCTCTGCAGGCAAGCTCTCCTCTTGCAGGGAAGGTGCACAGAGGTCTGGCGTTCAGACCTGCCTCCTGACTGAAGATGAAGGCCTGAAACAGGGCCTGTCCCAGAAGATGTGTTGCCTCTGCAGTGTGCACACTCACCTGCACAGACTGGTCTGTGAGGTACCCAGGACACAAGATGGCTCCCTCACCTGCTCTGGTGGTCAGAGCCCTTCCAGGCGGCCACTTCCCTGGTGGGGAAGGTGCCCCGGTGTCTGGAGCCCAGGGGTCTGTCCCAGAAGCTGTGTGGCTTCTGCAGTCTGCACTCTCACCTGTGCAGACTGGTCTCTGAGGGACCTGGGACACAAGATGGCTCCCTCCTTTTTTTTTTTTTAATTGATCCTTTTACTAAATCTTTATATAGTTTTACTGCAAGGTTTTTTATTTTGGCAGTGGCATTAAACCTATGTCAGACAAATGTGTACTTCTGAGCTAGATTAATTGATAATTTTGGCAACTATCTGCCCACTCAGGTTGCATCTTTTGTTTGTTTATGATGGCATTTGTTGTATAGAAATTTTCAGTTTTCTCTGGAAAATGGGACCTAAGCCAGTAGTGAGAGAGGAAGAGAGAACAGGAAGGGGATCATGAAATCTACAGAAGAGTTGGTTTACTGATGCTTCCTGTGACTTTGCCACAAGCAGGGCAGGCTGGCTAACCCTTCTATGACACTCAGCTCTGCTTCTAGGCATGGCAAGATCTCTACAGTGTTTTCTGAAAGTGGAGTTTCCCACAGCCTCTGCCTGTGGGGTTGGATGACATGACATGTGTAGGTTAAACACTAGCCAAAAGCCAGCTTTCCCTGTATCCCAGTACATTCAATTATATCCATTTTCTCCTGTATTGTGTGTTTCCAAGGGGCATGGTTAAAGTTTCATTTTATATAAGTAAAGATGCTGACATTAGATGTTATATTATTACTTTCCAGCTTTCTTGTTTTGCTCTCAGTATCCAGAGTTATTTAACAATTTCTACTGCTCAGTTAAGTTTTAAAACAAACAATCTCGTAAAAATGGTGGCAGAGAAAGGAGTCTAAACATATCTCTCATCTATTGTGTCGCAACCATATTAGCCCTGTAACCATGAGACAAGTCAGTGAACCCTGCAAACCTTGGCTTCTCAACCAGAATGGGTTAATTATATTCACCTTGGGGAGGAGGCAAGG
Source organism: Mus musculus (assembly GCF_000001635.26). Lineage (NCBI taxonomy): Eukaryota > Metazoa > Chordata > Mammalia > Rodentia > Muridae > Mus > Mus musculus. Next base: position 95,270,488 of record NC_000070.6, read on the forward strand.
AATGAAAGAAGTGATGTTCATAGGAGGTTAACTCACTTCACATTTTTTTTCTCTCCCTTCCTGGCAGAAAGGAACTGGAGTTTCTGTGCATGCCTTGACCAACTTCCTGTTTAGATCTGATAATAGTACGAATCCCCAAATTGCCTGTTAGACACCACAAAAAGATACTACTGTAGCATGTCCTTCAGGGTAGCCACTGTATTAGCTCTTGTCTCATTGCTGTAACACAATGCCTGACAAAAAGCCACTTAAGGGAGGCCTTTTAAGCTCATGGCAGGGAATGTATGGCAGCAGACACAAGAGACAGTTGGTCACACTGCATCCCCATCAGGTACCAGTCAGTGGAAGGAGGAGGTGATACTTTCTCAGCTGGCTTTCTCTCTTTCCCCTTTTGATTCAGTTGGAAACCCCACCCTGTTGGGTGTTAACATCCACATTCAGGGTTGATCTTCCCTCCTCTGTTAAACCTTTCTGGAAACAGCTTCAAGGACATTCTTAGAGATGTCTCCTAGATGATTCTAAACCCAATCACCTCAAATTAACACTGAAGATTAATCATCATAACTACCACCAGGAAAGGTGAAGGAAATAAAGGTGGAAGAAAGGGAAGGAGAGGAGGCAGGTGGGAGGGAAGGATGGAGGGAGGAAAGATGGAAAGGAAGGATGGGGAAAGAAGAGGAAATGAAAGAAGACAGAATAACAAGTCCTGGTAAAAGTTGGAGTTCTTGTGCATTAATGTAGGGAATATGAAATGGTTCTGACTTCTGTACAAAACAGCATGAAGAGCATTGGGGAAAAAATAGGATTACCATGCATGATCCAGCAACTCCACTTCACAACACAACTGTTGTCTTTCTCAGACTCACCCTGTCCCTGTAAGTTTGGGAAATACACTTCTGGATCATATCGAACCAACCTTTTTCTAGCTGATAAATATGTTGAGAACTTGTCTGGTACTGATGACCGCTACTGAATAACTACTGTGTGCTTGAAACTTCTGGTTTATTTTTTATTTACTTCTTACCACAGCCCCATGACTTGTGGACCATTTTCACCTTGAAGAAACTGAGGCAGGCACATAGATGCTAAGTCAACACCATGTAAGCCTCTTATAGAAATCACACAGCTAGTGAGGAACAAAGTTAGAATTCAATCCCCTGCTTTGAAACTCCCAAACTGATCTGTTCTTTGCTCTTGGTCATGAGGATATCCTTTGTTAGGCTTGGAAGAATCTGTAAGAACACCCATAGTGAAATCTCTAGGGTAAATGGAAACAGGGTGTGAAAGACTCTTGTGTTGCTAAATACTGAGTCTTTGAGTTCTGGAATTTCACCACCTCACATTGTTGGAAATTGCAAAGGTGGGTGATTCTCCAGGACAGCCGGCTCACCGTGTGCAGTGCCTCTGTGGAGATAACTCAGCCCATACAGAGTTCAAAAGAAAAGTCTTCCTCAAAGACCTATGGCTGAAAGCATGAGGGTTTATTTATGAAGAACTTCTTTATAATTTTTAAAAATATCATTTGTAGGTTTGTATACCAAAGGTCAAACAAATGTATACTTTAGGGATCAGTAGTCAAGGGAAACTTCTGCAGTTTTTTTGGCAAGGTTGTGGTTGAGACTGACTTTCACAAAGACAGTTCAAGGGAGTGCAATGGCAAAATCAAAGGGAGATTTTACACACGACATGCTTGGTTTATGCCATTTATTTAGTTAAGGGAGTGAAGTGGATTCCATGGCTGGCTGAAAAAGCAATGCTCCTTGGAGCCAGTTCTCCCAGAGCTGCCTTTATCTGCTTCGTGTCTTCCTTTACTAACCTCAAACCTCTTATTTAGGCCCTATCACAATGGTAGCAACTTGAACTTCAACAGCTCTTTCTGCTTGATGAAACCCTTTCACAGGCTGGAGAGATGACTCAATGGGTAATATGTTTGCTCTGGGTGCTGGCTGGTTGTGCTGTTTTGTATTTGTAAACTTGACATAATCTAGAGTCATCTGGAATGAGGAATATTTAGTTGAGGGATTGCCTCCATCAGATTGGGCTGCAGACAAGTCTATGGGGAAACTCCTGGGTAGTTGGTTCTGGGGTCTATATGAAAGTAGGCTGAGCAAGACGTGGAGAACAAGACAGAGAGCAGCATCTTTTATTAGCTCTACTTCAGTTTCTGCCTCCAGGGCCTTGCTTTAGAGTTTCTGCCCTGACTGCCCTCAATGATGGACCATGACTGGGATAGTTAAGCCAAATAAACCTTTCTTCTTCAGATTGGTTTAGTCAGACTGATGGTTTGAATATACTTTGCCCAGAGAGTGGCACTATTAGGAGGTATGGCCTTGTTGGAGTAGATGTGGCCTTGTTGGAGGAACTGTATCACTGTGAACATGGGATTTAGGACCCTTGTCCTAGCTGCCTGGAAGTCAGTCTTCTCCTGTTTGCCTTTGGATCGAGAGGTAGAACTCTCAGATTCTCATGTATCACACCTGCCTGGGCTCTGCCATGCCCCTGCATTGATGATAATGTACTGAATCTCTGAACCTGTAATCCAGCCCTATTAAATGTCTTTATAAGAGTTGCCTTGATCATATTGTCTCTTCACAGCTAAGATAATTAGTGTTTGATCACATTGGAGAAATGTAACTAAGACACTGCACTATCATGGGGACTAGAGTTTGAATCCCCAGTACCCAAACAAGTATGCCAGCTACCTGTAATCCCAGTTCTTGGGCAAGCTGGCTAGCTTGAGTAGCTGGAATTGCCAGGCTCAGTAAAGCTAGAGACCCTATCTCAACCAATAAAGTGGAAAACAATCAAGGAAGACTTCTGACGTCAACTCTGGGCTTCTGGACATAATTCATGCAATTATGTAATGTAGTGTTCCCCTTATGTGTGTACCATACATATGTGTGATAACTAATCTTATCAAAATGGCCAGATCTAGAATCAACTAAAACCCTGGCAGTTGGACACAATTATGAGGGATTTTTTTCGATTAAGTCATCTGAAGTGGAAGACTCACCCTAAATCTGGATCTTCAGAGATTGGAAGACCCACCCCAAATTCAGGTTATGTGAGTATAAAAGTAACTTTTATTCACCTGATGTAATTGTCATCTCCAAGACTTACTGCTTCAGTCTGATAACTTAGGCCTAGTCTGGAAGCTTCTATCCTCCATATGATCTAGGCCTCGAATGCTTTCAGCCTCTGAGACTTGCTGCTGTATAAACTTACCCTTTCTAACTCTTTCTGATTGATCTCTGGCTCAGAAGGTCTGGCTCAAACTCTTCTCCAAGCTGACTGATTCAAACTGGATTCTCTCTCAGTCTCAAACTTTGGCTCTGTTTGACCTCATATTAACTTTAGCAGTATGTTCTAATCATCTGGCTCTTTCTCATTCTCTGGTTCACTGTGACTTCACGTGGGTCTAGCTTGTCCTCTCTTCAGTCTGTCTCTGTAAAACTGTCCTGGTAAAACTGCTTTCCTCCTTTCTTTTCTCTACGCTGCCCTCTCTTTAGTCGTTTCCCTTTCCTTTCTCTTCTCATGGGAACTGGTCATATTCTATCTCTGATTCATTCTGTCAAATCTTTCTCCGATTCATCACTTTGTCACTCAATTAGACATTACTTTCAAACATGGGTACTTCCTTCTACAAACTAAACTTACCTTCATTGTTTGGGATTAAAGGTGTATACTAGTCACCTCTATATTTCCACCATAGGGATTAAATGTGTATGAAAAGGCTGAAAACTAGAAACAGTTTTTTTTCAGTAAATAACACAATCTTGGGTTTCATGGTGTTACCAAATATCCTGCAACAGTGAGGTTTGAAGACCTACCCTAAATATGAACCACACCTGGTGACAGCACCAGGATATTGAAGAAGGAAACTTTTGTTTCTTGCTCCTTGCCCTCACTCTTGCTGGCAAGTTTATCTTGTTTCTGAGGTATGCCTTTGCTACCTTCTTCTTCAAGACTCCAACATAGACTTAAGACCAACTGAGACATTAGTGGGACAATCATACGATTCTTTGCTTTTTTGATGGTAGATAGTCACTGCTGGACTTGCTGGTCCAGAGACAGGGAAAGAGAGAGAAAGGAAGAGAAAGAGGATATAGATAGATACAGATGATATAGATATAGATGATATAGATATAGATATAAATTAGTTCTATCAGTTCTGTACCACTAGAGAACCCTGACTAATACAACATGCGACCCCCCCCCCCACACACACACATGTAGGCATAACTATACAGCACCAATAGAACATGTTCACATGCATGCACACATGTAGACATACCATATTGGGCATGGTTGCTCTCACCTTTAATCCTAACACTCAGGAGGTAGGTGGGTAGATCTCTGTGAGTTTAAAGACAGTCTAGTCTCTGAAGTGAGTGCCAGGACAGCCAGAGATACATACTGTCTCAAAAATAAACATAAACAAACAAAAAAGAAACAACAAAAAAACCAAAACAAAAAACATACAGCAAATCTCTGGAGACATTACTATTATTTCAACATAGCATTTTTCAAGGACAATGAAAAATAAGGAATGTTAAAAATGGTTTGTACATTATAGCAGTACATGTCTGACAATGGTTGTCATTAATCTAAACCAGTCACTTGGTGATGCTGAGCAAGTAACCTGTGATGGACAATGGAGCAGCTGTTTGAAAAGAATATGACAAATTGTATCTACTTTACATGTCTGCAGATCCTAAAGATTAATATCGGTAAGTCGGTGGGGGAACTTTTGTCGTTACTAGGGCCAGTTGTCACATCAAGTGCTGGGAAAGTAAATCTACCCCTTTACCACACAGTTGGTTATTTTTGATATTTAGTTTCAAATGCTTTTTAAAAGTCTTGAGTGAGCACCTTCAAAAATATATTGTCAAATCTGATACACTCAGACCTCTCCTGCTAATCTGGGGACTCACATCATGTGGTTTCTGGTATTCTTCTCATTACAATGTGGACACCTCTTATTTGTATCCATGGGGCACTGCACTCATGTTCCTTTTACTTTACTGAGCCCAAGGCCAAGGTTGTAGGTCAAGGGTGTCGTGTAGAAGCTGACCCAATTCTAGTTAGGTGATTAGAGGTTAGACAAGACTGTGCTGGTTGAGCCTCAGTTTCCTCATTTGTAAACATAATATGCACCACCCTGGGCTGACGTGAGGAGTACATGAAAGAGTGTCACATAGAATAACCTATAGAAGTGAGGAGTACATGAAAGAGTGTCACATGGTATAATCTATAGAAGCTGCTCAGATGTAGTAGCTGCCTTTGGCTTTTCATTAGTCTACCTTGTGCTCAAAACTGGATAGGGATGTGCTCCTTTCTCTTCTGAATTTTAGGTGTCCTTTATAGCTTCCTGCTAAACGGCTGACCCTTGGCATCACGAGGTGACTTCCCATATATATATACATGGGACACTGCAAAGTTCTGTTGCTAGATCCCTGTAGGAAGTACTTCCATTCTCCTGAGTCTAATCCATGGTGCCTTGAACTAGGCACTAGAGGGAAGGATTACCAAGGATCAAACACTAATGAGACCACTGATTCAGAAGGTTGGATAATAAGGAAGAAACAGGTGGAGGTAGCGTTTTCAGTCACCAAGGAAACAAGTGAAGAGAGTGGCTAGCCAAACAGAGCCTTATTTCCACTCTTGGTAAAGTAATCTGACAAGCCATTTTCAGGAGGAAAGAAAGTTTGGATGACTAAAAAGTATCCCCCAAATTGATTGGGCCCTGAACTCTGAAACCTATAGCTATCACATAACAGGGAGGAAGATGTGATTAAATGTTGGCTCCTAAGTTGGGAACATTATCTTGGGTTACCCAGATGTACCCAAACACAATCCCATTGTTCTCCTCAGACAGAGCCAGAGGGACACTCAGCCCAGACAGAAGAGAAAGCAACATGTGGCTGGCAGCCCGTGTTAGAGGAAGCAGGAAGCACACTTGGAGGGAAGACAATAGCAGCTGATGGTACAGCTGATGGGAGATGAAGGAACAACATGAGTAAGAGATGCTGGGAAGGGGCTGGACGTGGGTCTCCTGTGACTTCTGCAGCTGCCACGGCTTCCAGTTCAGTCACCCACACTGGTTTAGGTGAGTTGGACTCTATTAAAGAGTAATGAAATGTGTGGTATTGGAAACGTCTGCGTGTGTAGTCATTTGTCATAACATAAATGGAAAACTAAGATACACAGTGAGGGAAGACGCAGACAACATAACTAAGGATGAGGCACACAACTCTTATAGACACATGAAATCATCAAATGTTGGTCCCCACACTTCTATAGCTCTCTCTGGGTAAATACTTCCCCTCTGAGTTAGAATTTCTTCATCTGGAAATAAAGCTAATAAATGTTTAATGTATAGATGCTCAATAAAAGGCAGTAGTCTTCATTTCTTTGTCATTTTCCTACTCTGTTGCCGGCATTTGCTGATTTCTAGTATATACTTTGTGGTCTCAGTCAGTGTTTGATTCCATTCCATGGAAATAAAAGGAATGTTGTACATACTGCCCAAGAGTTTTCCTGCAAGTTAAGGCTTCCCCCTTTACTATAAGAATATGTATATAAATAAAGACTTATTTTATTCTTAAAAAAGGGCAGTAGTCACTACATGACTATTGAAAAGGAATGATAAATTCTGGCAGCTATGCAGTGGGGACAAGTTATAGCCAGGCTTTCACCAACCCCTAGTACCGACTGCTGGTGTGGCTGACCAATGCTGTTCAATAGGGATCCCTGTTGCTCACATCATAGGGTGACGCAGGAGTCAAAAGATAGAGACATGAGGCTGGGGTCATGGCTCAAACAGTGAAGTGGCTGCTGTGAAACATGAGGACATCTTCCCCAGAATCCCCCCTCCAAAGAAAAGGTGGGAACAACGTCTATCTGTAACTTCACCATGGAGGATTGGAGGAGGTGGTGAGGGGCACGTGGAGACAAGTATACTCCTAGCCTTCACACCCAAATCTGTGAGCTCTAGGTTCAGTGAGACACACTATCTTCAATAAGTAGTTCAAGAACAATCATGGAAGGTTCTGGATTTTATACTGACACAAACACATGCATGTACAAGTGCACATACTTCCATGAACAATGCAGAAACCACACATACAAACATATAGATGATTTAAGTTTGTTTCATTCACAAGAAACGTAGAAATCTGTTTGGATGGCATCTGATTTAGTACAAAATCTAGTCATTTTAAGTTTTAAAACCACAAATATATTCTCTATCATCTGTAGAGACCACAGACCCCGACATATAAAAACTGACCTTTAATAGCAAGATAGCTTTCCTTTTCTGGGGGGTGAGGTGACCTTTCCACACACTTGCCCCTCCCTAATTCAGTTCTCTAAACTCTGAAATGGAGTTGCCACCTTCCTTCTCACCACATTGAATTAGCATATGTAAAGGGCTTGGCATGGGGAATTGGTGGTCCAGTAATCGGTAACTAGCAGTGAATAATTTGTTATTGTGGTTACTCACCTCTTAATTCACTTGAGTGACATGTCACTTTCCATGTTTCCAAACCACTTAAGTTCTGTAGACAGGGCTTTGGCTTTGGCTATTGAAACAACAGAATTTAGTGGCTAATAGAAAGTGGACGTTTACCTGAGTCCTACCGTCCCCGACTCATCAGGTTTGTGCTGCAAGCAATGAACCACAGCTTCCTGTCTTACGAGGGTACAAAATGGTGTTTAATCGTACTGAGCCGGTATGCAGATTATGCAAAGTGTAGATGTCTTTATGTGACTCAGAGTGAAGTAGGGGTCAATGGAGTAAAATCACTCAATGGAGTAAGTTCACACTCCTTTAAAAAAAACAGAAAATAAAGCATACAGGTCTGAGGCAGGGACATCACTAAACCGGTTGCCAGCATGAAGCCTTGCCTGCTCCTGGTGCTTGCTCTATGTGTCTTGCAGCTCAGGGCTCAGTGCTGTTAGTGGAGCAAGTTCTCAGTAAACAATACAAGGCCACTCTGTCCAGAAACCTGAGGTGTGAGCTGAGAAAAATCCCTCAGCTCAGAAGTCAGTGGTGACCTTTCCACTGAGACTGTTTACCGAAGCCAGCAGTCTGGGATGGAAGCGTGGGCTCCCCTTCTGAGCACACAGGGTGGGAATTCCCTCCAGAGCCCTGACCGTGCCCCCCTGCCTCGTGGGGGTTTCTGTTAGGCTGAAACTACCCTGCAGAAAGAAGGCAGCTGAAGAAGGGGGAACTCGGGCCTTCTGAAAGAACTTTTCCCCACTTCTTTCTGAAAACTGAACAACCCTCAGAAGAGCCAAATGTTTTCTGACTGGGCGAGCGCACAAGGAACACGCAGGGCATTCTGACTTTGGGATGCTGTGATCCAGGGCTGCAGAACCGGAGCAGAGCAGGTTCTCAGGCCGCCTGGGACAGCTGGAATGCAGCGTTGTTTCCTCTGAATTTATTGGCTTACTCCTCCTTCCCTACCGCCTCAGCCTTGATTTATGATTGTGCAGGCTCGGTGGCTTTGCTCCAACGTTATTTCTTTCTTCAGAAATAAACAAGGAGTTTTACAGCTTCATAACCGCCCCTAAGTTTGTTTGTTCTTCCCTCTGCGCAGCGTGGGCCATGTTTGGTCCCTGGGAAAGTCGTTTCTCTAATTATTTTCACATTTCAACAACTTTTGTTTCTTCTTCTTTCTTGGAGATTTAAAAAAAATGCTAATAGTACATTTGCTTTGGGTTAAATGATACCTTAAACATTTTCCCTGGCACTCACTGGGAGCCTGGGTGACTTAGGGAGTCCTGCTGTCTTTGCTTATAGGGCAATGTGCAGAAGAAAATCTGAAAACCCTGAAACTTCTTCTGGTATGCTGTTCCAGCCGTGTTCTCTCACTCAGTGGCTGGTTATTCTCCCAAACATACTCTATACTCTTCCATGCTCTGGACATCCCCTCCCACTCCTTGACTCTGGCTGCTCTATGCCCTTCTCCAGCTGGCAAACATCTGCTTAACCTTCAAGGCGCAGTTCATACACAAGCATCTTTCTGAGGCCTTCCCAAACTCTACTAACTGTGTGTCATATCCCTGTCCATGTTCTGGAAGGACCTTGCTTACATCTTTTTAGTCTTCTTCCCGACATTCATTCTAGCCTCCAACATCACACCTGTCATATCCGATCTATAAAGGTCAGATCTGAATTTGTTCCCTTCTACCTAGCAGGGTCTGGCCTGTGGGAAGGACTGGGTGGGATTGGACATGGGAGACAATATTGAAGTGATTTTAAGGGAAACCCATTCCATTCTGGTAACTATTGGAGGTGGTGAGGGTAAAAATGGCCTCCTGCATCACTTGGGAGACCATGAATAGAGATTTAACACACATGTAGGAGTGCCCAAGACTAACCTGAATGGGGTAGGAGCTTCAAATGTGGTCAGTTTGGAGTCTCCCTTTCAGAACAGGAGATTCTTGGATACTTCATAACTTCATGCGCCTTGTGTTACATGAAACCCCCTGCTATCAGGCACCTTTGCCATATTGGACCTACCTGGCCCAATGCCTGAACTTGGCATGCTTCTTCCACTATTTGGAATTGAACGGATGCTCATTTTAGGGTGTGCCTGCTCCACCTCTGGCATTTCCCTCACCTGGATTCTGTTGAGTCTGAGGAAGTTTCAGTATGCCTTGAAGATAACCCCACCTTTACCTGCTGGCACGTTTTGTTCAGAAATAGGCAAAGAGGGTGTGAGGCAGTATTCCCTCTTTTAAAACTCCCATGAGATAGTAATGATTCTAGAACCCAAGAGCTCTAGATGCAAAACCTTATTCTTTTATTCAAATCTCTTCTCCATAAATGTATGCCTGCCATGGGTTATGGAGGCCCTAAAGATCCAAAGGTGTCTTCAGTGACATTGTTGTTCTACAGACAATTTTAGAATCAGTGCAGGAAGTAAGTGTGAGAGAAAACTAAAGGGCAGGCACAAGGAGAGTCTGAATCCCAGTGTGGTCCAGGGCTGTTCTCTGTTTCAACTCTTTGCTTGTACAATGGGGTTCATCTTCCATGTTCTGTTTGCAGTGCAGTGGTGTGAGTGCCTATTCCACAGTTCAAGGCTTGGGTTGATAGTATAAACTTATTGTGATATCAAGAAGATGGTCAATAAATGTCGCCTTAATAAATGACAAGAGATGAATAGTTTCTGCTCTTAGCCTGTTTGGGGAAGGACAAGACCACCTACTGTGCTTTACCTATGTCATACCATGTACATGTGACCACTGTGGTCTTAGTTAAGGTTTCTATTGCTGTGATGAAACACCATGAACACAAGCAACTTGGGGAAGAAAGGGTTTATTTCGCTTCTACTTCCAGGGAACAGTTCACCATCCAAGGTTATTAGGGTAAGAAGTCAAATAGAGCAAGAACCTGGAGACAGGAGCTGTTACAGAGGCCATGGGTGGGTTCTGATTACTGTCTTGCTGTTCATGGCTTGCTCAGCCTGTTTTCTTAGGGAACCCTGGGCCACCAGCTCAGGAGTGACACCACTCACAGTGTGCTGGGCTCTTCCACATCAACAATGCCCTATAGGCATGCCTATAGCCTGATCTTACGGAAACATGTTCTCAATTGAGATTCCTTCCTCTCAGGTGACTTTACTTTGAGTCAGTTGACATAAAACTAATTAGTACAACAGCCAATAAGACAAAGATAGCACACTTACCCATGGGATGCCTGGATTCATGAACCAAGGCCTGAGGGGTAGTTGTGGAGTGCTTTTCCTCTCTGTGGGAGAGAGAAAAGTTACTATCCAAGGATGTAGGTAATGCTTTCAGGGGGAGTGTGGCTCAAGCAGTCTTCATGTAACGTTCACATACTCCTAAGTCCTCCCTCCAGGCTTCATAGGAGACTACCAAAAATGGCTTCCTAGAGTTCTGGAGTCTGTGTTCTAAGTTTCCATCTCTGCTTCTTCTTCTTTGTGTGTGTGTATGTGTGTGTGTGTGTGTGTGTGTGTGTGTGTGTGTGTGTGTGTGTGTGTGTCAGAGATCGCCTTGGGGTCATCCTTTCAGAGTTAAGATCCTTTTCTGGATTCTTGGTAGGTGGGGAGGCTCTTTGTGCCAGACTCTACCTAGATTTCTAGATCAATTACCCTCTTCTTCTCCCTCTGAGTTTGGTGTGTCTCTAATCATCTATCTTTTTCTTGCTCTCCAGATCTTTTCTTCTTGTATACTCATATTCTTACTGTAGTCCCGAAGCCCCTCCTCTCTCCGTCCCTTCTTTTGTCCCTCCCTCCCTCCTTACCTTTCTTCCCTTCCCCCCCCTTTTTTTTTTCTCTTAGAAACAGCTTAGACTGTCAGAGCCTAGGGAGAAACTAGACGCTTAGATCCTCTGAAGACAAGGACCTCTGTGTATCTCTTGGCAGTGTTATCTGGCATCTAGCATGGTAACTACATTTGGAAGAACCCTGAGTATCGTCACACAAACACAAGTCATTAAGCGTCACTTGCTTGGGAAGATAGTATCTCTAGTTCAGGTCTGAGCATTAGGCTAACATTCAAGAGAAAAGGGGGAGAAGATATAGATACCTTAAGAGTCTCAGGCTGTCCTATCTGGCTTCCTGTGTGGGAAGTGGGATGGTATTCCTCAATAGAAACTCCTCTCAGAAGTAGTCTGTTCAGAAATGTCATCCTGGATTTTATCTTTCAGAAGCACCTGAACTTGGGACCAGAGAGTCCTGAAGAAATCTGATGCTATAGAGCACGTGATACAAAATCCCTGTTCTCAAAGAGTAACCTGATACCTTATACAGGTCTGAATCGCATGCACTAGGGGACCCTGGTCACATTCTGGTCTGACAGTCACGTAGCCTGTACAGATCTGCCACTTGCTAGGCAATGTCTCATCTGTGAGAAGAAGGGGGCAGGCTAGCTATGACTTAGGAGCTCTTCTGTCTTAGATCTGTGACATTAGGTAAGAAGTGGGCTAGGGATTTGAGAAGGATTCCATGTCAGGAGCTTTGCTCTCACAGTTAGAACAGGAAACTGTACTGTGATTGAATTCTCAATGCTGGTGGTACTAGCGTCTGAGCAGTACGCTGATGTATGCAAGCCATTCTCAGAGCTACCTGGTCCAGGCAAGACAGGGTTTCCACTTTCAGTGTGGCCATAGGCACATGGGAATATAGAGTACAGAAATGCAGGTCCTGAGAGTGTCCCCAGGGGAAAGAAACTAAATACTTCACGGTGTTTTGAGGAAAATAAACTCTTACCTATTTCATGTTTATATTCCCCTTTCTGGTGGTTTCTAAGCTCCAAACATACATCGTATACATCTGCATTTCACCAATGAGATCAGCTAATATGCAACTCCAAAATACACACACACACACACACACACACACAGTCACACACACAGTCACACACTGAAGCACCCACTTACCTGGCATTTTTATGTGTTACACACCAGCGTATACCTAGAAATTCTGTCTGCCCCCCACACTCACATTCCCAACCACAAACTCAAGTCATTGTATCTTTCCTATATGCTCTGCACTTGGCCATCCACAGTATGGAAGGGAGAATGACAGGGCTCCGGAGATACCCCGTTCTAATCCTTGAAACCTCTCAGCAAAAGGGAATTAAGGTGATAGCTAGAGTTAAAATTATTGTTATTGACCTGGCTTATCTAGGTGTGAAAATATAATCAGAATCTTTAAAAGATGTAAGATACAGACAAAAATCAGCATCAGAGTGACGTGAACTGGCAACTGCTACCAGCCTTGGATGGCTTTGCAGATGAAGGAAGAGGCTGTTAGCTACAGGCTATGGGTAACAACTTATAGGTGAAAAGGCAAGCAAATAGTTTTTTCCCAAGAGCCTCCCACATACCTTAATTTTAGCCCAGCGAACTTCTGTTAAACATATACCTACATAACCACAAGATGGTAAACTTGTGTCACTTTAAACCTGGGAGTAATGGTAATTTGTTATTGCAGCATGGGAATCTGTACCCACACAGACAGACATACTTTTGTCTTGCAAAGCCTATGATATAACAGGCAGATACATATCCTGGGTGCCAGGGTACAGAGTAAGAAGGTAGCTATCAGATAAACCGAGGATGTCATGCCAACACACTGGAAAAAACAGCCTACACGAAGATGTGGAGGAACAGTTTCTTCACAGAAGTCCACAGGCGTGGTGTCGGCTCTCACAGAGTCTGCTATGCCAGACCTCCAAAGGAATACCTGTTAGAGAGAGGGAGAGATGGAACACCAAAAGAAAGGCCCTCACCAAGACCTGCCTGTTAGATAAGCAGGAGTTGAGATGGGTAAATAGAAAATGGGGTAGAGTGTTCCAGGCCGAAGCAGCAGCTGGGGCAAGGACCTGAGGGCTATTTCGAGAACTAAACAAAGTTGACTTTGGCTGGGACACAGTGCCCCATGGGGGGCATAGGGAAAGAGGCCCAGATCATGAGGGCCTTGTCAGCTATAATTAGACATTTGGCCTCTATTCTATGTGCCATTGGCTTCCCAACCCCCCTTTCCTCCCTTGTTTCTCTCTCTCTTCTCCTGGGTTATACTTTAACATCTTTTAAGTGGAAGGTGTTTGCTTGACCTTGATGATAATACATGGCTGTTGTCCCAGCCCACACTTCAGTCACTTCCCTGTTTTACTACTGATTTAAGATCTAAATCAGCAGTTACCATTTGGGGTGAGGTGAACAAATAAATGCTGCATTTGTAAACATCTGATTGAGTTTATACTCTTACTTACTGATAGTGTTTCATATCTGTGATCCTGCAAGTGTTTTTGAAGCCGGTATATACCAAGTACCGTGACACTTATCTCTTACAGTCATGCCTACTGGTACAATTGTTATCAATTAAGTCATAACTATTGTGTTGATAACCTTCCATGCCAGTCCAGGTTACACCCAGGCCTCTGTATTCACCTGTACCCAGACAGATGTCCTGCAGGGGGAATGGCAATGAGCAAAAGCACTTCCCTTTCAACTTCCAGGAGCTTAGCCTAAGGCCAGCAGCAGGAGGAGATGTAGGGGTATAATGCAAAAGAGCACTCTAGCAGGGCAACCTATGATCAGTTGACCCTTCCTTACAAATACTATCTCTGAGTTATGGAGCGGTTCCCTCTCTTCCCTTGTGAAGACAGAGATATGTAATGGATTTCTGCTGGTGGAAGCTCCAGGGTTCCCTTTGCACCTAGGCATGTGGTCTTTTCATTACAATTTCTTCCAGTAACTTAGTTTGGATGCTCTTCCTTCTGTTTTCTTATGTAATTATCTTGTTGACTCTTTAAACTATTGAGACTGCTAGAGGGGGCCCCAGCACTGGGAGAGAAGTGGACATGAGCCCCCACCCCTAACCAAGAAGCTATTGGCAAGTGATACCCATGGACACAGGGTAAGTTTTGTCCAATGGCGCTTCACTTGTAACATTAATGACACATGCCTTGGCCCCATGCCAAGCACTAGATGGCTCACACAAAATTAAATTAATGGTAGTTTTGAAGACTTTTTTTTGTTTCATGTTTCTTTGTTTGGGAAATTTTTGTCATATTGATCTTTTGGTTGTAAGTTATGATTTCCATTTGGGAGCAGCATTTTTTTGACAGAGAGAGAGCGAGGGCAAGAGTGAGAGCAAGAGAGAGAGAGAGAGAGAGAGAGAGAGAGAGAGAGAGAGAGAGAGAGAGAGAAGAGAGAAGAGAGAAGAGAGAAGAGAGAAGTTGGGGGAGATAGGGAAAAGCATGATCCAAATATATTGTGTGAAAAAATGTTTTTTCAATATATTTTTCAGAATAGCCCTTGAGCTTAGACGACTCCCTCGACCAAGAAATGAACAGTCCTCAGCCTGTGCACCTCTTGTGGCCAGAGCTTTTCCTGCTTTTGCCTCCATGTGTCCTTCTTTGCTCTCCTTCGGAGTGTATAACACAAGGCAGTGGGCCAAGCTCACTGTACCACTAGTGCCACAGCGCAAGAGAGGCTCACATTGGTCATCGGCTTTGTGTCAATCACAGGAGGCACCTGTTGGCTATGGACGCCAAACAACCAGTTCTGAAATGGATCTTGTTAAGTACAGTCTTATTTCCCAATACAGTCTTATATCACCTTTGCTGGATCTTTGGCTACTGGAGTGCCCAAGACTTCTGGGGTGGAGGTGGGGGAACTTGTACTCCAGATTACAGAAAACGAATGCTACTTGCCAATTTTGGATACAGACAGGAATTTGGATAGATGGATATAGATATTAAGGAAAGAGTGAATGAATAAGAGAGCAGTGGGTGAATACATGTGAAGGAGACGATACTAGAGTATGGATGGTATGGATAGGGCCAAAGAAGTCTGAGATAAGAGAAGATAACATAGAAAAAATAGCTAGTCTTAAGTTGAGGGTTCATGCACAAAACAATGCTGCAAAGGTAGCAGCAGATGCTAAAGTATGGAAGGTTTCAGTTTATCACTTGGTCATGCCATATATATATATGGCCATATACATATATACATACATATATACTGTTTTGTGTGTGTATTTCTACAGGACATCAAACCTATACACATATACTGGAATATATTATTTTTCTAATTCCTCCTAAGAGAGATGAAATGTAGAAAATGCCCTTTCTCTGTGACTTTTTTGTGGTCATGATTTGTCTCTTAAATTCAGCAACCAGTAAAATTAAAAAGGTTCACTTTAAGCACTTCTGGGACCAGGAAGTTAGCAGAATGAACAGTGGTGGCTTGTAAGAGTCATTTTTTTATAATATTTTAAAATGTTAAAATCAAACTATAAAACATTTACAAAGGTTTAGAGAATAAAATCATTTTATTTATTATTATCACATTTTAGATTTTTTTTTACATTTATGGATATGTTGTCTACATATCTGAGCATTCCATTCACACCTGGAACATGTAGAGGCCATAAGAGGACATTGGATGCCCTGGAACTGGAGTTATAGACAGTTATGAGCCACCATCCGAGTGCTGGGAATTTAACAGTTCTCTAGGAGAACAAGTAATCTTATTCACTGAGCCATCTCTTGAGGCCCCCAAAATCAAATGATTTTAAATGCTCAAATTGGAGACACACAAACTATGGCTGGGGAGGCCTCTGGACTTCTATCTATAGACTGTCTGCTGGATTCTGTGGAGCCTCATGGTCAAATCCAATGACAGCGATTTATGTGATTGTAGTATTTCTTTAGAAATAATCATGTGGGCTTTAGTTTGATTTTAAAAAGCAAACAGCTTTAGAGAAGAACAGTATATGCAGCTGAATAGAGCTAGGTGGTTGGCACCTGAGAGCTTCAATAAAGGGCTTGCCAGTTTTCTGTAAGATGGAATCAGTGAACCCTGGAATGTTTGAGCCCCAGAACTTGCCAGTGAAACCATCTGAGTTGTATGTGTTGTATCGTATGCCACTAAATTACCAGGAAGAAAAACTAAACAAATTTCCATGCATCATAAAGGTTTTGGCCTAGGGTGATTACTTTGGGGGGGGGGGCAGTAGTTAGTGGCCTGAAATAGAGTTTCAGAAGTGTTAAGATTAAGTCACCCTTGCTGCCAATAATTACATAGAAGATTGTTTGTCCATTGAAATATTACCTCCAGCCAAAGAGGAGTTTATTTTTCTGCAGTCTTTATGGGAATTTGGGGTGAGCAACTATGTGATTCATTATCCATCCTGTAGCCTTGGGTCACTCAAAGGAGTGCCTGAAAACTACTAGGTGACTATGATGCCAAGATCATGGTACAACTTTTTATTGGGAAGACTCTGATGGAGAATATTGATTTGCTTTCGAAATCTTAATAATTTAGACAAGGTCTAAAAATCAGGGAGCCAGGCCACTGGGGTCTGTCTTGAGGCAGCCACTGATTTGCATAAAATCTAATTAAATTTGTTTTTAAGACAGACTGACTCTGTGATCCCCCTGCCTTAGCCTCCCAGGCATCTGGGATTACAAGCACTCTCCACTTGAGGGGTTTGGAAGCTAAGTGTCTGGTTGGGATGTGGGCAGTGGATCAGTGCTGAGTCCTATAGTTTCATACAAGGCAGTCCCTATCTCTTTGGACTATTTCAGAAGCAGCCATCTTCTGGTACATGACACTCCTCGGACCAGGATCTCCACCTGTTCTAGCCATCATTCTCTGCAAAGTGCTTCCCACGCTCCTTGTCCTATTTGCCCTGAGGGCATTTAGGCCCTAGGACATCCAGACAGGGAACTCTGGAGAGTGTTGAGTAGGAAGATCTGAAATTTTTTTTTCTCATGTTTTCTTAAGTTCAAAAATGTTGGTGCAAATCACAACTGAATTTGAAAGCCGAAAAGGGGGCCAAAGCAAATCAAGTTCACTACAACTACAAAAAAACAAAAAATAAACCTTATAGCAAAACATGGGAAACCTTCAGCTGAGGCACCCCAAGGCAATTATCTACCCCCCTAGCTCATTTCCAAATCCCCAGAGAGCCTCATGTTGATTGCCTCCCCAGAATACAGTCTCATGTGTGGATAGAGTGGGCTGTTCTTGTTCCAAATGCCTGTGATTGTGGATAAATATATCTATATCCTAGCAACTCCACAGCACCTTAGTCTGAGGTAGGGGCTTTTGCATTCTGCTAATAGAAGAGGTTTCAGATGGGGCCTGGAGCCAAGCTGTCTTGGTAAAAACATCAGTTCATTCCCCTTTGCTCATCTTTGGCTACTCCTTGCAAGTTGGAATCATCTTCAATTCAACCTTCCAGGGTCTTCTAGAAATCCAGTTTTCCCTCTTTCTTGGAGACATAGAGCCAACATTACTGACTTTTCCCACTTTCACCGAGGGCCCAGTTCAGGTGCTCTTTGGGATTCTGAAAATGGAGGTTCGTCATATGTTCCTTCACCCCTGAGAAATGCCATGAAGACGGGAAGCCTTACGCAGCGGCCAGTCTAGACTTGCTCCAGCCTACATCCATGCCCTTGCACTTGCCCTTCCATGCCTGGAAGCCTTTGGTTATCTTGCTTCTCCTCCACCCTCACGCATGGTTGTCCATGCCTCTGGGATAATCTGTACTTTGGACATCTGTTTCAGAGTTTCACTAAGTATAGAGTCATCTGATATTCTGCTTATCGCTTCTTTCAAGTGCACTCCTCCAGTCTGGAATGGCTTCTGGCATGCAATAAGCACACTATCATTACTGGTGGGTTAATTCAAGAGAAAAGTATAGCATCCTATAGTCTAGTTGCCTCAGTTTAAGTATTTCTGGCTAAGTGGTTTGAGCTAAGGCATTTACCTCTTTTACTTATAAAATGGGAATCAGCTATTTCATAGTATTATGAGAATGACCAAATTCTTACTAAATCCTTGTTAAAAATTACTGTCAACTAAAAGGGTTCTATCAATAAAGCTACTAGAACAGCTGTCTCTAACAGACATCTATTGAGAAAACACTATGTTGTCGTCAATGTGAACAGGATGATGGCTTTCAATGAGCTCCATGTATGATTGGAAAGACTGGCTGTCTAGGCTATGCTAGGACATTAGTTTGTTTCACAGACCCTTTACATGTGTTTCCATCTCCTCCAAGCCTTCATTCCCCTAGAGGGAGGAACTATCTTGATCACTCTTGATTGGGGAGGGGGGGATAATAAATACTTAGTGAGTGCCTGTTTGATCAAACAATGACAGCAAGGTTGCTAGCCAAGTCTCCCTTTGGGCTTAGAAACATATTTGTGAAAGAAACAGACTGTCCTTCTACTGGCCAGTTCCTCAGAGATGGAACATTTAGTCCTTGCGTCAGTTGGTACACAATCCAGTCAAAAGACACTTTCATACACATTGGAAAGTTTACTACATATGCCATGATGTTGGAAGGAGGAGTCTACGATGAGAGAAAGGTGATGTGTAGAAGTTCTGAAGCATGAATAGTAATTAACAATAACAAAGGGAAACGTGGTGACATATCAACTCAGGAGCTCCAAAATCTAGGAAAATCACAACACTAAAATAGCTATTGTGACTGGACATGACATGAAGACAAAAACATCACAGAGCATTGTTTAA
The DNA here is from genome assembly GCF_000001635.26 of Mus musculus. NCBI lineage: Eukaryota > Metazoa > Chordata > Mammalia > Rodentia > Muridae > Mus > Mus musculus. The sequence continues at coordinate 95,289,518 of NC_000070.6, forward strand.
GCACCACCTGAAGCCTACACAGATTCTGCTTCTTAAATGGATATAAGAATGTGTAGAGGACTGGAAGGATGGTGGCTACACAGATGGATGGATGTGAGAGTGGGTGGGTGGGCAGATGGACGAATAGATGTGTGGGCAGTTATGTGGGTGGGTGGATGGATGGATGGATGGATGGATGGATGGATGGATGGATGACAGTGTTTCTTAAGGACATCCATTTTGAATAAATGAAGAGGATGTGAAGAAGAAGCATGGGTGATAGTTGAGCTCTTGATTTGTACTCAGACCAAGGTTGATTGGTATTAATAACTACATATTAACAAAAGCAGCACATTTATTATTAAACAATAAAAAGATAAGACAAAGGATTTTTAGGCGAATGTCAGTATAAATCTCTCGGTTTTCTTGTGTCATATTTCTTATGCAGACTCTCCGACATGTCTTTCTGAGAACCTTCCACACCCACTCATTCATCTCTCTAGTCAAAACTTTTCTGAAAGAAAAGAGGCTTCTGGTATACTAAGACTTTGTAACTTAATTTTCTAACCAATTTATTACAAAAATTCCATTTTGCCTCCTATTGTCTTAATATCTATATAATATCTCTGCTTATGAAAGATGCCAACTAAAGGTTCAGCCAATTCTCTATTTTTTGGCCATTATTAAAATGTTTCAGTGAACATTGTGTTCTTTTTTTGGCACAAAGTTTCAGGCAAGAAATTACTTTTCTTTCAAGTTTTTGCTGCTCTGGATTGATTGAGCAAAAGTTGATGTGGGGACATATTTCATCCCCAGGCATACCTCACTGGAAGCAGAATCCCTTTGTCACCACAGCGTCCTCTCTGATCAGCCAGGCAGGGTGGACAGGCCTCCCTGTGGTGCAGGTGCACTCAAGCAGCCGTCAGCCATCACTGGCTGTACAAGTGACATGCTATGACAGTGCCAGCTCTTCTGGCATCTCCACTGTGATGGTGATTCAGAGCTGTCAACCGGCACAGCTGTGAGGAAATGCCAAAGAAGGATTTATGGGGTGCAGCAGTGACTTTGTAACCCTCATCTGGAAAAGCAGATGCCAATGAAATCAAATGAGTCGGTGTGGCAAGAGAGAGGAGGCACTTACCTACAATGAAATAGGAAACATCCTGCCAGTTCCCAGAAGCATCAGATAGTCAATGGCTCTAATTACTTACAGGGAAAAAAATGCCAAACATTTTAGTTCAATGAAGAGGCAACAGAGGTAGAAAGATATCTGTTGGAAGTCTGATGCCATAGATCCAAGCTGAACCCCAGCTACCCACTAGCTCTATAACTCAGGCAAGTCACTGCTTTTTGGCTTGGTTTTCCTTCATCTCTATAATAGCCTTACATAGCTGATGTTGGAATGATGAATAAATCAGTCAGTGAAAGTCATTCACTGTGGCCTCTTGTATAGCGAGGGTACACTAGAACATGATGGACCACCCCCATATGGTGGGTATTGAATTCTGGGGTAGAAGCACGGGGTAGCAGACTGTGAAGTATCAATGGATGTGGTGTTGACTGTGATATGGTGTGATGCTGAAGACCACTTCAGAGTTCACCGTAGCCTGAATATCCAGCATTTATAATGGCCCAGCAGCTACAGTTGGAAAGAAGGAGATAGAATAAGGCTCAGGGCAACCAGAAGAGCAACCACCTCAGGCCATAATGGCTCTTTCCCAGCAAAGGTGAGCTAAGTGTTCGGTCAATTACAGATTTGCTGAATTTCTAACTACCAGATTCTGGGAACTCAAGGACAAACAAAAAGGCAAACGTCTCTCCTCTCTCTGGCTCAGAATTGGGAAAACAAGCCCAAACAATGACAAGCAGTGGAGTGATGAGCTAGAACATGTGACACAAACCTAGGATGGAGAGGAGAGGTTTCCTAATGGAGCCATCATCACAGCCAAAGTCAGAGCAAGAAATAAAGATTTCAAAATTAATGTGAGACTTGAATCCTAACCTCCCAGGGGGCTGTTTGCCCGTTTCCACCCTGACCAATAACATCTTGGGCTTTGTAGGAGTTTGTAGAACTTTCCCCACTTGGATGAAATACACAACTCAGCAGAAATTCATTGATGAATTCAATACAACATTAGTTGTGTGCTGCTATCTTTAAGGGCAATGGCTTCAAGTCCTTAGTGCATCAGAATCTTGCTTGTGGAAGGTGACCACTAGACCTAAACCTCTGAACTTCTAATTCAAGCAATGTAAGGAGGGGCCAGAGAATCCAGCATTTCAAGTTCCCAAGTGATATATTGAAAGAAACCTTTTAAAAAAGAAATTAAGGGCAGTTAAGTCAGCAAGGAATCGTATTTCCTGACCTTTCCTCTTCTCCTTTGTGATAATTAGCCAAGTGCATCAGATTGTGAAGTCAAGCTCTCACCAATGGAGTGAGATGTGGTCACCTATGTGAGAGATAAAGAACAGAAGTCATGTTATCAGTTATGCTTTCTAGACTTTTTTTTTTTAATAAAAAAATTCCTCCTATGCTTCATTCCCTTTGCGTGTTCCTTTGTGCAATACTTAGATCATTCCTTGTTTGTTTCTGACAATGTCCATGCTGTCTGCTGGTGAACTGCACTTTATGTCTTAGGGGAAGCAGTTCAGTTTCTGGAGGTGCTACTCAGGGCACAAGGTTGTTTCTAAATTTTCCTTAGTGTTTGTGGAGAGATGGAAGGTCTCAGTCTAGGCCGCTAGTGTCCTTCTAGGAAGGATCCTCTGACGACTCTGTTCTAAAACATTGATTATGTAAGCAAATCACGCAACCAAACCCTGCCTTAGTGTTTACGTTTTACTATATAAACACATTTAGATTTTTTTCTCTTTATTTTCTGAGGGGAAAATGAAAAGATTTTTTTTTTTTGCCAGATTCTGTGGTTTGAATGTTTGTGCCCCACCCCCCAATCCATATGTTGACATTTTAATTCTGTATGTGATGATATTAGAGCGTAGGCTTTTATGAGGTGACTAGATCATGGTAGAGGCCTCCTAAATAGGATATGTGCCATTATTAAAGAAACACAAATGGACTAATCATGCCTTCTTACCATGTGGGCACAGTGGTAACATGTCCTTATAAGAGATTGAATCTTGCCAGAGACTTCTCCAGATCTGTGAGGAATAGGCATTTCTTTTGTTGTTTTTTTGTTTTATGAGCCACCCAGTGTACTGTATACTGTTATTGCAGCCCAGATAGGCTCAGGCCCTTCTTGAAATCAACAAGCTACAAGCACACAGGATCAGTGTCCTCTTCAGTGGTTTTTCCCTCAGGTCTGTTTTCCTCAGGCATGTGGATCCCAAAGTCTGTACTAAACTTCAGCTGAGTCACATTTCATCACACCACATTAATGGCTCCTGGGCTGTGATGGATGAAATGTACAGTCTCGTATCCTGGAGTCAGAAGTCCAGGTCAACACTTCATTGAGATTATTGAGCCTCTTTATGCCTTCGAAGAATGATGGAGGGAGTGATAATCAAAAGCTCCACAGTTGTTGCCATTCCTCTGTGGCACTATGCCTCCAGGACACAGCTATAGGTGTTTAATAGCTTTTGTCTGGACCTTTGCAGTGCCATTCTAAGGGATTTCTCTGCCCCCAGGGGACCTTTCCAAATCTCCCTGAGAGAACCGGTGTAAGGCAAGAGTCTGATCATGCCCTTCTCCTTTCCTCGTGGAAAACTGACTTTACACTCAAGGGAGCAAGGACTGCACCTGGCAGGGACAGACAGACAGACATTCCATGTGAGGGCATGGGCAAGCAGGTGTGGCAGGGACCTTGATGAACTGGAGTTTGGCTGACTTACAGCATTCAAATTTGGAATTCTGGAGAACAGGCTCTGTCTTGGGACAGAGTTTTTAGCCTTTACTGCCAATAGACTTGGCCACAATATGAAACCTGAAGTTTTTTACTTTGGTTGATGAGGTTCAGCCTCCTTCTTGGTGTGCCCTGGTGACTTAATCCTATGACTGTCAAACTGCAGTTTTCCCACATTCTCATACTGGTCCTTGGCTCATTCCCCTTGATGAAACCTGGCACGCCTGATTTTGCTCGTCCTTTGCTGAAATGCTCCTCATTCCAGACTCTTCCCCCAGCTCACCTTCTCTGATCTCAGATGCATTTCCCCAGATGGACTGTGTATGTGTGTGCTGCCCCAATACTACCTGTCGCTCTCCTCATCATGATCAGTATCTGGTTGTAATTGTGGTTTTGTTGGTTTGTGTTTTGTTTTATTTTTCTCCACTTCCCCTGCTAAGATATATGTGCCAGAGACTCCAGAGACTAAGCGTTAACCATCTTTGTGCCTAGAATAAATGGAGTTTTCTATCATTGTTAAATGAAGAAGTGAGAAGGCAGGTGACCCTGTAGTAATGGTCAGGAATTTAACCAGTGCATGGTATAAAAATTGCTCCAATTATTTATACTGAAAAGTAGGGAGGGACTGCATCTCTTTCTCTCCATAACAGGAAAGGTTAGACCCAGTGGAAAGAAAAATTAAAGAGTAGTAATGTTACTTAATTAATTACTAAATTCTACTTTCCTTTTTGATGATTCAAACTTCTGGGCTTGGCCTGGTATATTGGCACACATCTTTAATACCAGCATTTGGGAAGCAAAGGCAGGGAATCTCTGAGTTCTAGACCAGCCTGGTCTAAATAGTGAAATCTTGTCTCAAAAAAAAAAAAATTGCTTCTGTGCTGTACTTAAACACTATCCCTCACTGTTGATTTGAATTCTCGAGAGTCTGTTTACCCAGTGGGATAGTTACCCACAGTTACTGTCACTAGATGGCGGACTTCCCTTTGATTGCTTATAGACAGGGGTTCTTCTTTGTCCTATTTAAGGTATGACACCCCCCACCCCCCACCCCCCCCCCGTAGGAAATTCAGCACCTTTCATGGATGGAATATCTACCTGAACTTAGAACAAAGTGCCACAAACTTGGGGACTGATAAACCGTAGCAACTGTCTCTTAAAGTTTAGGAAAATGGGAAGCCTAAGGTCAAGGTGTTGAAGATTCAGTGCTTGTCAGTGGCCTAGTTCTTCAAATATGAAGGCTTCTGGCCTTTTCCCCACTCACGGGAGTGGTAAAGAAGTGGTCTGGCACTTGCTAAAAGAAGAGCACTTGCTGTGGTTCAACTCTTTGTGTTTCATGTTGGTATTTGGTTTCTGATACAGGAATATTACCAGGTATGGCCTTTGGGAAGTCACTCGGTCAGCAGTGCTCCTTCCTTATAAAGGGGATTCTGACCCTCTAGAATGAAGCTCCAGTGGGCACTTAGCCCACTTTCGTCCTTTCTGCCATGTGAAGACGTAGTATCCATCCTTTCAAGAGGATGGAGCAAGGGACCATCTTAAAAGTCAAGATCGGTTTTCACCATACTCCACATCAGCTTGATTGTGGACATTCTAGCTTCCAGAATTGGGAGAAATAAATTTCTATTACTTATAGATAGTCTGGTCTGTAATACATTTTACAGCATCATATATGGACACAGGCACTAATCCTGCTCACAAAGGCTCCATCCTAATTGGATCTCAATGCCCCATCACTTTCTAATATTATCACCTTGGGTTGTAAAATTTTGACATGTGATATTGCATGGGAAGCAGAGAATTTAGAATAGATCAATGTCTGTGGGCATTTGAGTGTAGTGAATTTCTTCAAGCTTAAGTGGTACAGTTTTCAAGACCAAGACTAGATGAACAAGATCTACAAAGCTAAACAAAGATCTGCAGGCATAAATCGAGAGAGGGATAACTTGCTGCATCATGAAAGTATTCTGTTAAGCCAGGCGTGGTGGTGCACGCCTTTAATCCCAGTACATGGGAGGCAGAGGCAGGTGGATTTCTGAGTTTGAGGTCAGCATGGTCTACAGAGTGAGTTCCAGGGTTCCAGAGTTCCAGCCGGGGTTATACAGAGAATCCCTGTCTCAAAAACAAACAAACAAACAAACAAACAAACAAACAAAGTACAAACAAAAAAGTACCCTGTTGACTATCCTCCATCCATCCCCAACAGGGATCTTGTCAGTGACTTCATGGAAGCCATCTATAGAATGAAGCCTCATCTATAAAATGAAGAGGTCAAGCTACATGGACTATTAGGTTCTCTGGCTTAAAAACTGCCTTCTCTTCCCCAGTTCCTGTGATGGCTCATTCTTCTATATTTTCATCTACATTTCCCTTGTCCTACAGGGGGCCTGGCCATCGGTGATTAGCTTTCCTAACAAAACTTTACTCAACTCTCAAGGACTCCACCATATGTCGTTTAGCAAAAGCAGTCATGAAAGATCAACATAACATCTGGATCTTCTTGGAGAGACAAGCCTCACATTCCTACCCTCACTGCAAAATGGATTGGCCTTGACCTGGGGCCACACCAGGAAGAAGGCACGCTTTGGGGATAGGGGCCTCTTGGTAGCTGGTTGAAGTTGGTCATCACATGGTCCCGGAAGCCTGAGGAATGAGAGGTATTTGCCTTCCTGTAAATCTCTCAGAAGAGTTAGGATTATCTCAGGTCAAGCTGACAATGTGCGTCTTGATGGAAAAGGAACCTCAGGTTTAATAGTCATTTAGAAAAAGCCTATGCAATTTTGTTCCCTATGGTAGAGCTATAGTATCAGACAAATTTGAGGAGAGGGTAATGAAAATGAAGTTGAGAGCCCAGGCAGCATGGTTTTATGCGTAAGAGTGTATTCACTGATTAATGTTTTCACTGTCAATCGAAGGTATGTGGAGCCGACAGGGCTGGGCTCCTGTCTTGGCTCTCATCTCCCCAAGAGCATCTGCAAATTAAGATGAGATCCAGGAAGATGCAGTTAAATCTCAGGTCTGCTCCTTGAACCCAACTTATTTGTAATTCCAAGAATGGGAACTCTTCCCAAGGCAGCTCATTTCACTGTTGGGTGGCAAACACTGTCAGGGGTTTGGGGGTTTTGTTTGTTTGTTTAGTTGGTTGGTTTGTTTTTATGAATGGTGCCCTCGAATCGATCTCTTTAACACAGCCTCAATGTGCATTAGAATGAAGTCAATTTTTTGAAGATGTTTTCACATCCTTCCCAGGTAATCTACTCTCATATGGAACACATATTATGCTCTCAGCTCTTCCTTATACTGAAGGGTTTCTAGATACCCCACTCCTCTGGCTGTCCCGACTTCCCTTCCAGAATCATAGTGCCCCACTGTCTTTCACACAGAGTGGGGTCAGAAGTATACATGGTCATTCCACTGCTGAGAGCAGAGCGATCATCTGAACTTAAAGATGTCACTAGATAATGGAAGCTAGACGAGGAGCTTAGTTCTGCTGATCCTAGGCACCTGGGGTTGACAGAGCAGGCACTAATGGACAAAACATGCAGAGACACACTCTAAAGCACAGAAATGTTTTTCATGAAACTTACTATGTGCACAGTTTCCTCAAGGAGTCCACACACCACACAGCTGAATAAAGCAAGTTCACGTTCCATACAGAAACACTGGCCACCAAATACCTTAGATGTATTTGGGTGATTCGGTGGCTCTGTAACAATGAAAAACCCAAGCCTCAGGCAGCACAGTGTGAGGGATTTATGCCCTTGTGACTAACTTGTTTTCTTTTTTCTAATTAACACATATATGTATATATATACATATATATACATATATATGTGTGTGTGTGTGTATGTATGTGTATGTGTACGTGTACGTATATCATTAAAAAATATACCTTCAGGAAATGCATTCCTTTTTCCTGCTTTTCCTTAACATAATATTCTAGAACAATTATTCTTTATCTTTTCTTTCTTGTTCTGGTCTTATGATTCCCCCTTATCATGATACATGTTGCTCACATGCATGGTATAGGAATGAGGAAAGACAATTCTTAACTTATCCTAGCGGTTTCGGCTGCTACCTGTAAGTAACATTTTCTCAGTTTTGTGCAAAACCTTTATTCTAAATGGTTGGTTGTATCTTTGCAATATAGCCTGTCTTCTCCCATAGGGCATTCTAAAGATGTCTAAAATCTATCACCTCTCCATTCCTTGAATGATCTATCATAACTGGAATTCCTATAATCACTGCCCACCACAGCACTATGAAGCTTAACCCTACATTGAAAACATCTGTTTCATAAAATGAGAAAAGTAAAGTCAGTAGAGCAAAGGCTCTGAATTGAAGAGAGCAATTGTTACTCTTGCAGAGGACTGGGGTAAATACTGGCAAAGGTAAAGAAGACATGAAATCCTTGTTTTTAAATGATGCAAATATAAATTAATTTATCTACTATAGAAAACATCAAAAATTGTTCTATCAGGCTGGCAAGATGACTCAGCCAAACTGTAATGTTATATGCCACATAAGTGCAATTTGTACTTGTCAAACAATGGCAGGAAACATGGCAACATAAAGGCAGATGCTGAAGCAGTAGTTGGGAATTACATCCTGCACTGTAGGGAGACAAGGGAAGAAGGGAGAGAGGGAGAGGAGAGAGAAGAGAGGGGGAGGGAGGGGGAGAGAGCAGGATGGGGAGGGGAAGGGAGGGAGAGGAGAAGGGACAATGTATATCAATAAAATTAGGGAACATCAAAACAAAGGCTTGGCTTGCAAGTATATCCAGAATTCTAGAATCCTCCTCCTCCTCTTCCTCTTCCTCCTCCTCCTCGTCCTTCTTCTGTAAAATGCAGAGCTCTTGAGTGGCATGCACAATCCCAGCACCACCACCTCAGCCACCATCATCTCCTGCTGCAGGTGTTGCATTGACCTTGAACAGCTCCCCATTCTTATTCTCACATCTATTCACTCACAACTCTACAGAGTTTTTAGAGAGAGCCTGATCAACTTGATGAAATCCCTGCTGGGTTTCTCTCTCACATGAAACATTGTCCTTTCCACTGGCTTGAGTACCAACAAGACCTGCCTCCAGCTCTTCCTGAGCCTCCCCTCTAGTTCTTCTTCCTCCCCAAACTCTGCTATACTTCCTAGGTCTTGTTCACTGCCTCTAACACTTCCATACACTCTTACTTTGCAGTTGGTCCTTGCATTTCCTTCCCATGGCTGCCCTGGGACAGAATCTTCACAAGTAACTGTTTGGCTTACTTCATTTCCCTTATGACTCTGCCCACTTAAAAACTACAGAATCAGAGACATCTCTTCTGATCACTTTCTGCACAAATTACAACCTCATGTCTCCACTTCTTATGTGTGTGCACAAGTGTCTTAGCCACTATTCTATTGCTGTGAAGGAACATTATAACCAAGGTAACTATTATAAGAGGAAGCATTTAACTGGGGCTGGCTTACAGTTTCAGAGGTTTAAGTCCATTATCAAAATGGCAGGAAGCATGGCAACATAAAGGCAGATGCTGAAGCAGTAGTTGGGAATTACATCCTGCACTGTAGGGAGACAAGGGAAGAAGGGAGAGAGGGAGAGAAGGAGAGAGGGAAAGGGGGAGAGTGGGAGAGGGGGAGAGTGGGAGAGGGAGAGAGGGAGAGAGGGAGGGAGAGGGAGGGAAAGGAGAAAGGAGAGGGAGGGAGAGGAGAGAGAAGAGAGGGGGAGGGAGGGGGAGAGAGCGGGATGGGGAGGGAAAGGGAGGGAGAGGAGAAGGGAGAGGGAGGGAGAGGAGGAAGGAGAGAGAGGGAGGGAGGGGAGAGGGGGAGGGAGAGGGAGGGGGAGGAGAGGGAGAGGTTGTACACATATCTGCACAAACATGTAAAGACCAGAGGCTGTTACCAGGTATCTTCCTCAATTATTCTGCATGTCATTTTCCGAGACAAGGCCTCTTACCAAACTTGGAGCCTACTGATTTAACTAGAGTATTTAGTGAGTGAGGTTCAGGGATCCTTCTGTCTCTGCCTCCTCATTGCTGGGATCGCAGGTTCATACACCACCCCTGGCTTTTTTCATATGAATTCTGGAGATCCAATCTCAAATCTGTCTCTCTCTCTCTCTCTCTCTCTCTCTCTCTCTCTCTCTGTGTGTGTGTGTGTGTGTGTGTGCGTGTGCGCGTGCGCTCGTGCCCACAGAACCATGCTGTCCACACAACCCAGATCCTCAGAACTGATTGTAGCCCTGAAAGGCATTGGAGCTCTGGATCTCGATGACCGTTGACTCTAGCATGTGACTGGGGTTAGAATGGCTTCCTGCTTAGCTGACCTGCATTACCAGCAGCCCAGATTCAAGCCACGCAAAGAAGAAACAACTGCTGCATGCGCACACACATGTAAGTGTGTGCAAATAGATGCCATAGGACAGCTTCTTGTATTATTGCTCAAGGGCTGTCTATCCTTTATAGGCCTTTTGTTCATTTCTTGTTTGAAAGAGTGTTTCTCACTAGTCTGGAACTCATCAAGTAGGCTATGCTGCCCGGGATTCTCCTGTCCTTGCCTTTCTAGCGCGGGCATTGTATACACCACTGGGGTATGTACCATTATGCCTGGCTCTTTGTACATGGGTAATTGGGGTTGAACTCTGCTCTCCATGCTTACAGAGTGCAAGCACTTAAATGAGTTATCTCCCAGTCTTCAGCTCCTCACGTGAAATGTTTTCTTCATGATTTGCCAACAATTGATATGTATATTCAGTTTTTTATTTATTTGCTATCCAACTCCAATAATCTAATGGCACAATTTTCTTCTTCCAATAGCTAGTAGGTGTTTTATAACCATTCAGTGAATGGTTGAACAAGACATAAATGGAAAACAGGGGGTGGGGACTACATATTTTGTCACAGGCTCTGTGCTCAGTCTTAGGTATATACAACCTATGATATAGAAGTGCAGTGGCTAAAGGATGGAATGGACATTCATTTTGAAGCTCTGGCTCCTGATGTTGTGCATACGGCAGGCACTCTTTAAGGCCTCCTGAGCCCCATTCTGGATGCCTTTGGAAGCATCATCTTGTGGATGTTGCTAGAGCAGGCTATTAGCCCTCTGCTTTGTGATGCTGAGTTGTATCTAACACATGTCCCTGGGGCTGCCCAGGAGGCAAGACATGCCCCATGTAACTGTGATCTCACCTGAGGCATCCTGCTAACTGTGGAAGACAAAGCAGATTGAACACATGCAAGAAGCCAGTTTACCAAGGAGCTCAGACATATACTGCTGGGAGAAACTGCTAGACACAGGGCACAGGTGGTGGGGGGTCAGGCTATGAAGAAGTGATCAAAACTTGTACAAGTCAAGGGTCTGTCTTAAATACCAGTCAAGAACAAAGTAAATTTTAGCACAAATTTGTCCACATATTTAGATTTCAAAACTTTTTTGGGGGGTAGGGTTTGGGGTAATTTATACAATATTGTTGAGGTCAGACAATCTTCTGTGATCTTCTAGATCCCTGTAACCTGGAAAAACAAACCAACAATCTTCTTAGACCCAGGTTATATGATGTCAGGAAGGAAGGTGAGGTTTACATGTATTGATCCAAGTAATCACTTTTTGAGTTTTCTCCAGTGAGTTCAGAAGATAGGAGATGAGAGCAGGGACCAGCGTGAGGACCACTGAAGAGCTTTAGAAACAGAACCTAGGGCATGACTGCCCCTGTCATCCCAGGGTATTCTGCTCCTGCCCTTATTTTCCAGGTTCCCTCTGGGGAGACGTTGGAGGAGTTGGGCCACTCTGTACTATGCTTGGGTATACGCTGGAAACTGAGCCTAGACTCATTTGCGTGTGAAGCAAGATCTGCTACCAAAGCTTTATTTCTAGCCCTCCTTTAAGTTTTTAAGTTTTGAAATAGGGTTTCAGAAAAGTATTCTAGCTAGTTGAAATTCACTCTGTTCACAAAGCAAGTCTGGAACTTGCAATCCTCTTGCCTTGGTCTAAGCAGCAAGACTTAGGTTAGCAAGGTTATTTGTCAGGCCTGGCCATTCCTGTTTTGAAACTGACTCCATGAAGCTTTCTGTGTCAATCTTATGCCCCAGGTAGACAAAGCAATAATCACATCAGTGAGTATTCCGGAGGGGAAGCTCGGCTCCTGCCCTTAGATGTGGATTTCTAGATAAAATATAAGAAACCCAGTTAAACCCAAAGTTCAAATAAGCATTGAAAAAAAACAGAAGAAATGACATTATGCTGCCTCCCAGGAGCCCACAGAACCATGCTGTCCACACAACCCAGATCCTCAGAACTGTTTGTAGCCCTGAAAGGCATTGGCGCTCTGGATCGCGATGACCGTTGACTCTAGCATGTGACTGGGGTTAGAATGACTGCCTGCATTACCAGCAGCCCAGATTCAAGCCACGCAAAGAAGAAACAACTGCTGCTTTTTGATGAACCTGATAACCCAGCTAAAAGATGAACCTAACCATGAAATTCTCTAAATGTGATCGGAAGGACTTAGAAACTTTGGGAGCACCCTGAAGTGTGTGCTTAGCTGCTTTCAGCAACTCTCAGATGTACACCAGACCCTTCATTTTGGGTCTCTTGGCCCCAATCTCTTAAACATGCTGCTGCTTTCTACATGCCCTTTGATTTGCATACTGTCTTCTACTACTCTCCCCAAGTTCCTCCCTTAGCTGGTCACCTGACATTTAAGCATTGAAACTCCACTGACCAATACCTCTACTACAAGCTTCCTAGGGCATCTCCTCCACCTGCATGGAGGGGGTTGGGTATTTGATAACAGACACACATCTGCTGCTTTCAAACTACTTCTTTTTGCTGTTCACCTACTTTTCACCTATATGAAGATCTTCTGGGGGATAAGTCATGCCCTGCTCATCCTCTCCAGCCTCATCTTTTCTAAGACAGTAGCGCCGGAGGAGCAGTAGTACCAACTTTGGTAGAAACACACTCTCAGGCCCTGCCCAGAACCACTGATGGGGAAACCCTAGCAATTGGGTCAGAAAGCTCTACCCAGTCCTGTTGCAGCCTGAGAACTGCAGGCCTGTAAGTCTCCCACAGATCTGTCCTGAGGTGCTGAGATAGCTTTCAACACAGCTTTGTTGGATTTTTCTAGCTGCCTTTCACTCTACTGCAGAATTATCTTTTTATATCATGCAAGAGTTCTGCTTTGAAGCCTCCAGTGGCTTCCTCTTGCACGTAGAATTCAGTTCAGCTCCTCCGGTGCCCTATAAGTCCCTCCATGATCTGGTACCCGTAGCTACCCTCCATCCATTCTCAGCTTTCTGGATTGTTTTGGCTTCTTGGACCCTCATCACTCCTCCCTCAACTCAAACCATGTACTAGGGCAAGTGGACAAGTTGACCTGAACCACTTATCCAATTCTTGAGGAAAAGTGGTCAGGGGGAAAGACAAATACGCACAAGTAATCTGGTAGTTTCTAAAAATCAAGGCAATTGAAATAGCAGTGGTGAGTTTCCCTTGGGGGCCTTCCATCTGCAGTCATTACAAACTTTGTTCCTAAAGGTCAAAGGTGTGGGTTTTTCTTTTTAAACCTTTGCTCTCTAGGTTTCTCATCACCCAAACCCATGTCTCCTTTGTTGGCTTGAGATCATGTCCACCTTGTGGGGATGATAGGAGGAACAGATAGTATACAGAAAGCTCCCATAGTCCGCAGGGGACTTGTTCTAAGATGCTACAATGCCTAAAAGTACAGACAGCATGGAAGTATGGGTGTGCAAGGTTTTCCCACACAGACACACCCACAATAAGGTTCAGCTTTCAAATTAGGCCCAGTAAAAGATGAACAATTACAGATAGAACAGAACAATTATAACAGCAGGCTGCTGCCAATGTAGGAAGTGTTTCTAAGTCCTCTGTTTAGTGTTTTCAGATGGAGGCTGACTGCAGGTTCCTCAGCACCCAGGGAATAACCCCAGTGTTTGAGCCAAGGCATCGGATGGGAAGCGTGCCCCTGACAGGCCAGACTCCACAGTACCACACTCACTAACCTCTGAGGCAGCTGGAAATCTGGATACTGTGAGGAGCAGCAGTGTGAAACTAAGTACATCCTAAAAGCTCTGAAGCCTTGGGGGAAGACAGGGTTGGGCCAAAAGAGAAAGGAAAGTGCCCCTACTGCTGAGAAATCTCCCTCAGGGGGTGTCCAGCGAAAGCGAAAGTGGAACCCCTGCCAGTCAGATTTACCAGAAGGGCAGTGGGGCTTATAGAAGCCTTTCAGAAAAAGCAACAGCTGAGCAGGAAACCAGGCAGTTTCTGAGAAACCAGGAACTTCAGGCTAGAGTCTGGCAACTCTTGTTTACAAACCCCAGGACCACCTGCACCCAGATGTGTTAGCCACAGAGTGGGTCATGGTGCTCTGGGAACAGTATTCTGAAGCAAGGAAACTGGAGCAAAAGCCAGGGTCACTTCTTCAGGACCCAGGACTCCCAAATTTTGGAAAAAAACAGCATAGTTGTGGCTGCTGGGAGAGGATGGGAGACAACTGGACCTGAGTGAGTGGAGCCTTCAGTCAGTTCTCATTCAAGAATAGATCTATTTATTTACTTAATTTATACAAACCTGCTATAATAAAATGAATAATGGATGCTCACTGAGTGTCAAGTACAAGTCAGGGCAGCATGCTAACTACTTCAGCATACTCAGAGCAAGTGCCCGAGGTCCCACTCTTATTTGTACTTGCAGATTGGGAAACTGAGGCTCAGAGTGATAACCAAGTCACATCCCAGCTAATTCACAGAACTAGGACTTGTCTACTAATTGGTGCTGTGCTCATAGTCATTATGTCTAATGAGGCTCAAGTGTAATTGCCTGTGCTGAAGTCAGAGGTTGGCACAGAGAGCAGTGATCATTTATTAACCTCTAGATCTGCAGTGCCTGGGTCCCAGCCCAGCATGTGATAGCTGCTTCCTAATGTGAGCAACTCATGAGCAAAAACAGAAGACTCAAGAAACTACAGACCCAGTCTAACTTCCTGGACCCAGAGTACCAGGGAACAGAAAAAAATGTGGATGTAGAGGGCCTTGAAGGATATCCTACACCTACCTAAGGACTACAGAGAAGATTTCAGCAAGGTGAAGTTGGCAGCAGGCATCCCAATGAGGAAAGAATCTGTGGTCATATTGTCAGGAATGCTTCGAGTGTTCTCATCGATTTGACATAGCAAAGAGGGATGGAGTAAATCAATGATGATGAAGGAGAGAGAAGGAGCAACAAGATCTGGGTCTTAGGAACCTGGGGAGAGGGTACCCTTCTGAAATCACCAAGGACCACTGAAGACAGTAGAGCAGGAACATGACTGAGGGGGACTTGCCTCGAGGGGCAATTCATTGTCCTAACTATAGTGTAGTGACTTATTTGAGGAAGAAAGGGCTAGAGATGGGGGAGCCCCTTGGGAACAAGGATGAAGGTTTGAACAGGTAGAATCCATCCTCCTGGAAGAAGATGAAGACATATTGGACCTGCAGGTGCGACAAGGCCTAAACTTGTTCCCCACTTGTCTTTCAAGGCAAGTATAGAGCTGGGATGACTACTGGTCAGCCAACAAGGCAAACTCAATGTTAAAGGTGAGAGTATGTTCACAGGGTCTCGGGGAGCATTCTGCTTGGGTTTCTCTTAGGGAAGAGAAGGTTGGTGCTTAAAACTTTAAAAGAGACAAATCCTTAAAGGGCAAAGACTGTCTGACCATACAGGACCAAGTAAGACAGAAGGGAAATAAAGAGGTCAGAAACTAGGGAGCTGTGTTCATCCTTACAATGCCAGGGATACTGCCTAGAGATGAGGAAGGTACAGGGCAACAAATAGGAGGGAAAAGAGCTGGTTCTTCCTTTATTTATGTATTGATTGGTTGGATGCTAATATTGAATACTGTGCTGGTCAGTCATCTGAAGAGGAAATTTCAATTAAGGAAATGCTTTCATGAGAGGGGCTATAGGCAAGCCTGTTAAGGTTTTTTTCTTAATTAGTGGCTGATCAGAGAGATTCTAACCCATTGTGGGTGGTGCTGTGCCTGGGCTGGTGATCCTGGGTTCGATAAGAAAGTAGGCTGAGCAAGCCATGAAAGCAAGCTAGAAAGCAGCTCCCATTCATGGCCTCTACACCAGCTCCTGTCTCCAAGTTTCCACCCTGTTTGAGTTCCTGTCTTGGCTTCATTTGATAATGTACAGTAATGCAGAAGTGTAAGCCAAATAAACTTTTTTTTTTCCCAGCTTGCTTTTTGGTCATGGTGTTTTATCACAGCAATAGAAACTATAACTAAGACAAATACCATGGAGGTTAAGGGAGGAGAGAGTTAAAGATATTGCAACTATTTCTGAGGAAATCAAAAATATCACATGCTAGGAGGCTGGGCCTGAAGTCAAGGGCCTAATTTTGGCTTGAAAGACATAGATGTCATGTGTTCGGAACCCACGATAGAAGGGATGAATTATATGGGAGATTATGTTTCTCTAATCTGTTGAAGCATAATTATTTATTAATTCTTTACAGTAATGTAGGTGACAGGGCAACTGGGGGCAGAATAGAAAAAGCAGTCTAAATGGGGCTCAGAACTAAACAAAGAATTCTCAACTGAGGAATACCGAAGGGCTGAGAAGCACCTGAAAAAATGTTCAACATCCTTAATCATCAGGGAAATGCAAATATAAACAACCTTGAGATTCTACTTCACACCAGTCAGAGTGGCTAAGATCAAAAATTCAGGTGACAGCAGAAGCTCGCAAGGATGTGGAGAAAGTGGAACACTCCTCCATTGCTGGTGGGATTGCAAGCTTATACAACCACTCTGGAAGTCAGTCTGGCGGTTCCTCAGAAAATTAGAGGTAGATGTACCTGAAGACCCAGCAATTCCACTCTTGGGCATATACCCAGAAGATGTTCCAACTGCTAATAAGGACACATGCTCCATTATGTTCATAGCAGCCTTATTTATAATAGCCAGAAGCTGGAAAGAACCCAGATACCCCTCAACAGAGGAATGGATAAAGAAAATGTGGTACATTTACACAATGGAGTACTACTCAGCTATTAAAAAGAATGCATTTATGAAATTCTTGGGCAGATGGATGTTTCTGGAGGATATCATCCTTAGTGAGGTAACCCAATCACAAAAGAAGTCACTTGATATGCACTCATTGATAAGTGGATATTAGCCCAGAAACTTAGAATACCCAAGATACAATTTACAAAATACAAGAAAATCAAGAAGGAAGACCAACGTGTGAATACTTCATTCTTCCTTAGAATAGGGAAAAAATACCCATGGAAGGAGTTACAGAGACAAAGTTTGGAGCTAAGACCAGAGGATGGACCATCCAGAGACTACGCCACCTGGGAACTCATCCCATAATCAGCCACCAAACCCAGACACTATTGCATATGCCAGCAAGATTTTACTGAAAGGACCCTGATATAGCTGTCTCTTGTGAGGCTATGCCAGTGCCTGGCAAATACAGAAGTGGATGCTCACAGTCACCTATAGGATGGAACACAAGGCCCGCAATGGAAGAGCAAGAGAAAGTACCCAAGGAGCTGAAGGGGTCTGCAACCCTATAGGTGGAACAACAATATGAACTAACCAGTTCCCCCCCAGAGCGTGTGTCTCTAGCTGCATATGTAGCAGAAGATGGCCTAGTTGTCCATCATTGGGAAGAGAGGCCCCTTGGTCTTGCAAACTTTATATGCCCCAGTACAGGGGAACACCAGGGCCAAGAAGTGAGAGTGGGTAGGTAGGGGATCAGGGTCAGGGGAGGGTATAGGGAACTTTCGGGATAGCATTTGAAATGTAAATAAAGAAAATATCTAATTTAAAAAAAGGAATAAGGAACTGTGCTGTGCCTTGAAGAAAAAACAAAAACAAAAACAACAAAAAAAAAAAAAGCAGTCTATGACACAATCTTCCTCTAGGGCAGGTCGGAGCCTCATTGCTCTAATGTGAAATGAACCCAGGGAAGGGGAAATAGTGTCCCTGAACTCCACACAGACACTTCCAGTTCCTATTTGATCCTCAGAACAGGCATCAGCCCAACCCAGAAAAGGGCACAGAGTAAAAAGGTCACCAAGTTCTTTCCATAAAGGGTGTAAGTGTAAATATTCTGAGCTTTGAGGAAGGATAAACTAATTGTTGCTGCCTCCACCACCCCTCCTCCTCCTCTTCCTTCTCTTCTTCCTCCTCCTCCTCCATCACTCCCTTCTCCTTACCCCTGCCCTCCTATTTCTCCTTCTTTCTTTTCCACATCTTCTCTTTTTCCTCCCCCTCTTTATAAAAATTGTTTGGAAGTTCCAGAAATCACCGTCATCGTCACAGGCCATACAGAAAAGAAGCCTCTGCACTGTTTTGAAATTATGACATTGGATTTTGACTTGGGTTTGAATTTTGGCTCTGCTTCTGAATTTGGTTACTTCTCCAGGGATGTGATAAGACACCATGACCAAGTCAGCTTATAAAAGAACACGGTTGTTTATTTGGAGCTTATGGTTTCAGAGGGTTAAGGTCCATGGCCATTGTGCTAGGGAGCATTGGCAGCATCAGGCAAGCATGGCACTAGAGTACTAGCTGAGAACTCACATCTTGATCCATAAGTAGGAGGGAGGGAGAAAGAGGAGGTGGGCAATGAGAAAGAGAGAGAGGGAGAAGGAGAGAGCTCAAATATATAGCCCATGGGACCATTCTTATTTGAACCACGGTTGTGAATTCAAATTGACAGGCCATGTGACATTTGGCAAGTTATTTAAACTACCCTTCCTTTGTAAAATAATCAAAATCTACTTCCTATACTTCATAAGATAGAAAGAGAGACTATCAGGCACCATCGTCTGGTCTGTGCTCTGCCATTTATTCATAGTATGACTTTCACTAATTAACTTGCTGTGCCTCAGTTTCCTCATCTGGATAATAAAAGTGACAATAGTACTATGTATGTTTCATTTATTATTATTGACAGGTACCTAGTATAAGATGAATATTTGGCAAATAGTAGCTAACCATTGCTGCCATTCCTCAATGAAAATGCAAACCAAGAAACAGAGGCAGACCAGCTCTCTGGTAGGGCCAGGTTCTGCTAGGGTTCACTTACAGGTCAATTTTAAGTCTGTTCTGTAGGAAGCCATCCAGACGGGCTGTGTGAAAAGATTTCTAGTTTTCTGCCCCATGTGTGGCACTCCCCCATCATCAGATAAGCGCTTTCATAAGCCAAGTCCATTTTCATTTCAGCAAAGATCCTGTACACATGCACACACTTGGCAGCTGTGGGCTACAGGCCCTGCGTTCTTGCTTGTGATTTGAGCTATGTTATCAATACTTGTGAATGTAAACTCGAGAGATCAAAGCTGTCCAGGTCACGAAGGCTAATATTTAAATTCCAGACTTGCAGGCACAGCTCTGAAATTCCCTGGCTCTACATCAAGTCTTTGTACAGAAATCAAGTCAAGCATGCATTTGACACAGTTGTGGGGCTCTGGAGTGTGGGTGTGGTATGCATTCAGTAGAAACTTGGGGTCTGCCCAGAATGGAATTCTGTGGAATTCTAATGAAGGACTGTTCTTCAGTTCAGTGCCTTGTGTGACCCTAATCAGAGAAAACAGATTTCCATAGTTCAGAGACATCACAGAAATGGTTTCAGTCTCTGAACATACTCTATGCTGTCCTCAGGGGCAATGACTTGGGCCTAAATTAGCACCATCACTTTTCAAGTTTGCTTTCTGTTGTGATAAAACATGGATCAAAAATTATCTACTTCATCTATAACTCTCAGGCCACAACTCTCCCCCATCACTGAGGGAAGCCAAGGCAGGAACCTAGAGTTGGGAACTGAAGCAGAGTCCATGGAGAAACACTTTTGTTTCTTGGCGTTCTTTTGTAACTTACTCAGCTATCTTTAGTATACAATCCACAGTTGGGCTGTGACCCTTTCACATCAATCAGGGATCAAGAGAATGCCCCCACATACATACCCCCAGGACAGCTGATAGAGGCAGCCTCATTCCTGAGTGGATATTTCCTCTTCTCAGGTGTGTATGGGTTTACGTCAAATTAACAAGAACTGGTACAACCATCTTCCACATAACATAGAAATTATAGATAGGTCGGTCATACATTTCCTGAAACCCAATGACGTGTTTTGAATTGTATCACCCACCCCCTTTACACCCTTGAATGTGCAGAACTAAGGCATTCTTTGGTGACATCAACTACTCTTCTGTCATCTGTCTAGCTCTTACAATTCAGTCAAACTTTACTGAGCTCTTTACACGTGCTTTTTAGAATACCAAACTTTTGTAAGCACAGAAAAGAGCAAGCTGAGGTCCAGAGTGATGGCTCTGCAGGTAAAGGTACTTGCTGTCGAATACAGGTTTGGTCCCTAGGACCCACATGATGGAAAGAGAGAACATTTCCAGTATGTTGTTCTCTGACCTCCACTTCTGTACACACACACACACGCACACACACACGCAGAGAGAGAGAGAGAGAGAGAGAGACAGAGAGAGACAGACAAAGAGAGACAAAGACAGAGAGACAGATGGAGATGGAGATAGAGACAGAGACAGATGCTGAGAAAGACAGAGGCAGAGTCAGATAGAAAGAGACAGACACATACACAATTTTTGCACAATTTTGAAGTTTTGCCATGGAGGACAGATGCTCACTACTACTTATAACATCATGCAGGTGGCTTGACGGAAGAATACACCCAGGTCTACAGAGTACAGGTAAAGGGCGAGCCCATTCTTCCTGTCAGCAGCAGATTTGCTTGCACAGAGGACTTGTACATCCTGTCCTCCCTAGGGTCAAGTCCTGGGTCTGGTTTTAAATTGTGTCATTGAAAACAAATAGCTTAACCACAGCAGACCTTTGTTTACTTGACTGTCAAGCGAGGATCTTGCAGTAATTTCTTTGTGGAAATAGTGGAAGAAATAATGAGATAGAATCTGTGCGGAACTTGCAGTACTATTGTCCAGCATATTAGCAAAGCAAATGTGGCCGTCATCATAAGACAAGCTCCACTTAGAACATCAAATTCTTGTCAAATGTTGCTCTTCCCTTATCTGATGATTATAGCGCTGCATTGTATCTATGCAACGCTTTTATACAATTGTCAGTATATGACCAATTGTAGCCTATAAACAAATGGTTTTGTAATAGATTTTCAAAGTACCCTCTTCCACAGTGGAGCATATCATCAGAGCCTGAGAACTCTGATGCAATAGTATGAGTGGCTGCGTTTGTAAAACTGGCTGGGGCAAGGGAGATTAAGAACGAAAGACAGACGCATGTAACACAAGCAAAGCTTGGGTGGGGTGGACTGAATGTTATCCCTGTAGGGACGCAATCTCAGGATGCAGTCATTTTTGATGAGGAAGCTGTAGTCTATGCTTTCTATCTGTATTGTTAACATCTGTACATAGACCAGGGGAAGGATTTGCCACTCCTGTGGATCTGAGGCACTAGAGTCTTTGACATGGCTGTGCTCATTTCAATAATAAACACTCAAGATTTTATCTGCTCCCCACACTCTGAGTGTGTTGACCTCATTGAGATTTCCTAGATCGCTGTTTTATAAAACATTACCCTTTCTTCTTTACACATATGATAAGATACTATTATATTTAGTAGTTACAAGTGTTTAGTCCAACTATAAACATACAACCTAATTGAACCACTGTCCATTCCCTAAGGCTTCATTTGTTGAATTTCCTCTCTCTCTCTCTCTCTCTCTCTCTCTCTCTCTCACACACACACACACACACACACACACACACCTCTGTGTGTGTATATGGGTGCATTTGTACAGAGGCCAGAGGTTAACCTTAGATGTCTTTTCTTAGATTCCTAATTCCTTTCTTTCTTTCTTTCTTTCTTTCTTTCTTTCTTTCTTTCTTTCTTTCTTTCTTTCTCTCTCTTTCTCTCTTTCTCTCTTTCTCTCTTTCTCTTTCTCTCTCTCTCTCTCTCTCTCTCTCTCTCTCTCTCTCTCTTTCTCCTTTCCTTTCCTTTCCTTTCCTTTCCTTTCCTTTCCTTTCCTTTCCTTTCCTTTCCTTTCCTTTCCTTCCTTTTCTTTTCTTTTTTATTTTTTGATACAGGGTCTCTCACTGGCCTGGAATTTGCTAACTAAGCTTCTCTGGCCACTGAGCCCTGGGGATATGCCTGTCTTTCAGTGCTGGGATTATAAATATGTCACCTTGCCTGGCATTTTTATATGGGTTCTGAGGATGGAGTGCAGGTCCTTCTGCTTAAACAGCAAGCAACCTACTAAGTGGTTGACACAGATCCTAATCTACCATTATAAATAGAATGCTAAAAGCTAGAAAGCTAGACTAGCCTTTCTCTAGTACCTGAAGTTGTAAGATACTACTTAGGTATCTTTTGGATAGTTTACTCATCCAACTAATTTTCTTTGAGTGCCTTCTATACTCTAGATACCATACTGGGCATAGGAGATACATAAATCAATATATGCATGACATCCTTACCCCACTGAACTTTATTATATTGAGAGACTAAATCCAGGCAAGAAAACAAGTCGGTTGTAGCAGAATGCAATGAATTATGTGCTGAAACTCTGTGGGAAAAGGCAGGATGCACGTAGACAGGGAAATCAGCCAACACACAGACACAAGCAACAGCAGCAACAACAATTTTAAAAACTGGTAAGACCACGCATGGGAGCTCCAGCTTCTAGTTGCAGCAAAGCTCGAATCCCAGCTCATCACTGTCCTGCCAGCACTTGGCTGTTCAGTTCTTCTTTGGAGCTCATGGGCTGTTAAGGCAGTCCCCTCATTGCCAGCATTGACTGAGTTAGGTTCTGCCAGTTTTAATCACTACCATTTATTCTAACACAACAGCCAATATGGGAGAACCCATTCTTTGCTCATAAAGAGAGAGAGAGAGAGAGAGAGAGAGAGAGAGAGAGAGAGAGAGAGAGAGAGAGAGACTTCTTGGAGGAAGTAGAAAAATAAGTCTGAAATGTGAGCTTCATTAAGCCCCTTTTTGGATATGTGCCTAAGTAACTAATGTAACCTGGTATGTTTCAAATGAAAAAATAATTCAACTTGGTATCTCCCGTGACCATTCCTGACCTGGACTCAGGTAAATGTACAGAGCTGGAAAAAAAATCATTGTGATTGAGGTAGCTTAGACCCAAAAGTGACAAAACTGGTATGTATTCTCTTATATGTAGATGTTAACATTTGATCCTTCAGTAGGCATGCTACTAAGTGAATAACCACAATGGCTTATGTATAGAGTGAAGAATTAAGGGGAAAGAACAATATCTCAAGGAAGGGGAAATACAATAAATACAATATATAATTAAAGAGAAACGGCAGTAGGGGGCTGGTATATGAGGATTATGTGAAGGGGGGAAAGGGGAACAAAGAAAGAAACCTAGAAAAGGTAATAAAGCAAGAAACAGATAACATTAAGGGCCATTTGAGAGACCTATATGGAAATCTATGACAGTAGAAGCTTCTTTCCATAAATACATATGTGAAAGAAATCTAAGTAGAATCACCAAACGATGAGAAATATAAAGTCCCCCCCCCTTGACACCTCTCCACCAAGTGAAACCTCCGATGCTAGGAATAGGTTACTTCTAATTGAGTTGTTTGACCAAAGGGGCCCCATGGAAATGTTGTTCCCTGCCAATGGATAGTAAGGCACTATGGCTGAATACAACACCTATGTATCTTGTTAAACATCGAGAAGTTGAGCTGGTACCTAACTGCAACCTTCATCCCTACTACATAGTGTTAGATGGTACTAGAAAGCACTCTGCATGCTATTAGAGGAGAGAAGTAAACGTTAACCCTCTTAAAAACCTTTCCATTTATAATGTTGACTTGCCTTTCTGATATGCCAGTACATCGGTAGCACAAATGCAGGAGTAATCAGCCACTATCTGATTGGATTGAACACTCTCTCCATGAGATGGAACCCATACCTGACATTGCTTGGCATAGTCCAAGGACCTAGGAGAAACCCAAATTCTATTGTTCTGCTAAAGCACTATAGCAGTCAAATGACTTCTAACAACATTCTGTTATACCCATTGATACCCATAGATGCCTCACTCAGGTATCATCAGAGAAGAATTGTTTTATAGTAGATGGGAACTAATACAGAGACCCACAAGTGAACAGTATATGTAGAGAGACCTTGGAACAGTCTTTTTTATTATTATTACTTTTAGTTTTTAATAATCCAGTCATTACCTCCTTCTGGGTCTGCCCTCCCACAGTTTCTCATCCTATTCATCCCCCCCCCCTCCTTGTCTCCAAGAGGATGTCTCCATCCCTCCCCTCACCCTGCCAGGCCTCCATACTCCCTGAGGCCTCAAGTCTTTCAAGGGTTAGGTGATCTTTTCCCACTGAGACCAGAACAGGCAGTTCTCTGCTGTATATGTGTATATGGGGCGGGGAGGGGCGGGGGGAGGTGGCTCAGACCAGTTCCTGTATGCTGCCTGGTTGGTGACTCAGTGTCTGAGAGATCTTTGGGGTGGTCTTCGGGGATCCTGTGGGTCTCCCTCCTCCTCAGCTTCTTCCAGGTTTTTCTAATTCAATCACAGTGTTCCCCAGCTTCAGTCTATTGGTTGGGTGTAAATATCTCCATCAATCTCAGTCACTTGCTTGTTGGGCCTCTCAGAGGACAGCCATGCTAGGCTCCTGTCTGCAAGCACACCATAACCTCATAGGCCTTAGGGATTCCCCTTGAGCTGGATCCCAATTTGGGCTGGTCACTGGACCTCCTTTCTCTCAGTCTCTTCTCCATTTTTGTCCCTGAAGTACTTTCAGACAGAAACAATTCTGAGTCAGAGTTTTTGACTGTGGAATGGCAACCCCATTCGTCCACTTGATGCCCTGTTGTTCTACTGGAGGTGAACTCTACAAGTTCCCTCTCCCCACTGTTGGGAATTTCATCTAAGGTACCTTCCTTTGAGTTCTGAGAGTCTCTAACAGCTCAAGTCTCTGGTGCTTTCTAGAGTCTTCCTTCCTCTCCCCCTCCCCCTCCCCCTCAGGTTGCCTGTTTCAATTCTTTCTGCTGGCCCTCGGGGCTTCTCTGCTGTTCCACGCTCCCATACATGATCATATTTCCTCTCCCCCCCCCCCCCATTGAGGCTTCTCCCTCTCTCTGCCTCCTGTGATTGATTTCTTCTCCCTCCCAAGTGAGATTGAAGCATAAAACACTCAATCTTAAATGAGATGTAGTCATTAAATCCTTCCTTTTGGGGCTCAACACACTATGCGGAAAAGGAAGTAGAAAGATTGTAAAAAAGCCAGAGGGAATGGATGATAGCAGGAAAACAGTGCCTTTCAGGTGTAACAGGGCTGATGCATATGTGAAGTTACAGAAACTGTGATAGCATGCCCAGGGTCTGAATAGGTCCAAACTAGATGGGGTCCTATGCTGAGATGGAGAAATGGGCACAAGCTCCCATCCCTGTCTTAGTTTGGGTTACTGTTACTATGATAAATCACTATGACCAAAAGCAATTTTGGGTGGAGTTTTATTTGATTTATACTTCCAC
This sequence comes from Mus musculus, assembly GCF_000001635.26. Lineage (NCBI taxonomy): Eukaryota > Metazoa > Chordata > Mammalia > Rodentia > Muridae > Mus > Mus musculus. Next base: position 95,314,887 of record NC_000070.6, read on the forward strand.
ATCCATAGTCTATAACTGAAGGAAGTCAGGACAGGACTTCAAACAAGGCAGAACCTAGATGCAGAAGCTGATACAGGGACCATGGAGTGGTGCTTCTTACTGGCTTGCTCCCCAGAGCTTGCTCAGCCTGATTTCTTTTAGAACCCAGGACCTCAAGCCAATGGATGGCCACATCCACAATTATTTAAGAAAATAGTGTACAGACTTGTACATGATAGCCCAATCATATAGAGGTATTTTCTCAATTGTGGTTCCCTCCTCTCAGAAGACTCTAGCTTATGTCAAATTTACATAAAATTAGTCAGCATACCAAGAAACTATCTCCAATTAATAACTGCTTGCCAAACAAAAAAGTAGTATCTTTAAAAGACTCTCTCTGGGTATACAAACCACACTTAAGTTTAGTTCCTATGCTCACATCATATGGCTAACATAAAATGAACTCTTTTGAGTATTTTTTCATCTCATGTTTATTTGTTTGTTTTTAACCTTACTGATCTTTTGATTGCATACTATGGTTTCCAATGGTATTTTTATGAGGGGTGTGTGTGTGTGTGTGTGTACACATGTGAATATGTATGTAATTCTCATGTTTCGTGACCCCAGCTACATATGTAGCAGAGGATGGCCTTATCCGGCATCAATGGGAGGGAGGGCCCTTGGTCCAGTGGAGGCTTGATGCCCCAGCATAGGGGGATGCTAGAGGGGGTGGGGTGGGAGTACCCTTATAGCTGCAAAGGGGAAACTGGGAAGGGGAATATTTGAAATGTAAATAGATAAAATAACTAAAAATACAAAAAAAGGAAGAAAGAAGAAAAAAGAAGAGCCTGTGATGAGGCATCAAGGCTAGGGATTAGGACTGTGTAGGGGGAGAGAGGCGGAGGACTGAGATGCTTAGGAAGCAAGCAGGGGCAGGACTGGAGTTTAGCAGGGATTGTGTGATGTAATAGAATTTAGGACTATTGGTCATCCTGGATTTTGTTGTAAGAAACCACATGGACAGTGTTTCCCCTCTGGGTGGGAAATGGGATGATAGAACTGTAAAAGGAAACACTCATTAAGATTTTGCTGTTGCCTCTTCCCATACTTTTGAACTACTGGTGTTGAAGAGGTAGCTCAGTGGTTAACAGAACTAGTCGCTCTTGCAGAGGACCCTGGTCCAGTTCTCAGCACTCATGTTGTAGCTCTCAACCATTTGAAACTCTAGTTCCAGAGGATGTGGCACTCTCTTCCAACTTGTCGCACCAGGTGTACATGTGATACACAGATATACATGCAGGCAAAATTCCCATACTCTTGAACTGCAAGACCTCTACATCCAAGGTCAACAACTGACAAAATGAATCCAAAGAATACTCAATATATTGAGAATCCTCAAGAATGGAGGCCATAGCTTGTTGCTCTTTATGGCCATACAGCTGGCTCTCCAGTGTCCTGTCTATCATTGATCAGTATTGTAATAGCCTGGATGGATTAACTACTGTTTCTGAAAACCAGAGATAAGCATTGGGCAATTGCTGAGATGACTTTCTGGCATGAGAAGGGACAGGTCAAATCCATGGGGGAGGTTTGGGGAGGCAGAGTTGGATGGGGAAGGGTGTTCTAAGTGGAGAAAGAACTAAGTTCTCTGTCCAGAGATGTATGGGGTCACCATGAACTAGCACTGAGAGAAGGGATACGCATGAGGACTTATAGTCTAACATGACAGATGAGCATTTTATCTTGTAAGAGAAAGGTTAGTATAGAAAATTCCATGTAAGAGAGCTGAGAAGAAAACCAGACATAGTCATTTATTCATTACATATTATTAAGTCTAATCCATGTACAACACTGTTCCATGTATAAGCTCTTGGCGAATGGGGTGGTGGTGGTGGTGTTTAGTGCTATCAGAGTGTGCTAGTTGGTTTTTACTAACTTGACACAAACCTAGACATATCTTGGAAGAAGGAATCTTAATTGAGAAAATATCTCTGTCAGACTAGCTTGTAGGCAGGTCTGTTGGACATTTTCTTGACTAATGACTGATGTCAGAGGATCTAACCTATTGTGGGTAGTGCCAACCCTGGGCAAGTGGTCCTTAGTTGTATAAGAAAAGGAGCTGAGCAAGCTATAGGGAGCAAGCTGGTAAGCAGTATGCCTTCAGGTTCCTGTCTTGAGTTCCCTCAGTGATGGAGTATGATCTGAAAGTTGCAAGCTGAAACAGTAGAAACCCTAAAACACAGCACTGAATATGAGTTCATGACCTCAAGCACTTTGTTTACTATGCAGTGGTCTAGACTGATAGAGAAGTGGAGTGGTAGCCCAGTCCTTGCTCTGTTCTCAGAGCTGTGCACAGCTGCTCAGTGCTTCCATATAATAGAAAACTTCACTCTTTTTCATGGTATACCCTACGGAAGCAGGGATGGATGGGAGGATGATGAGGTCAGAGAAGTAATAAGGCCCAGACCTAAAGTGCCTTGAATGTCATTGTGAAGGCTGTGGGCTACCTTCTGAGTAGACCATGCTTGCCAGATCAGTGGAGCAAAAGAGACCAGAGAAGTGCCCTGAATTTGATCTTGGTCCTTCTTATTCATTTTTGGCTAACCCTGCTTTGCAATGAATCCTATGTAGACAGGTTAAAAAAAAAAGCAAAACAAAAAACTTTTATTCTTTTTCTGTCTTGAAATGGCATTTATCAAAGTTTTGATTCTCAACTGACCCTTCACAGAAACCACAATTTTTTTAATGCTAGGTGGTCTTGGTGGGAAGGTTTGAGTCCCTGTGTCCTGGGTGAGGCAACTGTCCCTCTCTGTGAGTCAACAAGGGCATTGTTGGGGCTCAGGCACTCTGATGGCATGCTCTCTAACTTTAATTCCTGCTCTTATAGTCCTGAACCCTCCCTCGCCTTTCTCCTCCCAAAGTTCCTCCTCAATGGGCTTGTAAATGTGTAAAGTGTTGAAAACCATGTAGGAGGTTGCAGGGTGGAGGCCCCTGGGGACTGGGTGAGTGATCAACGCCCAGGAGCAGCCTGGGTCCTGGGAGCCTTCGCTGGTCACCACTGAGAGAAGGGCAAGCTCTCCTTGCAAAGGGGCTCTGACAGGCTAATGTAAACCAGATGTGCACCAGAGAGAGCAAGGCCTATTACTAAGTGTTGTGAAATGGCCCAGGGGAGGTAAATAAGCAAAAACAGGCCAGTTGCCTAGCAGCACATACAACAAAACAAGCAGCAGCCCAGTTGGCATTGGACCAGGCAGAGCAGCTTTCTGCAGGGGGCGGGAGAGACAGGGAGGGCTCAGTCTGATGAGACCCAAGGGGCTGGCTCTCCAGCACCTTCCAAACTCCCTGCTAGGTTATTCCTGATCCCCTGGGTACTAGGGTCTGCCATCTGATCTGCTCAGCTTGGCTCCACAGGCACAGTGACTGCTTTCAGTGAACCCCTAAGGGTCCGTGTCAGAATTTCTTAATGGGGGGAAGGAGGAGCTGTACCCACTTCTGAGAACTATAGTCTGACTATATCCATTGAGGGGGTAACAGCAGGGACAGAGCTGCAAAGATCTCCTAAAGGTCCTCAATATTCTTAACATATCCTTCAGCCACCAGTGTTCAATATCCCATGCATCTCTTGAGCTTGTAAACTAATATAAACGGGGCACTGGAATGGCTCCAAGTTAGACAGAATGGATCAAACGAGGCTCACACCTTGTTCTCAAAGGATTGACAGCTTATGGAGATAACCATGATCAAGGAATCACACGCTCAGATGCATGGCTGCAAGTGTTGCTTCATACTTTGAAAGAAAATACAGAGTAGCAAGAAACTGCAAAGCAGTGATTGAGTTTCAATAGTGTGTGAGGCAGTTTGCTTTTCAGAGGAGAAGCTGAGACATGCAAATGATTAGCACTCACCAGGAGAAAGGAGGGGCTGGCAAAGGAGAAAGCTTTGGGACATGAAGGCTCTTTGAGTGGGGGAGGGGTGCTCTGAGACAGTAGGGCTGGAAGAATGTCTGTGAAGTGGGTTGTGAGGTAGAGAAGTAGAGAGGGAACAGGTCACTTGAGACACAGGAGATCACAGAATGATGGAGGATTTAGTCTCAAGTTCAATGAGAAATGAATGGGGTTTATTTACTGAAAACTAATTCAGTAGTGTACGAGTCCTGACTTATTAGTTTCACATTTGTTAAAGATTACTCCTGGGTACAACACGGCCGTCCTGAAAAGGAATGAGAGAGGGGACAGGAAAGTTTGTCAAGGCGGATAGGATTATCAGCAAACTGAAAACAGACAAGTTCATGAACTAGCTCAGGGTCACAGGCAGGGCTGGGATCCAAGCCTAGACTTGCACGGTACCAATCAGGCTAGTGTTTCCAGGTTCCCGATTCTTCTTCAGACCAATTCTACAGAAACTTTCTCACCCTTATCTGACCCTCTGGGGGAGGAGTGCATCCCTTCCCAGCTGGAGGATGAGTAAGCACTGACTGGACTGTAAAGGCCCCGTCAACACTGTAGACAAGGATGCCTTTCTTGCCTGCTACCTAGCTAGCCCTTCCTTGTAGTGGGAGACCACTGTGCCTACTCTCCCAGCACTAGCCATCTTCATCTGTACCTGGCCCTTAGAGAACACCAGCCTGGCAATGTGGTGCTATGAAGAGATTCGGCTTGCAATCAAGCCTGGAGTTTGAGTTCTGGATCTATCTGTCTGTCCTGAGCTTCCCCTTCGAGATGGCTCTGTGTCCTGAACAAGTCACTCAACCCTTGTAATTGGAATAGTAATGCTTGACTTCTGCTATTAGTACCAATAGAAAATATGACTCAAATTCCTTTGCTTCTCCCTTCCCTTCTCCTTTTCCCTCTCCCTACCTCTCATCAAACTTTTTGACAATTTTGCTAGCTTCACTCTGGGCAGTATACCTCCAAGGGAGATCACTGCTGTGCAATATCTCAGGTGGACAAGAACAGGCCAAACTGAAGACTGTCCATGAGATTTGATAGATGACCTCTCTATCCACTGAAGGGCAGAGAGGCCTGAGTCCTGGGAGAGGAGGGGAGTCTACTTTGCAGGGCATCTCTGCTGTCTTAGTTAGGGTTTCTATTGATGTAATAAAATGTCGTAACTGAAAGTAACTTGGGCAGGAAATAATTTATTTCAAGGTTACAGTTCCATGTCACAGCCCATTGTCAAAGGGAGTTGAATAGAAAAATAAAAAATAAAAAAATAAAAAAGGGAAAGGACATGACTACACCTAGGTATGGCAGAGGAGAAAGTTTATTATAGATAAAAGGGAGACATAGCCAGGAACAGGGACATCTGGGAGATTCCAGAGTAGTTATGACCTGGGCCAGGCCACATGGAGAGAAGGTGTGGGGAGGGGAGATCAAGACCAAGAGGCCAAGAAGGTAAAGGGTAAATGAAAAGTCGAGGTAACTAAAAGATTGAATTATATAGGAAAGAGCAGCTGGGGGGAAGGGCTAGGGCTTAGGTTAGATGGAAGGATATGGCAGCCATAACTTGTACCAGGTACTGGATGAGGGATATAGGGAGAGCCTGGTGGCCAGGTTTGCTTTGATATATTGGGTAGGCACTTTAGCCTTTTGTTCTGGGCTTGAGATGTAACAAAAGTCAGGACTGGAACACAAGGCAAGAGCCTGGAAGTAAGAACTGAAGCCGAAAGCATGGAGGAGGGCTTCTTAGTGGCTTGCTCAGCATGCTTTATTTAATCCTGGGACCACCAGCCCAGGGACTGCACTGGCTCCACTGAGCAGAGCCCTCCCTCATTAATCATCAATAAAGACAAGGCTCCATACTGTTATTTGTAAGACAATCTGATGGGGATATTTTCTCAGCTGAGGTTCCCTCTTCCCGAATGAGTCTAGCTTATGTCGAACAGACATAAAACTAGCAGTACAGAGGCATTGATGAGAAGCAAGCAGTTACTTGATTCTAGCATTTAACACCTTTGGAGGCTGGAGAAGGCAGGTGGTGGAGCCTTGAACACCTATAGGTGGTAGAGCTTTAGGGGGGGGGGTCAACTTGAAAAGCCATGACACACATTTAGGAGACAGTCAAGGGCCACTCTTCCTGGTAGAGGGGAAGTCCACTTTGTAGGGCATCTCTGCTGTAATGCAAGCAATATGTATAAACATAACTGTTAATCTCCTGTTGTAATTGTTGTCTATGAGGCTTACTGCATCATCTGATAACCTAGTCCTAGTCCTGGATGCTTCTAGCCTCCATACAATCTAATCTAGGCCTGGGCTGTTTTTAAGCCTCTGAGACTTACTTCAGAATAAACTCACCTCTTCATATTCTTCCTGATCTCTGCCAGGCTGATCCAACTCAGCTGTTCTGACTCAAACTCCTCTCCAAGCTGACAGATTCAAATTGTGCTCTCTCTCTCTCTCTCTCTCTCTCTCTCTCTCTCTCTCTCTCTCTCTCTCTCTCTCTCTCTTTCTCTCTCTGCTTCTCCTGAATGGATTTGTCTACTTAACCTCACACTAACTTTGGCAATATATTCTACTCTATTGGCTTCTTCTCATTCTCTGGTTCATTCTCTGGCTCATTCTGTCTTCACCTGTGTTTAGCTTTTTCACTCTTTAATCTGTCTCTGTAAAGCTCTCTTGGTAAAACTGACTGCCCACTCTTGTTTTTATTTTTTTATTTTTTCTGCGCTGTTCTTTCTTAAGTAGTCTCCCTTTCCTCTCTCTTCTCCTGAGAGTTGGGTGTATCCTATTCTGTCAAATTTTACTCTGATTCATCACTTTGTCTGCCACTCTATTAGACATTACTTTCAAACATGGGTGCTTCCTTCTATAAACTAACTTTACTTTCATTGTTTGGAGTTAAAGGTGTGTAATAAGGGCACGTCTGTATTCTTCCCAGAAGGATTAAAGGTGTGTGCCAAGGCTGAACCATAACACAACTAGAAACAGCATTTTTTTAAAAAAATAACACAATCTTGAGGTTTACAGTGTGATCAACTATCCTTCAACAAGTATCAGTGATCTACATGAGGCCCTCCTGTCTTCAGTTCCCCACCCCCTTTTTTTTTTCTGGGAATGCTCTGTTTGCTGACCTGGTAGAGTATAAGTAGGACTTCACATATAGGGATACTAAATTAGCTAAAATCAGTAACTTGACACTTCGTGTAGGAGAGCAACTCATGAGTGTTTCAAATTAAATGTGAATTCTTTTCCAGAGGAGCCCTTTAAAAAAGTTTATTTTTATTGTATGTGAATGAGTGTTTGTTTGCATGGATGTATTTGTACCATGTGTGTTCCTGGTGCCTGTGTAAGCCAGAAGAGAGCTTCAGGTCCCCAGGAACTGTAGTTAAAATGGTCATGAGCTGCTATGCTGATGCTGGGAACTGAACATAGGTCCTCTGCAAGAGTAAGACATGTTCTGAACTACTGAGCCATCCTTAACCCCCAAACCAACACCAGCACAGAAGACTTTTCTTTTTCTTTATTATTTCTCTTTCTCACTCTTTTTTGGAACAGAGTTTTATGTGGAACAAGATACAAGAAATACTTCAATCAAGAAAATCAAATCAATACATCAATCAAGAAAAACAAACAAAAAAATAATGAACATGACCAAAATGTGTAAGAACTCAGGGAATTATTCAACAGAACCCTAAGAATAGAAAGAGATAAGGTGAAAAGTAAAATTACAGAGAATCTATTCAATGAAAATATAGCAGGATATTCTTCAAATATATAGATAAAAATGGACATCCAATTGCAAGAGGCTTTTAGGACTCCAGATAGACATGATCAGAGAATAATACTAGAGCAAACATGTTAAAATACAAATATAATTAAAAGTTGTTCAAGGAAAATACCAAATCACCTACAAAGATAAATACATTACAACAATATCAGATCTTTCATCAGCAGTCAGAAAAACTAGAAAAGCATGGAACAATATATTTCAAGCCATGAAGGCGAATAAGTCTCAAAGCAAGCTGGCATCTCCTATAACATTTTAAAATTGACAGAGAACTAAGAATATCTCAAGATAGCTCAAAATAATTTCATGATCATTAAGCCAGAATTGCAGAAGATACTTAAAGGAATACTGTATACAGAGAAAGAAGAGTGATACGTGCACTCATAGGAACACAAGGAAAAGCAAGTTTCATGAGACAGATGAACATAGAAGACCAAGTCATGCCTTGCTTCTATCCAATACAGTAAACAATCAAACACCTAATATTCACAGGGGAAAAGTAGAACAAACAATAATCTGATCAACCAAAAACACAACAGAACTGCAGGAATTTGTGAACATCTCTCAACACCCACAGTGTGAGAGTTGAAGGTTGGTAGCCAATCCATCAAGCAAATGCAAATCAAAACCAAGCTGGCATATCTATTTCAATAATCTGATAAAGGATACTGCAAATGAAAACTAGTCAGAAGATATAAAAAAAAGTCACTATATACTTAAAATGGAATCATTCATATATGTAATAATCACATATAATTATAAATCATAAGTATAATAACAACAATATAATATATATATGTATCATGCTATGTGGATGCTGGAAACTGAATCTAGTTTCTCTGCAAGAGTAGCAATTGCTGATCATAGATCATATATGGTTTTGATATGTCTGCCTTTGTAGGTGATTTGGTATTTTCCCTTAACAATTTTTCACGTTGTTATATTTATAGTTATTTATATTTTAACATATTTACTATAATATTCCTCTATGGTCTTATCTATCTGGGGCTCTAAATGCCTCTTGTAGTTCTACATCCATTTCCATTTAAAGAACTTTCTGCTATATTTTTATCAAATAGATTCTCTGCACAGATATGAAATGCACCAAATATTGTTTTTATAATTTCATAAACAGTAATGGGCGTAAAAGGATAAGTTCTAATACAGTAATAGTGGGTAACTTCAACTATTTCCCTCATCTTTAGACAGGCTAGGCAAAACAAAAAGTAACAAAGTAACATTATAATATTCTAGCATAAGCAAAAAAAGGACTCAATAGATCCCTACAGTATATTCCATTCAACATGTATCTACCAAAAATGTATTATTTGAAAAAAAAATAATTGGAAAGCCTCTAGTGAAACTCACACACACACACACAAAAGAGGAGGTTAAAATCAATATAATGTAAATATGAATGTCATGATGAATATCAAGGAAATCCAGAAGATTATTTGTGGAATGCTTTGAAAACTTTTATATATTCTCCAAACTGGAAAACCTGAAAACCTCAACACACATGGCCTACTCAAATCAACAAGACGTAAACAACTCAACCAAATTCATACAAACAGTGAAATTAAAGAAGTAACAAAAAGTTGCCTTACAAAGAAAAACAGAAGATTGTGTGGATTAAATTCCTAATTCTGGCAAACCTTTATGAAAGAGCTAAGCCCCGCACTCCTTAAACTTTTAAACAAAATGAAAATGAGGAAACGCGGTCGAATGCATTGTGATGTATTAATCTAATCCCCAAACCAGAAAAGGACACAACAAACAAAACTGCAAACTAATTTCCACAATGAACACAAATGAAAACGCTCCCAATCAGTGCGTGCAGATTCAATTTAAGAAGACATTAAGAAGATTATAAGCCAGTACCAAGTTGGTTTTATTCCAGGGATGCAAGCTTAGTTAAACATACGGAAATCGGTAAATGCAATGCAACACACAGAGAAGAAGCATGAGCTCACTTCGATTTGACAAGCCCGAATAGACTACTCCTTCAGGATAAAAGCCCTCCTCAAAGAAATCAGGAATAGATGTGATATACATGAACATAAAAAAGGCTATACAGGACAAAATTAAAGCCAACGAGGGTACAAGTTCTATTTAATTGGCAAGCTAGATGTTTAGAATAGTTTTGTTAAACATTAATGATCTTTTTAAAACTTAATACTTTATTGTTCGCTATTTCAAATATTGCCATCTACCCATGTAATCCAGTGTGAAAATTATTAAGGGTGTTGTTTTACTTTTGGGCGTGGGGAGATGGCACATTCAGTAAAGTGGTACGATACCAGCATGTGGATATAAGTTCCATACCCCTCAACCATCTTAACAAACAGGGTACAAGGCTTGCACCTACAACCCTGCTGCTGGACAAGCAGAAACAAGGTGCTTGAGACCCGGCCAGCCAGGCTAGCTGAATTAGAGAACTCTGGATTCATTGGAAAATCAGACACTAAAAAAATAAGGCAGAGAGCAATTGAGAAAGACACACATCTGCATCTGCCCTCTACATACACACACATTCATAGGCACACAGGCGTGTTGCATATGCCTATATATGTAAATATACTTTTATGCACTGTTTTTCAAACCCAGTATATATTTTATACTAAATTATGTTCGTTCAGTCATGGAATTTTTCTCAATTTTTTTTGGAAAAAAGTTTTCATTGTAACATTTTCATACACATAAATTATTGTAAATTGGTCGTATTCACACCCCATCCTGCTCCCTGCTGTGTTTCAGATATACTGCCATCCCTGTCTCCCCCCCCCCCCCCATCTTATTGGTCTCCATTCTCACTGCAAATGGTCCTTCTTGTGCAGATAAACACAGCTGCAGGGAGTCCATGAGTAGAATAGCTAAGTCATCTTCATCAACATGGAAACTTTTTTCAAATGTTTATTCCTCATTTGTATTTCTTCCTTTGAAAACTGTCTATTCAGTGCATTAGCATTATTTTGTTGCAGCATTGTGGAGGCAAACACTGAGCTAAAGTCAGCCCCAGCACAGTTATTGATTGGATGATTTCTTGTTCCTGCTCAGAAGCCTTTTAATTCCATGCAATCTCATTTGTCAAGTTGGGGTGTATAGCCTGTGCTACTCAAGTCCTTTTGAAAAGTCCCTTGGTAAGTTTATAACCTGAGGACCTTTACCTATGGTTTACTCTAGAAGTGTCAAAGTTTTAGGTTGTAAATTAAGGTTCTTGGTCCATTTATATTGATTTTTTTTTCTTACTGAGAGATATGGGTTCTTCTTCATGTGGACATCCAGTTTTCTCAGCATCATTTATTGAAGAGGGTATCCATCAGAACATAGAAGAAACTGGTGCAATGTACTGTAGTACTTCACCCTGGACTCTCTCATGAAGAAACACCCTGAAACCCTTCTCATGAAGGCTGGGGTGGTGTTAGCATACCTTCTAGGCTTCGTGGACCTGACAGAAAATGAAGCAACTGAAGTAACAAGTGTCCACTTCCCCTTTCAGCCCAATTATTGGCAGGTTCCAGAGCTGCTGAGAAAACAGAAATTCTGTTTGTAACTAAAGACTTGGTATAGTCTGTCCAGAGTACTGAATGGGGTGGGATGTGGGTTCATATGTGCCTGTAACAAAAAACATCATCATGATATGTATGTGGACCCAGGCCCAATTCTGGTGACAGTACTTTCATATCTATTTTAAATCTCTCATTGTAAGAGTTGGCATTTGTACATCTCATATCTATTGTAAGTAATAGCACAGAAGAAACTACCAAACTAGACCACTCTATGGGTAGGAAGAAAGGTTTATTGGGGATCAAACTTCCAAGGCCATCTCTTGGGCAGAGAGATGGGCGGAGTGAAGAGTAAAATAGAAAAAAAGCATAAAGATTTTATATGACATCAGGGTGGGAATCTGAGCTTACAGACTGTTGGGAACTAGGTATATCCACCCAAGAGAGTTGACCTTTGGGAGAAGGTTACGGCAGGTTCCTAACAAATGAAAACCAATCTTAGAAGATCTGTTTTTCTGGTAAACAGAAACCTGCCTTTAGGTTTGTTTACTTAATAACAATCCTTCTGTTTACCTGGACAAAGTCCTTCTATTTAGGACAATGCGTTTAGCACTGCCAGTTTGTTTGTTTGTTTGTTTTTTAAATTGTGTGTGTTAAGGATGGAATGGGGGTGTGAATTTGGACCTAAGGACTATATTATCTCATTTCATCATATGAGAATGATAGGAATCTTTTCCCATAAAAGACAATGATGCACAGTGCTTATAAGGTTAACATGTCATCAGGTCTTTCTCTACATTCAGACTCTTATCTCAAACCAGTGTATTGTCTACTATGTCATACTGTCTTCTCAACATCTATCCATAGGTCACATGATCAATGGCCTGATGCTTGAATATTAGCAATTCTCATTTTAACTCTCCTTCAGTAGATGATATTCCCATTTATTCAACAAATATTCAGTGATGAGATGGACCACAGAAGAAAATACACAGTTCCAGGATAAAAGGAAGGCTGTTGTGGTCTATGTATGACCATCCCTATGTATAAAAGGCTCATGTGCTGAAGACTGGGTCTTCAAATGGGAGATGCAATCCTTACATAGTCTAACTAGGAGGAGTACTAGCCCTAATTTATATATATCTAATATAATCTGAATAACATTAAAATTGAATTATAAGATAAAATAATATTAGATTATAAGAGTCTTTATCAAATGGGTGAACCTACTGATAATTTCTTATTCTGGCGTCATAGGGAAGTGGGACCTGGTTGGCAGAAGCATGTCAGAGAGAGGTATATCTTTGAAGGTTATATCTTGCCCTGGCCACTCTTTATGTGTTTTTCTGCTTCCTAACCTTCACAACATGAGCAGTGCTGCTCTACCACATCCTCCTGATGCGTGATGCTCTGATTTACTACGAGGCCTACAGCAATGGAGCAAGTTGATTGTGTCCTGATGCTTCTGAAACTGTGAGCCAAAATGATTACTTCTCCCTTAATTTAGTTAATTGAGTTTATTTGGTGTGTTTTTCAGGGATGAAAAGCCGATTACCTCTGCCTAAATGTGACCAAGCACATCTTACATAATTACGGTAACCAAATTTGTTTATAGAAGTGAAAATGAATGGCTTGTTATTTTACATTAACAATAGCCCCCAGCATTCCAGGCAGTTATTGTCCTTGGGCAAGTGGGGCTTACAGGTTAGAGGCGTTTTTATTTTGTAGATCTCCTAAGCACAGTAATTAAAACTTAAAACATAACTTTAGCCCTCACAGGGTTGGCAACTCTGTCTGTTCCTCTTGATCTGCATATATCATATAGGTCAGGGTACACTAACTGACTTAAAAGATGTCTGAGTCCACACCAAAGGGGGCAGTTCATAGAAGAGCTCTCCAGGTCTCAAGGCTGGAGTCAAGGAATTCTTCAGATATTGGGAGATCCTGAGGCTAAAGGAATGGCTGAGTGGAAAACACAAGAAAAACAAAGTCCTTAGGACCAAAAAGATTCTCTGGCCTCTACCAAACTGCTCATGTATGACGGTGGGAGGGGGTTCCTCTCAAAGCTTAACAGATTCAGCTAAGATGAGTACAAGTGAGTGAAATATGTATGTGTGTGTGTGTGTGTGTGTGTGTGTGTGTGTATATATATTTGTTTTCATGAAGCACTGACTTTAGTAAAGAATAGAATAGGAAATTGAACTGTCTTAGAGTTTTATTGCTGTGAAATACACCTTGACCACAGCAACTCTTATAAAGGAAACTATTTAATTGTGGCTGGCTTACAATTTTAGAGGCTTAGTCCATCATCATCCAGGCAGGAAGGTATAGCAGCATGCAGCCCAACTTGGTACCTGAGAATGAGCAGAGAGTTCCACATCTTTATCCACAGCAGGAAGTAATCTGGCTTGAGCTTTGGAGAGTCAAAGCCCACTCCTAAGTGACATACTTTCTCCAACAAAGCCACACCTACTCCAGCCAACAAGCCCACACCTCCTCATAGGGCCACTCACTAAGGGCCTACGGGGACTAATTTCTTTCACACCACACCGACTCACTATTTTTAACAATCTCTCTCTCTCTCTCTCTCTCTCTCTCTCTCTCTCTCTCTCTCTCTCTCTCTCTCTCTCTCTCCCCCTCTTCCTTTTCCTCTCCATCTCCATCTCGGATGGGGGAAACATTCCTTTGCAACCAGGTTTACACCGAGCTTCCTTGAGGTCTTAGGTAATGATTGTCAGGATGAAGTTCAGCATGATCTCACCCCAGAGTCCAAGTGCTCTGTCATAAAGTTATGATGCATCTCTGCTGGGAATCAATTCATGCACCACCTGCTCAAGGCTTCCCTGAACATCCTTCCTGTTCCAGTATGTGTGTGGTACCTGGACAAGAAGTCCTTCTCTAAAACGCCAGGTGTTACTCTGTTGAGAGGAAGAACTCCTTTTACTCACCCACACCAGACTCATGTCTGCAACTCCTATACGTGAGGCCAATTTCTGAGAGAAGAACTTACAGGTATAGTTAGTGAATACTAATATATGTTATAATATTTAATATAATAAAAAGTTTTATGGACATAGGGGCCTTCATTAAAAAATGAAGACCCCCCCAAAAAAATGAAGACCCAAAAAATCAAATCTGAATAATAAATAGGTCAGCTAAGTAGTAGACAGTGTTGCTGACATAAGAGTGTCACCTAAGGACATTAAATGGGGTTGAGGGACACAGAACTGAGGTCTCTGCAGACACTTCTCTGTGAACTTCTCTCAGAAGAGGGACTGCTCCCTGGTGTGGGGAGGTTTCCTCCCAGATGATTGCCTATGACTTCCTTCAGGTAAAAGTTAGAAACACCCTTCCTCTAAATTGCTTCAGGAGAAAAGAACTGAAGGAGAACAGAGGGACATTCCTGCCTCGATGTTTCCTTCAGTCCACCTTGGGGCCATATTTGAGATAGAAAGACCTTAACTTCATCACCAGCCAGGATTTAGGTTTAGCCAGCGAGATTAATGAGGGTGAATTCTAGAACACAGAAATGAAGACATACTCCTGCTGCCTGGACTGAGGCCCTGGATGGGAACGTTGTGAAGATACTCAAAGTTTTCTATAGCCCTATTGGTGGAGGGCCCAATGTGGCCTCAGTCATTTTGTTGATGACAATATGCATACACGAGACAAACACTGCTAGTGTTGACGGTGACAAGCATAACAAAGCTTATCAAACTCATAGCATTTTGAGATGGGTTTACAATAAAAAGGCTTGTATTTCATAGAAGGTGCAAGAAAAGACAACTTTCAGAATTGCCCAGAACTTTGGAATCATTTGTAAAAGCTCAGCTAGAGTGCCTCTTTAGGCTTCCCAGTCATGTGACTGTGTGGGCCATTTTAAAGCTAGGTTATTTTCTACTGAGACATTGGTTCAGCTATTTTGTTAGTATAAACGAGAGTTGCCTAAGCAAGATAGAAAAATTGTCATTTGCTTCCATAAAATTATAAGCTGGTGGGTTTTACAGTGCAATAGGGTGGCCCTGTTACTTCAGTGTTGAAGTTTTAAATTTCTTGGCATCCTGTATCCTACTATCATTTCTACCTGTTGCTCTAACCCTAGCAATGAAGCTGTCGCCACCAGTATGTCGCATATTCTAGGGCATAGGAAGTGGGAAGTATGTAATCCAAGAGAGGCTGCCGCTGCATCTTTAACATTTATTTTATCCATGTTGGATGTGAGTGTGTGTGTGTGTGTGTGTGTGTGTGTGCTTGTGTGTATGTATGTATATGTATGTGAGTGTATGAATGTAATGTATGTATGTGTATGTATATCTGTGTAAGTGTGTGTGCATGTGTGCATGCATGCATATTATAACATGCATGTATAGGTCAGAGGACACCTTGTAAGAAACAGTTCTTTTCTTCTACATTGTGGGTCCCAAGAATAGAGTTTAAGCTCTCTCAGGCTTGACAGTAAGCACCATTACTGTTTCTTTTTAAGTAAATGACTTTAGGGCTGGGGCTCAGAGGTTAAGAGTACTTGCTACTCTTGCAGAGGCCCTGAGTTTGCATGCCAGCTGCTATGCTGGTCAACTCATACCTCCTGTAACTTCTGTTCCTGGGAGAACCTGTGTTTCTAGCATCCAGGGCATCTCCAATGATGTATACATATTCCCCATCCCCAACCCAACATATACATAATTTAAAATGAAATCTGGAGGAAAAGTACATTAAGTAAATTACATAAAACTTCTTGCATAATGTTCACACATATCCCATTAGCCTTATCATACCCACGGGACACTGCACAGCCATAAAGGGATGGAAAAAGCAATCCTTACACAGGTAGCCAAATAAATGTTCAGTTAAAACTTGGAGTAAAGTTCTAGCATTAAAGGGAGGAAAATAGTAGATAGTGGTGAATAATAATCTTCTTCCATACTTAATTAAAATAAACTCTGTGTTTTTTAAATTGACTAGAATGGTTGTCTCTAGTGAAAAGTGCTACAGTGTCTTAAACCAGTACCCAGAGGGCCTTCTACCATGTATTGGAATGGATTTAAGCAATTACAACTGAGCCAAGTTTGTGCCCAAAATCTCATTAGCAAAACAAAAAATAGCACAGAACTAAGATGTGGTTTTGAAAAATATGCAATACATTTAAAAGATCCAAATTAATGTACAAGAATCCCCTTGAGATGGAAGCACTTGAGAGTTATACTTAGAAGTAGGATGAGCAAAGGACAGACAGGCTCAAGCTTGTGTGATAGAGATAAAAAGTAAAGATTTCAGGTTTTGGGACCCTGTATAATAATCTATTTGGAAGTGAGTGACAGGAGGTAGGTGTGGTTTGTTACAGGAAAAGAGTTAACTGAGAAGCAAGTGGTGAGATTTATTGGGTGTTTATATTTCCATGCACAGACAGCCCTAGATAAATGTCTTAATTTTGTTTTTACCATTGGCAACTATGTTTGTATTGAACTTTATATAAATACTCGATAAGCTTAAATACAATAAGTAGCTTTCCTCAGGTCATGTGGCTAGTACAATGGTATGGATGGGTTCTAAAGCCAGGAAATCCATAGCCTTCGCTCTCCATTACTCCTTTATGTGGTATGTGGTTGTTTTTGACATGTGTAGCTGTAGTTATAGCCTCCCTAATTCCCATTCTACAGTATCTACCATCAGCTTCTGATCAGTGCCTTGAAATGCACCAAAGAATCCATTAGATCTGTAAATGACCTTGGACTCCAGTATTCATAATAAACGAAGAAGCAATGACATTTCACCCATGCTTATGTCTACCCACTATTGTGTGAGGCATGGAAGGGGAAATCCCTGTGTGTCCTAAGTACAATATGAAGAGTCAACAATGTGCGGACTACAGAAAAGCCCATGCCTGGCTCAACAAGTACTTCAGAATCATGACTGTATGTCAGAGCCAGTGCTTAGTAAGAAACAACAAAATGAACCAAATTTCTCCTCTAATGAACCTCAAGATCTAATGGGCAAATAGATGTTAAATAATTTAAATTTGTGTGAAGCACTTTATACAGAAATATATGAAGTATAAAATAAGAGAAAATGGTACAAGGATGTTGTCCATTAAGACTTGGATATGGGATAACTAAAAGATGTGTTGTGAAAAACTGTTAGATTAAGCACTGAGAGAGAACATGGCAAGGAAGAACTGAGTCTAGAGTCCCTGAGGTAGTATAAAACTCAAAGTAGTGAAGAAACTCAAAAGTATAGTGGTGACCACTGAGAGAAATACTTTAGGTCAAGACTTAAGATACTAAGGATAAAACATGGCTTTTCCTGTTAAAGGAATCAGATCTGTAGTTTTGGGTAGAGAAATGCTTTTATGATTTATGCATTGAGACAAACAATCAGTCTTGTTACATTAGTAATAGATTAAAGAGAATTAGGAGTGAAAGCAGAAACTTGTTAGAAGCTAGTTAAAGGTGTTAAACTAGTTAGAAGCATTTAAAGGCTAAATTTCAGTAACATTTCAGTATGCCACAAGGTATGCTTTGAGATGTCAGGACTAGGACTCTGTGACATTTTAGCTTGGCCACCTAGTTATCTGTTGAACCCAGACAATGAGGGTCACTAGGAGAAACCTGCACAAATGGAGGGACAAAAGAATGGATTGTTTCTTCCTGAATCTTGTTTATGTTTATTTCCAGTCTATATAGTGTGAATGAAGACATGTTCACTCTGAAAGTAGTAGTCATTTTTAGGGTCAGCAGTTAAATCCAACCCACTTCTCATTTTTTTCAACCCAGAATCTGTGTCATTGTGCCTGCTCAGTGGCACCAGCAAACCTGAGCCCTTCCTCAGAGATCTGTGGCCCAGGTAAATGCAACTTGTCCTTCAAACTCTGGGACAGCATTAGTGTCCCTTCTTAGAGTCTGAGTTTCAGCTCTTTGAAGGCCTTTACCCCATAGTTATATTTTGTAATAATAGTGTACTGGCTAGTTTTGTGTCAACTTGACCCAGCTGGAGTTATTACAGAGAAAGGAGCTTCAGTTGAGGAAATGCCTCCATGAGATACAACTGTAAGGCATTTTCTCAATCAGTGATCAAGGGGAAAAGGCCTCTTGTGGGTGGGACCATCTCTGGGATGGTAATCTTGGTTCTATGAGAGAGCAGGCTAAGCAAGCCAGGGGAAGCAAGCCAGTAAAGAACATCCCTCCATGGCCTCTGCATCATCTCCTGCTTCCTGACCTGCTTGAGTTCCAGTCCTGACTTCCTTTGGTGATGAACAGCAGTATGGAAGTGTAAGCTGAATAAACCCCTTCCTCCCCAACTGACTTCTTGGTCATGATATTTGTGCAGGAATAGAAACCCTGACTAAGACAGATAGTCTCTTTCTTCTGTTACCTAGTCTTGTAAGTAGCTACTACTTATAGTTTTATCCCTATATTACCTTAGCATTATCATTTGTCATTTAAATCCTTAAATTCCCAGACAGCAGTTCTGTATATTAAATTTTACTGTTAAAATAATTCTCCTGATTGGGTCTTTACTAACACAGGATGGGATTTTATTTCCTTTTCCTTTTGATCTTTAAAATATGTATCTGTATTACATCATCTAAAACTATAAGCGAATGAAATGACAAGAGCCATCAGGGAACAGAGTTGCAGTGATTACAGTGCTAGGAAGTTTGGTGACTTTTAGCCTCAGTATGTATTAAATAGATACAGTAAAACTCCATTTACTGGGCCATTTTGATGATCTAATGTATGCATCATAGATACACAACTCATGGCAGCTATTATTAGAAGTATATTATTAAACTGTCTTAGAGATATTGCTAAGTTGGTAGCATTGCCTTATATGCATGAGGCCCTAGGTTTGATACCTAGAGCCTCCCTCTAATACTTTATTTTAATGTTAATTATTAAAAGAGACTCTTAAGAGAGTGATCAGCAATGTTAACTTCCAGGTCCATCTGGTTCATGACTTCCTCTCTCATGCATACTCTATGAATTCTCCTATCTACACATCCTTATTTTTCCTCCACCACCCATTCTCACAATACCAAGAAGATTCAACAAAATATTGAGTACTTTGTAAATGTACAATGGACATTTGTTGGTTAATATCCTCACCTTGCTATAGCTCACTCTTTGTTTGGCTCCTCACTGCTTTGACTACCTTAGATTCTGTCAAGATACCTCAGGGCTGTCCTGGAACTCTAGGAGAAAAGGGCAGGGCAGGAAAAATAAAGACACTTTCCACCACACCTTGAGGTTTCCCACTGATAAGGCCAGCAGTACTTCAGCTTCTCCCTCACTTCAGCCAGCTGGATCTATATCAGAAGCCTAGGGCTACCAGCTAAGGCCCATTAGCAGTTGATTAAGGGATAATTAGAAAATCCATTCTCAGGGTTGATAGCATTTCTCAGTTTTCCCATTTGTAAATTATAAACTACATGAATGAGGCACAAAACAACTCACGGGGAAATTCACCCTGGAAGTTCAACTACAGTATAGCTAAAGAACTGGGCCTCCATGGACTTCTCAGTAGGTCAAAGATCCCAACTTCCTGAAGTCCCAACAGGGACTACAATGGTAACCATCTCAAAGAATAACAACATCTCCTTCCCTGGCCATTTTAGAAAACCCAGATTAGAAAGAAAGAAAGACTTGAATTGAAAACTCAGGTTAGCAATATTGGGCATATCATTTCATTTTTGTATTCATTTCATCATTGGAAACTCAATTGTCCTTATAGAAAGATTGTTTTTGTTGTCTTTATTTATTATTTGTTTGTTTGTTTTTAACAAACCAGAGTAACAGTAGGAGGAAGGAGAGTTATGTGGAGCACAGAGGATTTGTGGGACTGTGAAACCATTCATTCTGACATAATAATGGCCAGGACAATGCAACCCTTGTGAAAACTATGGACTTGTATTACTATGACCATAACGATAGCTCAACATTGCAACTAACATACAAGGTGATGATGGTGCAAGAGACAGCTGGGAAATCCCCTGTTTATGCTCACTTTTTCTGTCCACCTAACCCTACTCTAAGTGTATCATTTATCATTTTGAAAAAGATAAAAAGCAATGTTAGACTATTCCTTACTTACAGGTGCCTGACCAAAGTGTCAATTACTGTAATGCAAACAAGTCTTCAGGTCTAAAATCAGGCTTGAGATGCTATGTGTCTAAGAAGTCGAGTAGCTCCCTGCAGCCTCCCTTGGTGACTGAACTGACTAAGAAATGATAGGTGCTCAGGGGATTCCTTCACCTCCTTGCTCTCACCCAGGGTCAGGAGACAGCACAACACAACTAAATGAATACACAAAACTTTGGGGAATATATTTGAATAATTGGGTCCACTTAAGGCAATATTGCCAGACAAAGTACAGGATACTTAAGTAAACTTGACTTTCAGATTGGCAATATTTTTTAATTTATTAGACTCTCCTTCAATAACCATGATTTCACTAGTAGTGAGTAGTTACTAAATGTCCAGTACTTAGTAGGAAACTAGACATGGTTTCTTTCTTACTGAGTAGGTCTTAAATCCAGTCAGAGAGCTGTTGGTTACTGTCGCGGTATATATGTCACTACTTCATACTTAGAGTTATGGACACATGCTTGTTGTTGATATGGTTCATAGGTATCATAGCTATATATGATTGTTAGTTATTATGGTGTTTTGAATAAGAATGCCACCTGTCTTAGTGTTTTACTGCTATGAACAGACACCATGACCAAACCAACTCTTATAAGGACAACATTTGATTGGGGATGGCTTACAGGTTCAAAGGTTTAGTCCATTATCATCAAGGTGGAGCATGGTGGCCCCCAGGCATGTATGGTACAGAAGGAACTGAGACTTCTACATGTTCATTTGAAGGCTGCTAGGAGAATATTGACTTACAGGTAGCTAAGATGAAGGTATTAAAGCCCATGCTCACAGTGACACACCTACTCCAACAAGGCTAGACCTCCTAATAGTGTACTCCCTAGAGCAAGCATATATAATCCATCAGACTCCCATAGGCTCATATATTTGAATACTTACTTTAGTGATCAGGAAGTAGCAATATTGGAAACACTTAAAAGACTTAGGAGGTGTGATCTTGTTGGAGGAAATATGTACCTGGTAGTGGGCTTTGAGTTTTCAATAGCCCATGACAAATCCAGAGTCTGACTCTGCCTATCTCTGCCTGTCTCTGTCTGTCTCTATCTGTCTGTCTGTCTGTCTTTCTCTCTCTCTGTGTGTCTATCCCTGTCTGCCTGTCCCCCCCCCCTCTCTCTCTCTCTTGTGTGTGTGTGTGTGTGTGTGTGTGTGTGTGTGTGTATCCCCCCCCACACATACACGAAGATCAGGATGTGGATCTCAGCTACTACTCCAGCATCATGTCTGCATGTATGCAGCTATGCTCCCTGTGTGATGAAACTGGAATAAACCTCTGAAAGTGTAAGCAAGCTCCCAATAAAATGTTTTCTTTTATAAAGCTTGCCTTTGTCATGTTTCTTCACAGCAATAGAATAATGACTAAGAAAGAAGTTGGTACCAGAGGTACTTTGATAGACCTGACTATGCTGTTTGTTGGGGGATCATAAAAGACTTTGGGACTTTGGACTAGAAAATTGGTTGGACACTTCAAGTGGCTTAGTGAACCATCCTAATAGTAGCATGGGAGAGAGAGAGATGCAGAGGACAATGTGGGGACCTGTCTCAAGGGTTTCAGGTGAGAAAAACATTTGTAACTGGATTAAAGACTTTTCTTGTGATATTTTGTCAAAGAATGTGGGTGAGTTTTGCTCTTATCTAAAAATCTGCCTAAGTTGAAGGGTTTTAAAGTGATGGTATTGACAGAGGAGATTTCAAGACAGTCTAGTATTGAGTCTGTCATGTGGTTATTAGTGGTCACTGTTATGCAGATCTCTAATGAAAAGAAGCAATCAGAGCAAAGAAAAAATATAGAATGTATGGTTTGAGCAGAAATATAGCACCAGGAAGAAAGTATAATGGAGCTATGTCCACTGCTCAAAGAGACCAAATGCTTAAAGAAAAATCTGATGCTAAATGAAATAAAGTGAGTGGTAACTACTCTATCTCTCTCTGTCTGTCTCTGCCTCTCCCTCTCTCTGTCTCTCTGTCTCTGTCTCTCTCCTTTCTCCCTCTCAGTCTCTCTCTCTGTCTTTGTCTCTCTGTCGCTGTCTCTCTGTGTCTCTGTGTCTCTCTCTCTCTCTTTCTGTCCATAGATCAGGATGTAGCTCTCAGCTACTGCTCCAGTATCATGTCTACATGTATGCTGCTATGCTCCCTGCCATGATAAAAGCTATCTCACCTAGATGAGCTTCTAACTTACAGAAAAGAATTAAACAAAATCTTAAGCAGTGAAGGAAACCAAAAGCTGGTGCAAATGTTATTAAACAAGGGGGATCAAGTTCCAGACTTGGCAGCTTTAGCCACATGGTTCTGGCATTAGAGTCAAAGGTAAAAGAAAGAAGTTGTAGAATCTCCCTCTTTCCTCTGATGTCCAGAGAGACCACTCAGTGAAAGTATAAAGCTAGAAGAGTAGATTGCCTTGGAAACCCCAAGATGTTGGAGATGCCAAAGTTGGTATACCTGCTGGAGAAAGCTGTGGAGCACGTGTGTAATGAGCGAGAGAGAAGTGTATTATAGTCAATAAAGCTGAAAGAAGCTGGAGATCTGGAGAGTGTTTTTGGCATCAGGCATAGATAGAAGTAGAATTTAAGGTTTGTCCTGATGGCTTTCAGTTTTGCTTTGATCCAGAATTTCCTGACTTTACCCCTTCTGTCTTTTGGAATGGTAATGTATATTCTGTATGCTGAAAGTGTGTGACTTTTGATTTTCCTTTTATTGGGAGTTACAGTTAGAAGATTGCCATGATGGGAGTTGGTGGGTGGAAGGGGGAGCACCCTCAGAGAGGCAGGGGGAGAGGGGGTAAGATAGGGGGTTTCTAACGGGGAGACCTGGAAAGGGGAAAACATTTGAAATGGGTGGGCGGTGGTAGTGCACACCTTTAATCCCAGCACTTGGGAGGCAGAGGCAGGCAGATTTCTGTGTTCAAAGCCAACCTGGTCTACAGAGTGAGTTCCAGGACAGCCAGGGCTGCACAGAGAAACCCTGTCTTTAAAAAAAAAAAAGAAAAAAGAAAATATCCAAGAAAAAAAAAAGAAGATTGCCATAAGTCTCAAAAGTGACTTTGAACTTTTAAACATTGTTGAAACTGATAGACTGAGAACTTTTGATCTTGGTCTGGATGCACTTTTAAAATTATGTTATGGCTATAAGTCTATGGGGGCCAGGGAGTGGAATATAGTGACTTGAATAAGAACAACCCCCATAGACTCATATATTTGAATGTTTAGTCACAAGGGATTGTGACTATTTGGAAGGGGGTACACCTTCTAAACTCATTTTGTGTGTAAACTTGATACAATCTAGAGTCATGAAAGAGGAAGGAACCTTAGTTGATAAAATGTCTCCATGACATCCAGCAGTAAAGCTTTTTCTTAACTAGTGATCAGTGGGGAAGGGCTCAGCCCATTGTGGGTGGTGCCATTCCTGGGCTGATGACCCTGGGTTCTATAATAAAACAGGCCATAAGAAGCAAGCCAGTAAGCAGCACCCTCCATTCCTTCTGCATCAGCTCCTGCCACCAGATTCCTGCCCTGTTTGAGTTCCTGTCTTGACTTCCTTCAGTAATGAACAGCACTGTGGAACTATAAGCTAAATAAGCCCTTTCTTCCCCAACTTGTTTCTTACTTGTGGTGTTTTGTTACAGCAATAAAACCCTAACTAGTGGGATGGAGAGATGACTCAGCTGTTAGACACACATATACACATGCATGCATAGAATAATAATTGGTGAAAAAAGAAGCCATGAATTTGAAGGAAAGCAAGAAGGAGTATATGGGACAGTTTGGAGGGAGGAATGGGAAGGAAGAAATGTAATCATATCATAATCTTAAAAGTAAAATTTAAGAAAGATTTTATATGTTCCATATAACTGTGATTCCATAAACCAATTTACTTAAGGAAATGCCTGTCTTAGCAAGACAGCATAGCAACATAGCTACTCACTCAGTTTTATCATATTACTCTTAACATGGTACCCATGACTTCACAGTTTTCAGAACACCTCCACATCCTTTAATTCAGGATTTTCAAACTTTAATGTGTATGTTTGTTAATGAGACTATAATTTAGTATATCTGAATTTCTGTATTTCCAGCTGGATCCCAGTGCTACTGATAGGCTTGTCTGTGGACCACACTGCAAGTAGTGAGGACTTAAGAGAATCCAAGGTGATAGATTACATCATCCCAGTTTTAGAGCTGAATATTCTCAGGGCTGCACACAGATGGGGGATAAAGAGTATGCATGCATATCAGGACCTGTCCAGTCCTGCAGGAAGGAGACTTGAAGATGACCAGCATGCCTAGCCATCCATCATAGTCTGTGTGAACATGGAGACATCATTTGCAGTTTCTGACTTTCAGAAAGCTGGGCTGAGACAAGAGAATGACAACACTGATGTCACAGCTGCTTCGGGCCACAGTCATGAAAGAACTCACAGGGAGGTCTCAGGCTCTGCATTGTGATGACCTGTAGTCAGTCCCCAGAAAGCTTCCGTAGAAGTTCCTTTTTGTGTTGCTGGAATAAAATACCCTGTTGCTGGGATAAAATACCCTGACGAGGGCAACTTAGGAAACACAGTCCTTGCAAATATCCATAGCCACCTGGTAGCTATTTGTAGTTATATCAGTGTTTCCTGAAATGGACATCACAGCATTATTAGGATATTACAGAATGAAACCATTCTTAAAGCGAAATTGTACACTTTGCTTTGCTGACATCAAGCCACAAAATCTTGTAATTACTTCTGATGAAAACTGGCATTGGGTATAGTTAGCATAGTGATAGTTGGCATCCCCGAGACTTCCTCATTTGGGCATTTCAATATTGTTTGTCATTATGAAAGTCCTGAAGAAACTATGAAAGGTGGCTCTGCAAAAAGGCACAGAGTCTGCCCAAGCTTTCCCCTTCCTTCCTTCCTTCCTTCCTTCCTTCCTTCCTTCCTTCCTTCCTTCCTTCCTTCCTTCCTTCCTTTTTTTCTTTCCTTCCTGTAAGTGTGTGTGGGTATGTATGTATGTGTGTTTGTATTGGCATCTCTGAGTGTTTTCATAAAGCTAGTTATACTATAAATGCATCAAGTCTTGTTTCACTTGTATTAGATGTTTATACGAGGAATCTCAAAAAGAAGTACGCAGCAGGAGGGTTCATCGGTGCAGCTGAGGTTCTGTGTGGTGAGCACATCCCAGGGCCTTTACTCTGGATCCCTGAGCTTCAGTGAAGTAGATGCAGTGTTCATTTGGAAAGCAAGCTTTCATGTGGTAATTTTGTGTTTATCTCATTTAAGTTTTTCCCAAAGCACCAACCAGTGGTCAGTAGAGTTTATCATGTTTCCTTCTAAGAGAAAGTACTACAGTTTACTGTGGAGATCAAAATTAAGACAATATTGGCTCTCCAATTGGAGGTACATAATCAAATGTTTGAATAATTGTAAGTTAAAACATTATTGGCCCAGTAAATTTCTTGATTAATCTTTTCTAATTTCCCATTTGAATGTTTCTTATTAAAATTCTTTTATATAGATATTTTATTCTTAAAGATGTTATAGTCTGTATATTTAATAGTAAGGGGGAAATGCAATGAAAATTCGTCTTCTTTCACTATACATACAGAAACTTAATTTTTTTTCATTTTAAAGGAAGTCTTTCTTGGTACTCAATTTCTCATTTTCAATGTAAGTGATTCTAGTTGAAAAGCTGTATTACTTTTGGTTACTGTTAATACCATGCTGGAGGGATTAAGCCAATGCTAATACAGTTTGCAATTAAAAAAATATATATATATCCTCTGAAGTCATACAATCATTTCAAGTGCGCTCTAAAAGGGGAAGTTTGAAAGATTTAAGAGAATTGCGTTTTTATTAGGTTTTGCAATCTTTGCTCCATGAATTCCCCTTGTCATATTCTTCAAGAAAGGCTCTGATGAAATGATAAGGTTCATTTGCATCACTTGGTGCAGTTTCCAGAGAATCTGGATTTTATCTGCTTTGTGTTGAGGATGACATACCCGAGCTTTTCTGCAGTGGGACCCAGACTCACCCTTTGTCCTACTTAACTTTTGAGGCTTTCAATAAAATTTGGCCACCCAAAGAGGTGGGAACTTTGAAACCAATGGGTATCTTTGTCATTTCTTGTCTGGATTTCAGTTCTGCTAGAAGTAGGTATGGGGTTGCAACAGGCTGCTACTTCAGCTGAAATATCTGGACAAAATAAACTTTACCCTTGATCAAGAGAGTGCTCTCAGGAAGAGCACTTGGCTTTTATTCTAACTCAGGTGATGGCTATGTCTTTTCCCCACTGGCTGAAAATAATTGGCACACAGGAAATGGAAGAAAGGGCAAGGGGTAACTCTTCCTAGGAGGAAAGGGTTACTGCTCCTAGTAGCAAATTCCTAGACTAGAGCAGTGGGCCTCTGTGTAACCAAAACGTTTTACTGGGTGGGGAGGATTAAAACATTTGTATAAAAGTCTTACAAAGTAGGAGAGAGAAAATGATTTTAATTTCTTGTCCTAAACACAAGTTTTATAGTATTTGCTAGAAAGGACTCATATTTGATATTCTTACAGTTCCTATCTATTAGTTGGAGGTAGGAAACAAATTGTTGCAAGTCATTGCCAATCTGAGCTATCATCATGGGAAATCACCTTCGCTAGGACCCTGGATTGCACTAGAGAGTTGATGTGAGCATTGTGGACTTCCTTGAGAACTCTTCTGGGATTTTGGTCAGCATGGTATAATAACAAAGAGGATAAGATCTAGTTCATCAGCTGTGATGGCTAGTCTTCACTGTCAACTTGACTGGACACAAAGAGATTAACTGGGGAGGGCAGACTCACCCTGAATATGGACGGCTCTGTCCTATGGATTAGGGTCCTAGAGTGACTAAAAAGGAAAAAGGGAGAAAATGAGCCAACCAGCATCTGGTTCTTTCTTCTTCCCGAGTAAAGAGCTGTAAGGTAACCAGTTGCCTCCTGTTCCTTGCTATGATTTCTCCACCAGGACTGACTCTGTCCCTTTAAACCAGCATCTAAAACAAGCTGTTCTTCTTTATATTGCTTCTGACAGGTATTTTGCCAGAGCACTGGCAAAAGAAGCTATAACATATGTTAACCATGGAGTCTTGAACCACGAACCTTGCTTTATGTAGTAATCTCATTTCCTTTCCCTTATCACATAGGCCTTTCAACTTCTGCCTCAGGGCGCCAACTAAACTGGTTTATTGGGTGATGTGATTTCCTTCTGTCCGACAAAAAGTAAATTCATTTTGCTTGTTTTGTTTTGTTTTTTTCCAAATCTGGTGGTAGTCATATTTTTATTTGATAATACATGTCTTGGAGCATAGAGAACCTTACCTGACTTACACACACACACACACACACACACACACACACACACACACACACACACTTATACAATGCAAGTGTCACATGTGTGAAGCCCTGAGTGTGATCCTCAGCACTACAGACAAATGCAGTAGCAGTAGGACCAAGAGAGCAGCATTAGAATGCTCTTGAATGCTTCTGTTTTCTGGTCTGACTGCATCAAGACAAGAACAGTTTACTCTGATCACACACCCAGCATCCAATTCTTGATACAAGGAAGAAAATGACTAGGGTGGCTATGCTAAATGACATCCTGACCTTGTGCCTGCCAAGTTGAGAAAGAGAGAGATATAAGAGAGATATACATTTTACTGTTATTTAACAGATACTGACAGAATAGAACTGACACCAACCCCAGTCCCCTAGGGGTGAGGATTCTGAGAGAAAAGAAGCTCAGGAGTGAGGGTATAGAGACAGACTTTGACTCAGAGAGAACCCAGACCTACAGAGATGAGTTGCTGCTCCATATAAATGGTATAATCACATGGTTGATGAGAGAAGTGTTCCACAGCCACCTGGAGCTACACTGCATTGCGCTGGGACTTGGGAATGATCTTTTAATTTTTAAAAAAATTTAAATCATTTTATTTTAAAATACATTGAGCTTGATATATTTCTTGTGGGATTTCTTGTATAAAATGGGCTATACCCCATCTGTGAATGACGCTGTCCATTGGCAATCCTCTTGTCTTCCTGAAGCTGCAGAGAAGAAGAAGAGCCTCCTGGTGCTCATCAGGCTGAAGGAACAAGGTGGGCTACTGATGCACTAGTGTGGTCTCTGGTATGCAGCATCTGTATGCCTCCACACCTGCGTTATAAATTTATAAGTTTACCGAGGGCAGGTGTTGGTTTGAATGAAAATGGCCCCCATAGTCTTACATATTTAAATACTTGGTTCCAATTTGGTAGCACTGTTTGGGCAAGATTAGAAACTGTGATCTTGGGAGATGTGTCACTGCTGGTGAGCTTTGAGATTGAAAAAGCCCACATCAGGCATAGTCTCTCTCTCTCTCTCTGCTTGTCTGCTGATCAAGATGTAAGCTCTCAGCTCCATGCCTTACCAGCCTGCTGCAGTGCTTCATGATGTAATGACAATGGACTAACCCTTTGAAACTGTAAGCAAGCTCCAAGTTTAATGCTTTCTTTTATGAACTGCTTTGGTCATGGTGCCTGTGGTGGTTTGGATAGGTATGACCACCACAGACCCATGTGTGTGAATGCTTAGCACATAGAGAATAGCACTATTAGAAGGGGTGGCCTTGTTGGAGTAGGTATGGCCTTTTTGGAGAAAGTATGTCACTATGGAGGTACACTCTTATACTCAAGCTCTGTTCAATGTGGAATACAGTCTCCTCTTTGCTTCTTTCCGATCAAGACATACAACTCTCAGCTTTGTTTCTAGCACCATGTTGGCCCGTATACTGCCATGCTTCCTGCCATGACAATAATGGACTGAACCTCTGAAACTGTAAGCCAGCTCAAAATAAATGGTTTTCTTTATAAGAGTTGCCATGGTCATGGTGTCTCTTCACAGCATTAAACCCTAACTAAGACAGTGTCTCTTCACAGCAGCAGAATAGTAACTAAAAGAGGTCATTATATAGTAAAATCCAAAGTATTATAAAGAAATGTACTGAGCATATATCACACAGTAACCACTGTACTCAGTGGAGAGTAATAAGGATAAGGCAGACATCCTGACCTTGTGCCTGCCAAGTTGAGAAAGAGAGAGATATAAGAGAGATATACATTTATCCTTCTGTGTGATATTAAACACAGACTAACTGGTGTCTGGTCTCAGGAATCTGGGTTGGTGCTGGGGCACTGGCGGGTGAGGAGTCCCCTCTGTAGGATCCTGTTTCTAGAACTGTTACAGCTCTAGGATAGTAGTGATTAACAGTAGTTGTGTGCTATGTCCATCCTATTCCTATCACATTAATATTATTCTAAAATAGTATATTCTTTAAGGATGTTTTATTAGATTCTATGCATACATGTGTATCTGTGTGTGGGTGTAGCAAATGAGTGCAGGCCCCTCAGAGCCCAGAGACATTGTATCTCCTAGAACAGGAGTTTGAGATAGTTGTGAACAGCCTTGTAGGTGCTGGGAATAAAACCTGAGTCCTCTGCAAGAGTAGCCAGTGTTCTTAACTGCTAAGCCATCTCTCTAGCCCCCTACCGTGTATCATTTTACTATTGGTATATTCTCAACAACATGTACAGGTGATTATTATTGCCGGCTTTTGCGGTCAAGGCATCTGAGACTTAGGTTGTTGACTGGATAGGGATCACAAACCCAACAGGAGAAAGATTAACAGTGTGGAAGTGTGACAGGCACCAAGGCAATAACAAAGTCCAAGTTTATCACACAGCTCTCAAGACAGCCAGAGATAGGAACGCTGCCTTGGGAGTCAAGATGGTGGCTGAGTCCCTAGGGAGGAATGATAGAAATCCCAAATAGTCAGGCTGGCATTAAGTTTTAGATTGGTCCCTGCCACTCGGCTAGACGGCTGTAGAGAAGGTTGAGAAGAGCTTTGACTATCTCCTCAGTACAGTATATCTATTGCTGAAGAGCTAATTTACTGCTAGAATGGTGAGATATGGAATGTGGAAGGCGAGACTCACTAAGATAGATATATTGGTCTTGGTACATGTGACTTTGAATCCACGGCTAGAAGGATGAGACATTCTAGGGGTTAGATTCTAGGGGTTAACCACTATGTTAGATGTTGGTTAAGACAATATCCCCATCGTCTCCAAAGCTCACAATCACATTGCAAAAGAATATAGTAGGATACATGCTAAGGCTGGTATCATCAGTGAGCTCAATTAGGGACGATATAAGAGACAGAACTCAAATGGGTGATAAGCAAAATTCTAGACAATGAAATGGCATTTGGTTCTAGAAGAAGTAGAGAGTTCCAGGTAGAAAAGACATAAGGGAACTTTGCAGAAGGCACTAGGCAAAATCAGCAAGAACAGATGTCCAAAAGAAATTGAGCTAACAATGAACCTAGACTGCAATGCTAATGTGTTTAGACTTGACCCAGCAAAAAGAGGTTATGATATAAGCTCAACCCCACATCTGCAAGACCATAGTAACTACTTATTGAGTGCTGGGCTAGGGGAGGAGAGGCCAGGACTCTGCAATGTGAGGGAGGAGAGACTGGCTAGGCAGTCAGGGGAACTACAAGTCAGTGGTTCTTGTCAGGTAACCTACAGGGGCTTAGAAAAGATGATCAGTGACTTTGCAATGAAGGTTTCATACCTCTGCTAGAGAGATGCAGCTGGAAAAAATGTGTAACTCCAAGAAGAAATGACTGAGTTCCTAAAGAGACTAGCAACCCAGCCTGGTCAGCTAAATGCTTTCAGGGTAATCTAACAATGAATACTTGACCACGATAGCACTTAAACCATTAGAATTAGTCATGCCAGACCCAGAGTCTTGATTCTCCTATATCCTTTTGCTGAATGACCCCTTTATGACTTTAACTCATCTATAAAATGGGGTAGCAATAACATCTACTCAAATGAGTTGCTGAAGGTCACATGAGACTGCTCATTTATTGTTACTGTTAAATGAGATAGTGAAAGCATTCAATAAAGGGATTGTGTGGGTAGGAAGAAAAAGAGGAAACACACGTCTGTAGAATAGGGGTAGTGGGTGAGAGGGATACCAAACCGATGAAAGTAGACCCATGGCCCAGGGGAAAAATGATTTGCTTATTCAAGTCCACCAGTCTTTGAGTCGGAAAGCTGTCATTTCCCAGCAGGGCAATGCCAATCAACTCAGTTTTCTGTGAGAACGACTTTTTTCTCTTCATTCCCTTCCCCAGAGAGATCTCTTCTAACAGAAGAACACTCAAGTATGGGAGAGCCTATTTTGCGCTAGGCCCTTTATTAAGAACTTGTGTTAATGGTGGGGTGGGGGCTGCAGCTATACAGCACGTGTCCAGTAGTACATTTATGGCCCTTGGTCATCCTCAGCACCAAAAGCAAGCAAGCAATCAAACAAACAGATAAACATTTTTTTTTACCTGCCCAGCCCCTTTGTTGTCACATAAATCTTGTTAACTCCTTTTCATAAAAGAAGAGCCCAGACTCAGAGTGGTTAATAACTGTATCCTGTGCCCCATGCTCAGCTCTGATGAAGGCTGGATTCAGACCTGACTCTGCTAAACCAATATCAAAGCTTTGGCATATGATTTCTCTGGACTAGTACACTTAGAGTTTGCAAGGATACTACTCAGCACCAGATGGTCTTGAAAACACTTCACCAGGGAATGCAAGAGCCATTTTCCATAAGCTATATGGTTACAATTTATGAGCCCCAGTTCACTCCTGTGGGGAGGCAATTGGGTTGATTATTCCAGCCGAGCCCTTCGGTAGTACCAGCTGTGATAACTCTCAGCTCTTGGCTGCCAGCCCCAACCAGAGCTTTTGTTGGCTATCTTTCCCCCAGAGAAAGTCCACACTCAATTGCTCATTAACATGATTGGGATAATTTTCTCAACAGCTCTCCAGTGGAACAGTCAAAGGAGACTGAAAAGCTCTCAGTCCACTAGGATCCCTTAGCCTTGCCCTTTCCTGTTTATCCGTAATAGACCGGCCCAGTCTTTGGAGAAAGACCGATCTGCATTTGGATTCTGCTGAAGACATTGGCTTGCTGGCAGCTTCATATTTCCCCTTTCCCACTCTCCATTCCTCCTTGGTAGAATGCGACTATGTTATTAAATAAGTTTTTTTCAAGGACTAAACCAGGCAGTATGGAAGAAAGTGAAGAGAGGAGCAGGTTAGCTAGTATATTGAGTGCCTCAGTAGTGAGATAAGGAATGTCACCCCCATTTTAAATGCAAGAAAACTGAGTCACAGATAGCTTCATTTTGTAGCTAGTAATTAAGCATGAAAGCGAGGAATCAAACCAAGTCTGCTTTCTCTCTTTTTTTTTTTTCACCCCTTCTATCATACTGGAAACTGAATCTATAGCCTTGTGCATTTTTGGCAGATACTCTACCTCTGTGCTGCGTCCCCAGCCCTTTTGTGCTTTTTATATTGAGATAGGATCTCATTAAATTGCCTAGAATGGCTTTGAATTTATAATTTGCCTAAGTACCTGTCTGGAGTGGCTGGGACCATAGTCTCCCATTCACATTTATGAATCCATTTTCTTTCATTGTTGGTGGCTCTTAGACCATGGTATTTGTACAAATCAGCATGTAGAAAGAAGAAAAGGGGAATAGCTAGAACAGTCATAGGCCTGGGAATTAAGCTCTGGTCTCTTATATGAACTTTTTCAAAAGAAGGAAACAAATACACATTCAAATACACACACACACACACATACACACACACACACACAAATATATAGAATGACTAAGGATAGTTATATATAATACATATAGTGACTATATACATATGTATATCCAAGTCTAACTTAGAGCCTAGATGCAAATCTCTGGTTCTACCATTTTAGTCAATGAGACTAGACAAAATCCTTCCCAGCCTTTGAGCCTCAGTTTCCTCTACTGTACAACAGGCATTACAAATACATCCCTTCCCCTCCTCCTGCCCCCTCTGGGATTTAAGTGAAGATTCAGCCCAATAGGATAGAGACAATGCTCACTGTCCTGCCTGGCACACTACAAGAGTTGGGCAGTACTAGAAATTCTGCTACCTTTAATTCATCCGTTGACCTGTAATAAATAACCCCAGTTGCCTCAAAACTCTCCTGAGATGTGAAGGTCTTTCATAAAAGCATACTTTCCCTTCTCTGTATTTTCCAACCCGGTCTGTCTCCTTTAGCCACAAGAGTGTCAAGGAATATTTGTGAATCAGCCATTAGGTGTAGGCAGCTATGTGACTGTGGGGTTAACTTGCAAGTGACGAATGTTTGGAGATATGCCTTTGTACCCTTCCCACTGCAACAGCATGGCTGGCTGATGAGTTTGCTGAGGGGCTCATTAAAGTGTCGGTATTAATATCTGCATGAATACTTTCAACAAAACCTTTTGTTCTCTGAGTAGGGGGTGTGGGAGGTGGTTACAGGAACTGTCTTGCTTTTCCAGATTTAATTGTCTAAATAGAGAGCTGTCTGGGCAACATGGGGCCACTTCTTTTTATTCCATTTCCCCCTCTCTTGCTTTCTTACCAGAGCACTGTAAAAGCCTACTTTGGTGATGGGGATTAGTTTGTGAACTTGCTGTGTCAGTCACTTTCTCCCAGCAAGGGCAGGAAAGTTGACACACTGTAACTAGTCTTCTCTGTTGTCTGTTAGGCACAAGTCTGTGGCTAAGACTGTGGAAGTTGTAATGAGGAACTGGATGGCTCCTAGGCAAGTAGCTGCCACTTGGCAGATGCCTTGCCGGATGTTCTGATGCCAGGCTCCCTAACAGGTGACCCTACTAGCTTCTTAGAATCTCCCAGCTTAACTTCCAGCATGGTTCCAAGTGCTCACACTACAAAGACTCTAACCATCACGGCACATGAACTTATACTAGAATACTTGATTTCTGACAAGAGGGACACTGAATCTCAGAGAAATGAGAGACTTAAGTTCACATGCAAATTGAGTGGTGGCATTAGGATCAGGACCAGGTGCAGAGATGATTCCAATGTCTGAACTCTTCCATACTTCCCTGCTGGTTGTAGCAGTGTGAGGAGTCTTGACCTCCATTCTCAGGGTTGTCTAGGACCATTTTATAACTAGAAGGACCCCATAGGTAGACTGACCAAGTGTCATTGTCTGCCTAGCAGTAAACTGGCTTGTAGGTTTTGGAACTTTGAGTTTTAGAACTGGAACAGTCAGGGTAGGAATGTCACCCAATTTGCAGAATGCTTGCCGAGCATGCACAAGGCCTTGGGTTTGCTCCCTAGTACTGCATAAACTGGGCTTGCTGGCTCATGCCCATAATCGCAGAATGCAGAAGATAGAAGCAGGAGAATCAGGAATTCGAGGTTACTATCCACTACACAAAGAGTTGGAAAGGCCAACCTGAGAACAGGAGTATGGTAGAGTCCAGAGAGGGGAGGGGGAAGGGAAGGAACTGGTTTCTCTATAAGATATAAACTTAATGCATCTCTCAAAATAAATAAAAAGAACTTGATACAAGATATTATTGCTTTGTTGTTTTTAAATTTGTAGAAGGCCTGACACTCTTACTGACGCTATGGTGTACTTACAGACAGGAGCCTAGCATGGCTGGTGATCCAAGAGACCCAACAAGCAGCTGAGTCAGATGCAGATACTTAACACCCAACCAATGGACAGAATCTGGGGAGCCCTGGGGTTGAATTAGGAAAAAGCTAGAAGAAGCTGAAGAGGAGGGCAACCCCATAGGAAGACCAGCAGTCTCAACTAACCTGGACTCCAGAGATCTCTCAGACACTGAGCCAACAACTAGGCAGCATACCCCAGCTGAGAGGAGGTCCCCAACATATATAGTAGAGGACGTCCTAGTCTGTCCTCAGTGAGAGAAGATGCAGCTGACCCTTGAGAGACTTGAGGCCCCTGGGAGTGGAAAGGTCTGGTGGGGTGGGGGTGGGGACATCCTTTTGAAGATGGGGGGTGGGGTGTAGTGAGATGAGGAAGTATAGGATGAGGAACAGTCAGAGGGCAGACCAGGAGGGGGATTATGACTGGATTGTAAAAAACGATTAAAGAATGGAAATTTAAAAAAAAAATGTAGAAGCTAAAACTAAAGGTCATAGAATATAAATAACCTACTCAAGGTAAGCTACTGGGAATTGAAAAACAAGCTTTGGGATTCGCATGCCGTTTCCAATGTCTATATATGAAACCACAGCACTTAAGGCATAGAGTGCTTACTGAGTTCCTACTGTGTGCATATACGCAGTTAGCCATGGCTTAGCAAAAGCACAGATGAAATCGCAGGGACCTAAGTTTATGTTAGCCACCAGAACTCTCCACTAGATGAAATATTCTGTCTCGGTGACGTCCCCAGCCCAGTCACCAGTTACTTGCAGCTCCTGAGCACCAATGGTGTGGCTAGCATGACTGTGAAACTGAATTGCTCTGTTTTATTTAGTTACTTCTAAGTGGCCACAAGTAGCAGGTGATTACCATATTGGAAAACACAGACCCAATGGCTGTGCTTCATGTGACAAAGGATTTTGTTCCTCTCAGAGTTGATTCTATAGCATGCACACTTTTAAAAGGATTCTTTTTAAAGGGAAAAATAGATGGGGTGAAGGATGTAGAGATCCTAGATTGCTGAGTACAAGCAAAGAAGTAAAACAGAGCTCACTTCTCCAAGGCTAATCACCTATCTAGGTTTTGTCACAAGAAGAGAAATTTCAGAGGAATTAAGGAAGTATCTCAAGGTCTTCATTTGTCAAAAGTAAGGCCTAGAATTTGAGCCCAGATCTGATTATAAGTGATATCCCCTCTATGGTGTGACCTGGGCCTTAAAGTAGATGTGCGCATGTGTGGTTCTTATCATTCTGGCTCTGAAAGGTTGTGGGTAGGTTTCGGCCATTCTAACAAATTTCTTGTATATGCAAGAATACAATGAAAGGGTTCCATTTTATTCTCGCTCTTAAATAAGCAACATTTTCCCCTTTCCAACTGCCAAAGAACATTGTATATCTAGTGAAACTTAAAGGAGGAATTGCAAGTTGTTCTTGTTAGATTTGCTTGACTCAACACGAGCTAGGGTCATCAGGGAAGAGGGAATCTCAACTGAGAAAATGGCCTTAATCAGATTGTCCTGTAGGCAAGTCAGCAGAGCATGTTCCTGACTAAGATTGATGTGAGAGGGCCCAGGAGCGTCCTGAGCAGGTTTTCCTGGTGACTAGGATGAAGCAGGCTGATCGAACAGTGGAGAACAAACCAGGAAGCAGCATTCCTTCATGGGGTCAGCTTCAGTTTGTCCTTCAGGTTTCCTGCCGCCTTGAGTTCCTTGCCTGATGATTGACCCTCTCAAACCTGTAAACTTAATGAACCGTTTCCTTCCCAAGTTAATTCTGGTCATGAGGTTTATCATAGCGATGGAGAACAGACTGGGATATGAGGTGTAAAAGAATCATTAATGTTCTGAGGAAGAAAACAGAAACAATCCTTTTGTTTATTTTGTAGACTGCTTGTCATCCACTGGAGACTTGAGTCCTTTCCCTGGTGAACATCACCCACATTCAACCACATCTTGGTTTCATTGGATGATAAAACCAATCAGGGAAGGCTTTTCAGTCAGAGGGTAGGATAGCCCAAAAACATGTATTTGAAAATGAGGCTGGAGTGAGGAACCCCAGAGAGGCTTATTACAACAGTATAACCTTGTGGAACCACCACCATCCCAGAATCTTGATTTGCTAATAAAGATGGTAGAGGCAGAACAGCTGTGACATGGCTCCTCATAAGGATGGCAGAAGCCAGGAGAGCAAGAGAAAAGCAAAACAGATGTAATATTTTCCAAGCTTTATATAACACAAGAACCTTCAGGTATTAAAAACGAAAGTCCAGGAAATGTATTTGTTTTTAAAGATTTATTTTATTATTTATTTATGTGTGTGTATAGTATATATGTGGATGATGGGGGTTGGGCCTGTGGAGGCCAGAAGAGGACATGGGCATCAGGTCCCCTGGAGCTGAAGTTACAGATAACTGAGACAGCCAGTCATTGTGTATACTGGGAACTGAACTTGGGTGGTGGGGAAGAACAACGAGAGGTTTTAATCACTGAACCATGAGTCCAGTTCCATGCTGTCCATTTTTATGCTTTAGTTGGGTGAGAAGACTGCTTTGGAGAAATGTGACTGGACAAAAAGGGTGCTAATAGGCAGGGGAAAGGAGGCATCCATGCACCTTCCTCCCAGGTGTAGGGGACAGTTCTGAAACAAGACACGAGAAGAGCAAGGGTGACCCTCCTTTGTTTTCTGGCTCACCTTACAGAAGGGCATTCATGTCCCCATAGCCTTGGAGAGGAGGAATTCTGCTCCCTCTGATGAGCTTCGGGAGGATGGAGACAGGTATAACAGAGACTTTGCTGCTGAGGTCTCAGAGGCCCCTTCAGTTCACAGCATTTGAGCATCCCAAAGTGCTGTACCTGGTGTGCTGTTTCTGAGTCCTGACGGAACTGAGAGAAATCGTGTGTAACATGCCTGACAGAACATATTTAGTCAGTGATGGCTGCCTCCACCCTTCTGTCTCCCATATAACTCATTCTCCCCCACCCTTGTAGTTTCTCATCTCTTCTGAGAAATCATCAGCAACACCCCTGAGTGACACTAAGAGAGGAGGGACCTAGTGGGACCACGCACGGGGTCCAGGGCTGCGGTGGGAGTTTATCAGGATTAGTGGCCTATTTTCTTTCATAATCTTATTCCAGGACCCATCACCAAAAACTCCTTCAGGCCCTGGTCCTCCCTTATCCCTGCATCCCACCTCTGGATTAAAGGCAGAAAATAGAAAGAGCTACCAGTATGCTTTGGAAAAATTATGATCTTGGGCTTTAGAGATGGCTCAGCAGATAATGGCACTTGCTGTCAAGCCCAGCATGAGTTTGATCCCTGATCCCACATGGTGGAAGGAGAGAACCGACTCCCACAAATTGTGTTTTCTGACCTCTGTACATGCACTGACACACACACACACACACACATACATACACCACGAAATTAAGTAAAATAGAATAAAAATTGTGATTTTTGAAATAATTTTGGAACGAAAACTACAATATAACCTCTCTTTAGGAAAGCCTCTGGGTCTTTTGGACACTGGCTCTTGAGATGTGGACAGTCCTAACCTTGTAGGTTGTGGACTACTTGGTTGAGGGCCTGTTGAACTGTGAGTTTCTGGGTTAGCTTTGAGGGACTGACCGGAAGCCCAGTTTCTGCTATATACATGTAGGTCATAATAATTAACAAATATTCATTAAAGCTCATTGACATTTTTTTTTTATTCCTTTGTAGGTAAAACGAAATGTTGATTCCAGCATTTCGAGCTAAGCCACTAAGTCACTCTCCCTAACTTTGTCACTGGTAAGCTTCCTTCTCTGCCCTACTGTACTGCACAGCAGTGAGAAGAGGAGAGTAGAGGGGTGTGTGTGTGTGGGGGGGGGCAACTTGGGTGAGCACAACAAAATCTCAACTGCAAAGCAAGGTTTTGTTGTTGTTTTGTTTGGGATTTTTGTTGTAAAAAAGGAAAGAAAGTTCTACTCTGAACTGAAATCGTCTGTTTTTCTTTCGAAATGTTCAAAGCAAACTAGATTAAGGTAAAAGCCGGCTGCAGGCCGCTCGGATGGCCAGCAGCTATAACTCAGATTCTCCTAGTTCCATAGCTTACAGTCGCTTGCCCTTCAGCTGCGCACTGGCTCAGCTGGACCCAGACAGTCTGAAGGCTTTCAGGGTCCAGGGTCAGGCTGGAGGGCTACACAACCCCAGCTCCTGTCATTTCCCTGGCCTGCCTCCTTCCTTCCTTCTTTCTTGGCAGAACCCACATCCTGTTGCTCTCAGCAAAGCCGGAGAAAAAGGCCAGCGGTAGGCAAGTTATTGTGCCTCAAATGAAGACAAATGAGTCCCCATTCTGTGGTGCTCCTGGCATCCTGTTGGAGGAAGCAACGCACAATGCTTGGAGGGAGGGGGCTTCGCTCACCCCTCCCCTTTCCGGTGCCTCCCCCAAAGCTTCCACTTCCTGAGGGATCCCTGGCTTTAGGTCTGTGGCTCCCCATGCCCAGGCAGCTTGCTAGCCAGATCTCAGGAAGTGCAGCTCAAAGAGCCCTGGCCCCAGACCCACGACCCTAGAAAAGGATAGAGTCTGGGCTGCTCCCTCTCCTTGCCAAGATGGCCATGCCCAATCCTTCCTTGAAGGGCTCTAAAATGCATCTTCAGTGTGCCAACAACTACATTAATGGCACCAGAACTCACCCATGCATCAAAATTCTCCAGGGTGCTTTGACAAGCTGGTACCCTTAATATACCACACTCTTAGAACAGACATTTCTTTACCAGAAATGTTCTGTGATGATTCCAGGCCTGTGAAATATAAGCTGGCTGTCTCTCTTTCCACATTCAGTGCTTTTCTGTCCCTGCTTAATACACTGGTGGATGAGAGATACATAGCCACATGGATATAAGCAGCACTAATAAGTGACTAGGAGCCAGATCCACCCCCTAAATATGTGTCCTTAGGCAGAATTTAGAGCCGCAAGGTGATTTACTTTATTCATCTGCAAAATGGGAACAGAAATAATAGTTCAGAATTGCGTGTTTGAGCTGATCGATTTGAATGGTATAATTGCTATCCTAGGGCATCGCAACTAGTCTTCCTTCACTGAACAGTTCAGTGAGCAGGTTCCTGTATTTGCTATTTAAATAAAACCAAACCAAACCAAAAACCAACCAAACAACCCCCCCTACACACACACACACACACACACACACACACACACACACACACACACACACACCAAAAACCTACTGGTGAGTTAGGAATTGATGGGGGCAGTGTCTTGCTTTCTCCAAGCTTTTGGGTTATCTGAAGATTCTGTGATAGACTCTTGTCACATGCTGTGGTCTCCCAAGAAACCAGACTCAAATGTTAAGCATGCAGGATGTTTGAGAGAGGAAAGGGAGAAGATGGAGGCAGGCCTGTGAGTGAGGAGGCAGCCCACAGTGAGATCTTCAAGTGATGTTGTTTATCCCACTTAGAACTCTGTGACCTCAGAGATCACAAAACAGTAGCTGAGGCAGTCACTGGTCACCGAGCACTCCAGAAAGGGGTTTGACCTTGGGTTCCATGAAGACTAGTCACTGACACCTGGAGTAGGCAAAAAGGCATTGAAAGGGAACTGAGGAATGCTGACAGAAACAACCAAAGTACTGGGAAGAGGCAGAGATTCACCAGAGGCCTGACACCGGGGTTACAGGTCATGCCTGTCTGTTTATGGGTGCTGAAGATCTGAACTCAGTCTGCATAGGTGTCCAGTGAATGCTCTTGAGCACTGAGCCGTCTCCCCAGAGCCTTTACTTGTTTTACGCAAATCCATCTCTGTCTCTTGTCATAAATATATTACCTTCCCTCTGCTTCTCTGTCTCTGTCCATTTCTTTTTCCTCCTACGAAATCAAGGGCCAATGTTAAAAAAGATAGAACTCTCTACTTTTCCGTTGTGAAAGAGGAGGAAGGAAGCTGGGGTCAGGAACATACTCAAAATTATTAGCCACCAAGAAGCAAGGAAGGCCGGAGGCAGAATGGATCGCCTGAGTCTTGGATGTGGGTGGGTAGACCAGCAAGGTGCAATGTCTTAGCCATTGGTTTGCTGACCAACAGGGAGGACTGGAAGGTCCTAGAGGAGGGTCGTAGGTGTCAGAGGTAGCAGAGAAAATAGCCTTGGGACTCACAGAAGGCGTGATCAAGAGTGGCAGCAGTTTTCAAGTTAGTCTGAGAATATTTTAAGTTTCAGGAGAACCTTACAGGTAAATTGCAAACTGTGTTCAAAGTTAGAGCAATTACCACCCTGAGTCCCACATACCTCAAAGGCATGACAAGATCCTGGCTGGAGAAGCCATCGCAAATTTGTTCTCCTTTGTGTCACAGACTTGTGGTATTCTGAAAACATTCAGCTCTGAAGAGGTCCAGGAAGTGATTCGGCCCCTTGGATGCACTGAGAACACTGGTAAGCCTCTTATTCTTTGAGAAAGATCCATTGTTTAATGGGATCAATACTACTGACCTTTTGGAATGCAATAAAAATTAAACAACATTGTGTCAATGAAAGGTATTTTACATCTGCCTGGGATATGTAGTGGTTGTTCAGCAAATGCTTTCCAATGCCTTCATTTCTGTTTCTTTCACTGCCTGGTTCCCAATACTCTTCCTTGGTTTCATGCCCCTTAACCATGCACACCCTCCATAAATGGTAATGAGATGATGGTGACGATGATGATGATGATGGTAATGACTATGACGATAATGATAAGCTATAAGAAAAGCCTTTAGATCTGTGACAAACTACTGAGATCTGTAACATTTCTGCTCCAAACAGATAGCGCTAACTAAGAGAATAGAATCCCTTGGTGCATTCTTTCTGCCCGAGAACAGACTTGCCTTCTTCCCTGGGGTCAGGTTAGTGATTTAGAAAGATAACCAGAATAAGAGGAAACTGCTTGAAACCCAATCAGTATATTCGTCTGCACATATCAACATCTGAGACGATTCCATGAGGCTTTCCTCTTGAATCACTTGACCATAGAGTGAATAATATTTGAAAACTTGGAGACTTTCACTCAAATATTGCTTAGTGGTCATCGGCATTAAGCAGTTTTGAGTCACACACCAGCCAAAAAAGGCAGCTGCTTTTAAAAAGCAGATAGCTGTATCGAGAATTCTGGAATTTTAGTTTCTTTAAAAAACACAGAAATATTTTAAGATATGTTTTCCTTTTAATCCCAGGTGGGGTGGTATGGGACTGCTTCGCAGCAACTATGATTTGCCTCCTGCTCTGGCAGAGGCATGGTTTTGCCAGCTGCAGACAGTTTCTGCAACTGAGTGACGTTTAAAATTCTGGAAAATCTGCAGAGGGTATATAAACACTAGAGTGCCAATAAGTATGGTGGGTGGTTGTTGGTTGGTTCAGGGGGCAGTGGTGGGATTTGTTAGTAGTCATGCTCAAAGAGGAAAGAAGAAAAAAATATATTCATGGATCTTTATCTCTCTCTCTCTCTCTCTCTCCCTCCCTTCTATCCTTCTTTCTGTCTTATCTTGAAACCATGGGAAACAGAAGAAACCACAGTGAAGCATAGAGCAGCTGCAGATAGCATTTTGTCACCTTTGTTAAGCACTAACATACTATTCTTTTTAAATTAAATTTTTAAAACTTTCTTCCAAAAACATTGCAGCTAAGAATATTAAAATAAAATAAAATAAAATAAAATAAAATAAAAGGAACCTGAAATTAACTAGGACCAAAGACTTTCAGAGTCAATGAACTTCTGTATGGTTAGAATAGCTCTTAGGGATGGAGCTGCGGAGTTTCATGGTGGATTTTATACTTGCTTGCATTCATCCACTGCCAAAAATGAAAAAAAAAATTCATTAGAACCAGAAAAACAATTACCTTTATATCCCCTTTCCTGGCCCGTGTCCATCATCTGTCCCCAGCCCCTCGTCATCCTCCAGTGTTTAGCCTTTCTTGTACTCTTGTCTACATTTTACACTGTACCCACTCGTCCATTAGTTTACACATATACATATAGTATTGGCTTCATTCTGCTCATGAGGGAAAACATGTGGATTTTTCTTTCTGTGGCTGTGGAACTTTTGTTAATGTTATACATTCTAAGTCTGTCCATTTTCCTGGGCAAATTCAACATGCTACTGAGTTGTTTAGTTGGCAATATTCAAATAGATTTTACCCTTAAAAACATTTTTCCATTTCAAATTCTGGAAAGAATCCCTTTAACACACACACACACACACACACACACACACACACACACACACACAAGGAGGCTTTCTTCAGTGCAAGTTGTTTCTAGAATGTTTGCATTTGTGATTTCCCCTTTCAGCAAAGTGTCTTTGATACTAGAAGTCAGTAAGAAATCTGCTTTCCTAAGTAAGGATAAATGGAAACAATAGCATATTCTCTTCTTCCTTGCTAAGTTTTCCATCAGGCTGTAGAGCATTAGCAGTATAGGTTGGGGCACAGAGAGATAGAGAGCACTTAGTGGGATACCTTTCCATTGCATGGGTTGGTTTTTTTTGTTTTTGGTTTTGTTTTTTTTTTTGTTTTTTTTAACTTTTCATTGATTCTTTGTGAATTTCACATCATGTAACCCAATCCCACTCATCTCTCCATCCTTCCACCCTTGCAACCTCTCCTTCCAAAGAAAACAGAATATAAATAAATAAATAAAATGCAAAAGAAGAGAAACAACAACAACAAAACAAACAAAACATCTCAGTATGGAAATTACACTGTGTCACAGTGTGTCACACAGTATACCCTTTTGTCCACACATCTTTACTTGCAAATGTCCATTGCAGTGAGTCAGGCATTGGTCTGATTTGAGGCCTCAGGCTTCTGGTACACCGTCAATACTGGATCTTCACCAGGGCTCCCTCTAGGTTATCCTGTTGTTGCTTTGTGTCATGGAGATCCTGCAGCTTTGGATCTGCAGGACCACCTTCTTCACATACACCAGCAGTTCATAGATGGGTTCTAACTCAAAGCTCTGGATCTGGGCCTGGGTGGTAGCTGAGTTGGTCACCTGCCAGCTCTCCTGCGCTCACACCTCCAGGGTCAGCAGCTCTCCAGCACCCCCTAGCCCCACCCCTAAGAGTTCACCCAAGTGCTGCAGCTGGCAAGTGACTGGGCCAGCTCTCCTGCAAGCAGACCCTCAGGCTCCCTCCACCCACTCCAGCTTTGCTCTGGTGCCTATGTGAGGTGCAGGGCCTAGCTCTCTCGATTGCTGTGAGGCTAGCTCCCCAGCTCTCATGACCTCCAGGCCAGTTCTCCCACCTGCTACAGGCATCGAGGAGTAAGGTCCACTCGTGTGCTCATGAGAACATCTGTGGGAATTAAACTCTTCTAAAAAGATCAGTTGGCTAATGAGATCACTTTCGCTGGTTGACTAGGTTGTCCATGTTTAAATGAGAAATTTGATCAATAACTAAGGCAGGAAGGGTGAAGGTGTGGAAATATGGCCAGCAAAAAAACAGGGTACCAGAGCCCCACACAGTACGGAGATTAGCTAGTTTAGAGGCAGCACCAACACAAAG
Organism: Mus musculus; assembly: GCF_000001635.26. Taxonomy (NCBI): domain Eukaryota; kingdom Metazoa; phylum Chordata; class Mammalia; order Rodentia; family Muridae; genus Mus; species Mus musculus. Next base: position 95,359,333 of record NC_000070.6, read on the forward strand.
ACTCAGTAGAATATCCTACATGTTTGTTCTAAAATGTGCCCTGTGAAAAGCTTCTTCTTATGGTCTCCAATACAATTCACTTTGGTGTGGATGGCTTTTCCCCCCCTCTGGGGAGTGCAAATGGGACTGAGACCAGCAAAGTTGGTCAGAAGTCAGGGTGGAGCTCTAAGTATGGTCTGCCTAGATATGGGCATCTCAATTAAAACGATAATGATGATAGAAACTTCATTGCTGAGCACCTACTAAGGCAGATCTTATCTCACTTAACTTTCATTGCTTCCTGTTCATTCAACTGATTTACCCCCTTTGATATAAATCAGAAAACTATAGTTCAGAGGGCTAACTCATTTGCCTGGGGAACTTCAGGAGTCTGTGGAAAAGATGGGCTAAGAAAATCATCTGTGCTCCCCACCTTGAGCTGCATCATCAGGGGTAGAGGCAAGCAGCTGACATTCAGGTCAGCCATGACTTTCCCAAGATGCACACACTATTTGGCACTGTCAGGGAACTGAACATGTCCAACTGAGTCTGTGGTCTCTTGTGTTCCAGGGAAACAGTCAGTGCACTGAGTAATTCCAGTCTTGGTTCTGGGGCCTCTAGAGTCCAAGGACAGTATGTTGATCTTCATTTCCTGTTCTCATAGGGTTCTTGAGAAGGTCGGGTAAACTGATACCTGTTTTTAAAATTCCTCAGACAGTACCTGGCATGGGAATTGCCCAATACATGTTTTCTATTTTCACCAGAGCTCCTCAGTCATAATATCCTTTGTTCTGTCGAGCCTGTGAGGTGGAAACTGTTGCTCTTGTTTATAGATGATAAAACTGAAGGCCAAAGATGGCTGAGTAATTTTCCCAGGCTCATACAGAGACTAAATCTCAGAGCATTGAATCTAAGCCCCAAGTTGAGAGATATAGACATTGTCACTACAGATGTGTCTCAGTTCCTTTACCCTTGTCTTTAGTTTACAAAGTTTCTTCATCTGGGGACCAGAACCCCCAGATAACCTCTCACCCTGAGGTCCACTGTGATTCAAGCATATATACTGAATGATTCCAGAGCTTTAGCTTCCCAGATTCTCCTTTGTTTTATACCAAAAGGGGCCAGAGACTGGAAGGCAACAGCCAGTCAGGCTCCTGTAACAGCCGGCCCTCAGCATGGGCGTGATCACTCAATGTTTAGTCTGTTGTTTGCTGTCTGCACAGCTGGATTTCAAGCACTGAATGAGAGGATTATGACTTGGGAATCCAGAGAGCATGGTTTTTCCAAAGCCCTCCCAGTCACCTCCTGGTGTTTGTGCTAAGTTGCTTTGTTGTGTTGCTTGATTCTCAGCTGGTACAACCAAACTGTCTGTTATCACTGTCTCTGGGTCTGAGTGGCAGCAACTCAGAGCTGTTGTTCACATAGGCATGTGCATCTCAAGTGTTGTCTGAAGTTCAGAAATATTCACTGACTGCACTGAGCACTGGAGTAGTCAGTGTGGTAACAGTTGCTGTAAACACCCACAGGGTCACTGGAAAGCTAGTCCGGAGTCTAGTCTTTGACTTTAGGGAAGGAAGTCCCAGCTCCTCCACTTATTAGATGTGTGACCTACAGCAAATAACCTCTCATGAAATTAAGCTCCAGTATGCTCATTAGCAAAAGAAAATACCTGTATTGTCATTCATACAGCACTTATGAGCTTCATGAGTATGCATGCACAATGAGTAGACATGTAAGTCGGGAGTGGTTGTCTGTTATTAGTGCTAATACACCATGATTCTTCTGGGGATTTAATAATTTAGCAAAAGTGATTTGTGCACTGCTTGGCACTCTATAAAGGTCTGTCATCAGCAGCATTGCTGGGGTCCTTGGTGTTACCATCGTGAAGCCTATAGTCCTTTACCTTCAGCTCACTCATTCTTTCATCCATAATAAGTGTCTCCCCTGTGACAGAAACACTGCAATGGAAATGGATCAGACACCATCACTAATTTCAGAAACTCCCCAAGTCATGTGGGAAGGCTGATCAAGGAAGAACGAGTTTTGTTTCCTACTTGCGGGAGAGGATGGACTAAAGCCAGTCAGGAGGAAGGCTAGTGGAGCAGATTAGGTCAAGACTAGGAAATGCTTCACTAAAGAAAGTGCTGAGCTGAAGTTTGAAGGGAATGTAGGTCAATAGGTCAAGGGAAAGCCCACTTTGGATGAGGAGCCTTGAGGTCCCAAGCAGCAAGCACGGCATATCTAGACTAGCTTGGGCATAGTGAACCTAACTTTAAAAACGTAAAGGAGTTGAGTGAGAAAAGAGCTAGGTAAATTGGGAAAGATCCAGAAGTGGGAGAAGGCTGTCTCTGCATGGTGAGGACTTAGGTCCTTCTCCACTGGAGTAAGAGAGACTAACCGGAAGGAAACACAGACATGACAGAATGACCTTTCTAATGGTCTCAACTTGTTAAGAACTTGGTAATAGTAGAGAATTGGAGAGCTCTGTCACCGAGATACAGAGGACAGAGTTTTGAGAAAGAGACAATCAGTCCTAACAGATTCATGGTAAAATCAACTCAGAAGCACTGAGTGGACTGCGCAGTGGCAAAGCCATTGAACCGTCTTGGAGACAACTTTTGTGGGACAGAAGGCACAGAATCCTAGTGGGTTCTTCCTGCACCTAAGGAATCTATGTGTGACCATTTTACTGCGTTCCTGAATGATTTCAATATTAATTACAGATCACATGATTCTTTGCTCCAAAGGACTCAATATGGGTATCCTAAGAGCAGAAAAACTAGAATAGTCTTCTATATGAATTTAACATTTAGAAAGTACATATTGACACGAATTACTGTCTTATATATAGTCTATATTCAAATTTCTTGTCTCCCCAAACCTCCCTTTATATCTGTTTTGTTTTTTCACAATGCTGTTGAGAATCATGCATTTTAACTCTTATATTTTCTTAGTCTCATTGCATCTAGAAAAATCCCCCCAGGGAATTTTGTTTATCTGACTCTCTTCCATTTTGGCCTGTCATGACAGTGCCTCATGGAGAGTATAAGTACAGAATACCCCTCCGTTTGGAATCCCTGGTTATTTCTTTCTAATTAGATTCAGGTTGCTCTGTTCTGATATGGGCACTACGTAGGTGACATATACTCCTTTCTAGTGCCTCACAGAGCTGCACAGGTCTACAGGCTACTCAATCACTGATGATATTTTTTATTTGGTCATCTAATGAGTGGGCTACACCAGACCTCAGAAGTATAGAGGTAGCATTAGATCTTTGTAGTTGTAAGTAATCTCTGAGCTGAGTAACTGGCCTGTTCTCTTACCTTTGTTTTACTAGTGGCTTTAACGTCTTCTGTTGATGACTCTTGATTAGACCCAGTCCTTTGACTGATGTAAACTATAATTTTCTATTTTTAGCCTCTCTCCTGTATTTCTTAGCTAATATTCTTTAGTTGTGGAGGAGCAAACATCTCTGGGACATATCTACTCTGACAACATTCCTAGTGTTTGAGTTGTTGTATCCAAGATCCAGACTTCATTCAAATTCAAAGTTCAATTAGTTCATCTTAGTTCATGAAAGAAATGCAGCTTAATTGATATGCCTAAGATTTGGAGGAAGGAGTAGTCTCTCAAGAAAGATGAGCTTGTGTTATTAAACTAATAACAAACAAACAAACAAAACAATAACCAGGTAGGCAAAGGCAACAGTAATGAGTCAGTAGTATTGGGACATCCTCATGTTCCTATGAGAGACATCCCAGTCTTACATCTAAGCATCAGAGAGTTCTCCAGAAATTATGTGAGGCTCACTGCATCTCCAATTTGTTTGTTTAATTGTTAGTTATGTGTAAGCTTGTGTGTGTGTGTGTGTCTGTGTTGTATATTTTGTTTGTGTGAATGATGCCACACATGTGTGGCTGCCCAAGAAAGCCAGAAGTTATCAGCTCCCCTGGAGATGGAATTTCAAACAGTTGTGAACAGCCTAAAATAGGTGCTGGGAACTGAACTTAGGTCCTCTGGAAAAACAGCAGGCTCCTAACTGATGAGTGCTTTCTGTCTCTCTGTCTCTGCCTCTCTCTCTCTCTCTCTCTCTCTCTCTCTCTCTCTCTCTCTCTCTCTCTCTCTCTCTCTCTCTCTCTCTCTTTCTGTTTCCTCTCCTCCCTCTCCCCACTCTTGCCCCCTCTCTCCCTATTTCTCCCTCTTTCTCTTTCCCTATCCCTACTCTCTGTCCTCTCCCTTCTCTCCCCTCTTTCTCTTCTGAATCCTTTGTCGTCCCTGATGCCAGTGCTAATAGTTCCTATATTCAGTTGCTTATCTAGCTTCAGTTTCCAGCCTTGTATTACCACCAAATGGAGGAGGAAAGAGAGGGGGGGGGGAGAGAAAGAGAGTCATATGGTCCACAGTTCTCTCTGTTTTTCTTTGTGAAATCTGAACATACCAGTTCTGTGGACGAGAGCAGAGGATTAGTTATCCCTCCTTGGCAACAGAGGAGATATTCTCTTTATTTCAGACAGCCATATACTCAGATAACAACTGGGGGTTCTATCATAAAAGAGAAAGAAGAAAACCGTTCTTTATAGAGACCCTACAAATAATGTTCTGGAACATACATTTTAAAAGGGAGATATTAGGAAAAGGTCAGTGAAATCAAGAGTCATATGGGAAACAGATTATTTTCTATCTTTGACTTTAAAAACAAAACTAAATCAAAGTTCACATCTCAGTTTTACCAATTGTCTTCATTTGGGTTGCATTGCTGTGAAGAGACACCATGACCAAGGCAACTCCTTTGGGCCTGGCTTACAGTTTCAGATGTGTAGTCTATTATCATCATGGTGAGAAGCATGTCAGCATCCAGGCAGACAGACTAGAGGAGCTGAGAGTTCTCCATCTTGGTCTACAGGCAGCAGAAGGGGACTGTCCTCTGCAGGCAGCTAGAAAGGGCTCTGATTCTATGCTGGGTGTAGCTTGAGCTTATATCTGAGACCTCAAAGCCCACCTCCACAGTGACACTTCCTCCAACAAGACCACACCTCCTAATATTACCACTTTCTTTGGGCCAAGCATTTAAGCACATTAATCTATGGGGGCCATACCTAGTCTAACCACCACACCAGTCAACATTTGCTCTGTAGCCCTCTTTATGGACTGAGTTGCAGTAGTGACATAGGATGTCTAGTGATACCAGCTCCTTCTTGGAAATGTACTGTCGTTTTCTCACCAGTGTCCCTAAGGCAACTGGCATAGACAACCGAAAGTCTGATACATATGTGACAGTAACAGGAGTCACAGATGGAATGTGAAGTGACAGTGGGTGTATGTTGGAAACCACTCCATCCCAGGAGCCTGGATCCTGAGATTCTAGGTCCAGATCAGCCACTTGGTACCTTCATAACTCAGTTTCCCTCCTCAGGGTATTTCCCCTGCTCCTGTTTTCATACTTGCTAAGTAGTATTTGCTTTCAGGATAAGCTAATCTGAGATCTGGAATGAAAAGCCTTTACTTTTGCACTGTTAGGAAATGTGAGAATCTGGCAAGTTCCAAGGCTTAGCTTGCTAATTGCCTCTCCATTTGGCTTTGATACAGTGCTGTATGATTAACAGCAAATGCTCATTAACCAGTGGTTTAATGAGAATGGGAATCCTGTTTGATTTTCTCACCACTGTATCACCAACAATTACCACAGTCCCTGGTACACAGGAGCGCTAACTCCATCATGGTAACTGACTTATTGATCGGCCTGGATCATTTTCTTCCTAAACTATCATGAAGACTGGTTCTGCTCTTCTCTTCCCAAGACCAAGCAAGAGGTGATCCAAGAGTTGCCAGGAAATAGGGCTTACATACAACCTATGTTGTATCTTGATTTAGTTTTCTTCAAGAAATATATCATGATCTTTTTTACAAATGACAAGTCTGAATATCAGAAAAATAAATGACTTGTTTAAGGTTATGTAATTTTTATTACATTTATTTATTTACTTACTTATTTACTGTAAGTGTCTGGAGGTCAAAAGACAACTTGTAGGACTCAATTCTCTCCCTCTGTCATGTAGAAATCAGGGATTGAATTCAGATTATCAGGCTTCGTGGCAAGTGGTTTTTACCTACTGATCCATCTTACCAACCCAAATTTTGTGCAGGTTTTAATGAGAAATATCCACAAAGTATACGAAGAAAACTATAAAACACATCTGACACATAGCTTCGAGCATGTGCAAATAAAAACATTTCTGCTCTTAATTCAGACATCTCAACATCACCAGGGTAGGAATTTACCTTAAGCTAATTTACTAATTAACATTATATATTAATACAAATTTAATGTTGTTTTACTTAGTTATTGTATATTGATAGAAATTATAGGTTGTTTTGCTTAATTATTGTGTATTGACAGAAATTTAATGGTGTTTTGTTAGACTGTAGTTTGACTATCTTGTACAAAATGTTTTTATTTAAGGTGTGATATAACGTAGTTTTGTAGTTCTTATAAGATTTTTCTATTGTGTGTAAATTGATGTTAGGAGAAAAGATTTTTTTTTTTTTAAACAGAAGGGGAAAAATGAAGTGGACATTTCTGGTTTCCTAAAATAAGTTAGTAGAAGAGACCTTCAATTTTTAGATTTTATTAATTATCATATAGATTTAAGTCTTTAAGTTACTTCCTGGATGTTGTAGTTATTTACCACAAATTTTCACATGCAGTGTCTTCATTATCTTTTGCTTAAAATATAGCTTTAGTTTCTGCTGTCAGTTCTTTTTTATAACAGGTCAACTGGAAACATAATACCTAATTTCTAATAGCGTAGTTATTCTAATTATCTTTTACTTGTTTATTTCTAGTTTAATAATTAATGGTCAAAAACATTTTGAGAATAATTTTATACTTTGAATTTTATTTAGTTCACTTTAAGATACAAAATATGTAAAAATTTTACTCATTTAATTGCTACATCTTAATAAACTTTGGATAAGTTTTAGATTAAAAAGATTTACTAATTAACTGAAATTCTAATAAATAGACCAGTAACTTTTTTATAGAGATAAACAAGTTTATTCTAAAATTCATTTGCAATAATCAGGATGAATAAAATAGGAACACTCTAGGAATGAGCGTGTCTCTCTAGTTGAAATAGTGCTGCACTATTCCTAAATGACAATTAGTTCACCGTTTGGGAACAATTCCCATTCCTAAGAAGGAAAAAGGAAAAAAAAAAAAAAAAAGAATTCCTAGCACACCAAAGAACAAACTGTGAGGTGATGCACTACATAAACAATGGAGGAAATCATGATTGATTCCCTATAGTGGAGTGCAGAGTAATAGTTTCCTAGCTATGATTCAAGGTTAAGACGTGATAACGAAATGATTGATACATCTAATTAAAAACAAAGCTGTTACATGGAAAGCCGCCATTAGGAAAAAACAAGTTGCAAATGACAAATTAGGAAAAAAAAATCTTTGTGATACATTTCCTGTGGGCTAAGATTGATAACATATGAAGTACTTTCACATCAGGGAGAATATTGAGAATAAAATCATGGGTAGATCAAAAGGAAGCAGGTGTAAGCGGCCCACTCATGCATAGAGACATGCTGTGGCAGGTGGCCCCTATGCATCCCCCATGACTCGTGCCCTTGTATCATGCTCCACTTGAGTAGTATGAACCGGACCTAGATAATATAAAAGCGATAGGATGCTTCTTCACAGATTACGTTACAAAATAGTATGACTTCAGCTTTATTTATATACTTGCTTTGAGAGAAACCAGCTGCCATGTTCTGATCTACCCTCTGGAGAGACCCACTGAGTTAGGAGCCATTGTCTCTAGCTAGCAGCCAGCCAGCCAGGACCTAAGGACTTCCAATAGCCACAGAATGCACTTGGGAATAGATGGTACCTTGGCCAAACCTTGCGATGTATGCAGCCTCCACTCGGCCTGCTGTTTTGAAGGACCCTGAGATGGAGGCACCAGCTAACCTGTGCCTGCATTCCTGGCTCATAAAAACTGTAAATAAGAAATTATTATTTCTAAGCTACTAAACAATTAGTTCATCACTAAATCCCACTTCTGGGGGTTTGTCTTTGAAATATACCCTCAATAATACAAAAGTACATACAAATTCATTCATTACAGTATTATCTAAAATTGAAAATGTAAAGATTGGGGGTCTCATATTAGCTAGTGCATGCTCTCTGGTTGGTGGTCCAGTGTCTGAGAGATCTCAGAGGTCCAGGTTAATTAAGACTGCTGGTCCTTCTACAGGATCTCCCTTCTCCTCAGCTTCTTCCAGCTTTCCCCTAATTCAACCACAGGGGTCAGCAGCTTATGTCCATTGTTTGGGTGCCAACCAATGAACAGAGAATTCTTTTTTTTTTCTTTGAACACACATTTAAAAATCAAATTAACAATAACTTTCAGAAAATATAAATATCGATCTCCACAAATCCTATTCTCAAGGGATTACCAGCTGATATGAGACCACCAACACACATACAGCAGTAGACTGCTGGGTCTGGGTTCAGTCAGAGAAGATGAACCCAACCCTCAAAACATTGGAAGCCCTAGAGAGTTTAGAAGTCTGGTGGAGTGGGGGTTGGGGGATAAGGACATCCTCATTGAGACAGGGGTATGGAGGAGGTATAGAATGTGGATCAGACAAAGGATGGACCAGGAGTGGAATAAAATCTGGAGTTTTAAATGAATGAATGAATGAATGAATGAATGAAAAAAAGATTGGGTATCTTCATAGTGGAATACGTAGTTCCATCTTTCCATTGTTTTGTAATACATCATCTCAAAACTTAGTGCCTCCCTTCTGGTTGGCGCCAGTACCGGGTTAACTTGGGCGCAGAGTTGGCTGACAACCCAGGGTCCCCTGGAGGGCTATCCACGAGATCTTTGGACCACCAAGATTACCAGATGGTGAAAGGCAAACGTAAGAATCTTACTAACAGAAACCAAGACAACTCACCATCATCAGAATGCAGCACCCCAGCTCGCCCAGTCCTGAGCACCCCAACACACCTGAAAAGCTAGACCCAGATTTAAAAGCATATCTCATGATGATGGTAGAAGACATCAAGAAGGACTTTAATAACTCACTTAAAGAAATACAGGAGAACACTGCTAAAGAGTTACAAGTCCTTAAAGAAAAACAGGAAAACACAACCAAACAGGTAGAAGTCCTTAAAGAAGAACAGGAAAACACATCCAAACAGGTGATGGAAATGAACAAAGCCATACTAGACCTAAAAAGGGAAGTAAACACAATAAAGAAAACCCAAAGTGAGGCAACGCTGGAGATAGAAACCCTAGGAAAGAAATCTGGAACCATAGACGTGAGCATCAGCAACAGAATACAAGAGATGGAAGAGAGAATCTCAGGTGCAGAAGATTGCATAGAGAACATTGGCACAAAATCAAAGAAAAAGCAAAATGCAAAAAAATCCTAACTCAAAACATCCAGGAAATCCAGGACACAATGAGAAGACCAAACCTATGGATAATAGGAGTAGATGAGAATAAAGATTTTCAACTTAAAGGGCCACCAAATATCTTCAACAAAATTCAGAATTACACCAGACTTTTCACCAGAGACTATGAAAGCCAGAAGAGCCTGGACAAATGTTATATAGACACTAAGAGAACACAAATGCCAGCCCAGGCTACTACCCAGCCAAACTTTCAATTACCATAGATGGAGAAACCAAAGTATTCCATGACAAAACCAAACTCACACATTATCTTTCCACGAATCCAGCCCTTCAAAGGATAATAACAGAAAAAAAAAAAAACAAAAAAAACAATACAAGGACAGAAACCACACCCTAGAAAAAGCAAGAAAGTAAACCTTCAACAAACCAAAAAGAAGACAGCCACAACAACAGAATGCCAACTATAACAACAAAAATAATAGGAAGCAACAACTACTTTTCTTTAATATCTCCTAATATTAATGGACTCAATTCCCCAGTAAAAAGACATAGACTAACAGACTGGCTACACAAACAGGACCTTACATTTTGCTGCTTATGGGAAACCCATCTCAGGGAAAAAGACAGACACTACCTCAGAATGAAGGGCTGGAAAACAATTGTCCAAGGAAATGGTCTGAAGAAACAAGCTGGAGTATCCATTCTAATATCGAATAAAATCGACTTCAAACCCAAAGTTATCAAAAAAGACAAGGAGGGGCTTCATACTCATCAAAGGTAAAATCTTCCAAGAGGAACTCTCAATTCTGAATATCTATGCTCCAAATACAAGGGCAGCCACATTCATTACAGACACTTTAGTAAAGCACAAAGCACACATTGCACCTCACACAATAATAGTGGGAGACTTCAACACCCCACTTTCATCAAAGGAAAAATCATGGAAACAGAAACTAAACAGGGATACAGTGAAACTAACATAAGTGATGAAACAAATGGACTTAACAGATATCTACAGAACATTTTATCCTAAAACAAAAGGATATACCTTCTTCTCAGCACCTCATGGTACCTTCTCCAAAACTGACCATATAATTGGTCACAAAACAGGCCTCAACAGATACAAAAATATTGAAATTATCCCATGCATCCTATCAGATCACCATGGACTAAGGGTGATCTTCAATAACAACATAAGTAATAGAAAGCAAACATTCAGGTAGGAAATTGAACAACACTCTTCTCAATGATACCTTGGTCAAGGAAGGAATACAGAAAGAAATTAAAGACGTTTTAGAGTTTAATGAAAATGAAGCCACTACATACCCAAATTTATGGGACACTATGAAAGCATTTCTAAGAGGAAAACTCATAGCTCTCAGTGCCTCCAAAAAGAAACTAGAGAGAGCACACATTAGCAGCTTGACAACACACCTAAAAGCTCTAAAACAAAAGGAAGCAAATTCATCCAAGAGGAGTAGAAGGAAGGAAATAATCAAACTCAGGGGTGAAATCAACCAAGTGGAATCAAGAAGACATATTCAAAGAATTAACCAAACGAGGAGCAGTTTCTTTGAGAAAATCAACAAGATAGATAAACCCTTAGCCAGACTCACTAGAGGACACAGGGAGAGCAACCTAAATTAACAAAATCAGAAATGGAAAGGGAGACATAACAACAGATCCTGAAGAAATCCAAAACACCATCAGATCTTTCTACGAAAGGCTATACTCAACAAAACTGGAGAACCTGGATGAAAAGGACAAGTTCTAGACAGATACCAGGTACCAAAGTTAAATCAGGATCAGATTAATGATCTAAACAGTCCTATATCCCCTAAAGAAATAGAAGCAGTCATTAATATTCTCCCAACCAAAAAAAAGCCCAGGACCTGATGAGTTTAGTGCAGAGTTCTATCAGAACTTCAAAGAAGATCTAATTCCAGTTCTTCAAAATTCCACAAAATAAAAGCAGGAGGTACTCTACCCAATTCATTCTATGAAGCCACAATTACTCTGATACCTAAACCACAGAAAGACCCAACAAAGATAGAGAACTTCAGACCAATTTCCCTTATGAATATCGATGCAAAAATACTCAATAAAATCCTTGCAAACTGAATCTAAGAACACATCAAAACAATCATCCATCCTGACGAAGCAGGTTTCATTCCAGGGATACAGGGATGGTTTAATATATGGAAATCCATCAACGTAATCCACTAAATAAACAAAATCAAAGACAAAAACCACATGATCATCTAGTTAGATGCGGAGAAAGCATTTGACAAAATCCAACACCCATTCATGATAAAAGTCTTGGAAAGATCAGGAATTCAAGGCCCATACCTAGACATGATAAAAGCAATCTACAGCAAACCAGTAGCCAACATCAAAGTAAATGGTGAGAAGCTGGAAGCAATTCCACTAAAATCAGGGACTAGACAAGGCTGCCCACTTTCTCCATACCTATTCAACATAGTATTTGAAGTCCTAGCCAGAGCAATTTGAAAACAAAAGGAGATAAAGAGGATACAAATTGGAAAGGAAGAAGTCAAAATATCACTTTTTGCAGATGATATGATAGTATATAAAAGTGACCCTAAAAATTCCACCAGAGAACTCCTAAACCTGATAAACAGCTTCAGTGAAGTAGCTGGATATAAAATTAACTCAAACAAGTCAATTGCCTTTCTCTACACAAAGAATAAACAGGCTGAGAAAGAATTTAGGGAAACAACACCCTTCACAATAATCACAAATAATATAAAATACCTTGGCGTGACTCTAACTAAGGAAGTGAAAGATCTGTATGATAAGAACGTCAAGTCTCTGAAGAAAGAAATTAAAGAGGATCTCAGAAGATGGAAAGATCTCCCATGATCATGGATTTGCAGCATCAATATGGTAAAAATGGCTGTCTTGCCAAAAGCAATCTACAGATGCAGTGCAATCCCCATCAAAATTCCAACTCAATTCTTCAATGAATTAGAAAGGGCAATCTTCAAATTCATCTGGAAAGACAATAAACCTAGGATAGCAAAAACTCTTCTCAATGATGAAAGAATCTCTGGTGCAATCACCATGTCTGACCTAAAGCTGTACTACAGAGCAATTGTGATAAAAACTGCATGGTACTGGTATATCGACAGACAAGTAGACCAATGGAATAGAATTGAAGACCCAGAAATGAATCTACAGAGCTATGGTCACTTGATCTTCGCCAAGAGAGCTAAAACCATCCAGTGGAAAAAAGGCAGCATTTTCAACAAATGGTGCTGGCAAAACTGGCGTTTATCATGTAGAAGAATGTGAATTGACCCATTCCTATCTCCTTGTACTAAGGTCAAATCTAAGTGGATCAAGGAACTCCACATAAAACCAGAGACAGTGAAACTTATAGAGGAGAAAGTGGGGAAAAGCCTTGAAGATATGGGCACAGGGGAAAAATTCCTGAATAGAACAGCAATGGCTTGTGCTGTAAGATCGAGAATTGACAAATGGGACCTGATAAAACTACAAAGCTTCTGTAAGGCAAAAGACACCGTCAATAAGACAAAAAAACCACCAACAGATTGGGAAAGGATCTTTACCTATCCTAAATCAGATAGGGGACTAATATCCAATATATATAAAGAACTCAAGAAGGTGGATTTCAGAAAATCAAATAACCCCATTAAAAAATGGGGCTCAGAGCTAAACAAAGAATTCTCACCTGAGGAATACCAAATGGCTGAGATGCACCTGAAAAAATGTTCAGCATCCTGAATCATCAGGAAAATGCAAATCAAAGCAACCCTGAGATTCCACCTCACACCAGTCAGAATGGCTAAGATAAAAAACTCAGGTAACAGCAGATGCTGGCAAGGATATGGAGAAAGAGGAACACTTCTCCATTGTTGGTGGGATTGCAAGCTTGTACAACCACTCTGGGAAATAGTCTGGCAGTTCCTCAGAAAATTGGACATGGTACTATTGGAGGATCCAGAAATACCTCTCCTGGGCATATATCCAGAAGATATTCCAACTGGTAAGAAGGACACATGCTCTACTATGTTCATAGCAGCCTTATTTATAATAGCCAGAAGCTGGAAAGAACCCAGATGCCCCTCAACAGAGGAATGGATACAGAAAATGTGGTACATTTACACAATGAAGTACTATTCAGCTATTAAAAAGAATGAATTTATGAAATTCCTAGGGAAATGAATGGACCTGGAGGGCATCATCCTGAGTGAGGTAACCCTATTACAAAAGAACTCATATGATATGTACTCACTGATAAGTGGATATTAGCCCAGAAACTTAGAATACCCAAGATACAAGATGCAATCTGCAATGCACATGAAACTCAAGAAGAAGGAAGACCAAAATGTGGACACTTTGCCTCTTTTTAGAATTGGGAACAAAACACCCATGGAAGGAGTTATAGAGACAAAGTTTGGAGCTGAGACGAAAGGATGGACCATCTAGAGACTGCCGTACCTGGGGATCCATCCCATAATCAGCCTCCAAATGCTGACACCATTTCATACACTAGCAAGATTTTGCTGAAAGAATGCAGATATAGCTGTCTCTTGTGAAGCTATGCCGGGGCCTAGCAAACACATAAGTGGATGCTCACAGTCAGCTATTGTATGGATCACAGTGCCCCCAATGGAGGAGCTAGAGAAAGTACCCAAGGAGCTAAAGGGGTCTGCAACCCTATAGGTGGAACAACAATATGAACTAACCAGGACCCCCCAGAGCTCGTGCCTCTAGCTGCATATGTAACATAAGATGGCCTAGTCGGCCATCATTGGAAAGAGAGGCCCATTGGTCGTGCAAACTTTATATGCCTCAGTACAGGAGAACACCAGGGACAAGAAGTGGGAGTGGGTGGGTAGGGGAGTGTGGGGGAAGGTATGGGAGACTTTTGGGATAGCATTGGAAATGTAAATGAAGAAAATACCTAATTTAAAAAGAAAACTTAATGCCTTAGCTATTCCACAACCTAACCTTCATCATTCTGTTGGTCAAGTGGTTGTTTCTGTTTAGTTCCAGTGTTGTTGTAATTATTTAATCTCAGTTGTTTTCTACCTTGCCTTTAATATTCAGTTTCCAGATAAAACACACACAACTTTTATATTTATAACAAACCTTTAATGTATTAGTGCTGGGCAGATATCTACCCTCTAGGCTACTAGAATCTATTTCTCCTCCAACTTCAAATTATAACTTGCCCCTTTCCATCTGGGCTGCTTTTAAATCCAGCCCTCATGACTATATTTTCCTGACTCACTCAACCATGATGTCTTCTCCTCCCTCCACCTTCTCCCTTTTCCTCTTGAGTCTCTTCTGACCCCATGTCCAGGAACTATCTCTCTTACATAGCTATAGACAGTAGGCATCTTTATTCATCAAGATAACTTGGGAAGCAAGGTCACATAGCATCACTTTGAGTACATCTGACATTCTCTTGTCCCTGGGGGCAACCAGGCCTTGGGGGCCAGTATTTAGCATTACAATACATAACAAAAGACCAAAGCCTCAACACCACAGGATATAGGCTAAGGTCACTCAGCTGACCACATTCAACTGATGCTAAAAGATCAAGCTGGTCCTTACTTGCAAGGACCACTCAGATCATGCCCTCTCACTGCCCAATAGTGTCCTCTGAGCCTCTGCACAGCATGGTGGATCCTTCCAAGAGCAGAAACCCAGAGTCCTCTAAGATCTTGGCTTGGAAGTCCAGGACATGATATAGTCTATATACTGTTGCCCAAAGCAATTCCGAAGGGGAGAGGAACAACAAATAATTTATGAAAAAAATCTATTATGAATATGCAAGGGTGATAAGGAATGGGGCCATGAACATCTGTGGAGTAACTGCCAGAAGAGAGCAAAGTGCAATAGTGTCCATATAGGGCTCTACCTTCTACATAGGAAAAAAAAGAATAAACAAAAACCCACACATATCTATCTGCTTCCTTGTTTTAAATTTAAAAATAATCTAGGAATAATAATAGGAAATAAAATGGGCTACCTATTATGGGCTGTCCTTGGAGTAGAAAGAAGGAGAGAGGATGTTTCTCTGAGTATGATTGTTTGTTTTTTGTTTTTTGTTTTTGTTTTTGTTGTTGCTTTGTAGTTTAACCTTGGAAACATATTAATCTTCCTGTTCAAAAAATAAAATTAGTCTGTAGAAGAAAGTAGAAAGGTACAAGAGACAGAGGATGGGGAGAGATGTAGCAAGGCACATCTTCTGAACATGATCTAGCCACTGCACTTTGGAATTCACTGTAGTGTGGTTATCTGGAAGAGCTGCATGACATCGGGTGCATAAGCAATCCATCCTTCACTAGGAGCCAGGCATGGTGGCGCACGCCTTTAATCCCAGCACTCGGGAGGCAGAGGCAGGCAGATTTCTGAGTTCGAGGCCAGCCTGGTCTACAGAGTGAGTTCCAGGACAGCCAGGGCTACACAGAGATACCCTGTCTCAAAAAAACAAAAACAAAAAAAAACCAAAACAACAAAAAAAACCAAACCAAACAAACAAAAAACATCCTTCACTAGGAGGAGCACCATGAGGTCCCGTCCCTCCCTGAGGGTCTACTGATAGTTAAATGCTTCCTAGGGAAGGGATGCCTCTTCCCCCCCCCCCCCCCCCGCCCCCACCCTCCCCTAGTGGTTACAGTAATAATGTCTTGCATACTAACCTCCGATCATGATCAGGCAAGAAACTGATTAAACTCAAGTGGGACACACTCTAACAGACAGGAAAGTAGGAGTGGGCTTCCAGCTTGTAGCAAGGGAGAGAGAGAAAGAGAGAGAGAGAGCAGAGAAGCAACAGGAAAGTCTAAAATTCTTTATATAAGTATATGAAACTGCCGGACAATAAAAATTAAAAATAAATTAAATTAACTCTAGAAGGAAAACCATAAAGGTGAATGCAAACAGAAACAGATGTACACGGGTTCTTCAGGTACTAGAAGAAAATATGGTTTATTAAAATGTTATTGATACACATGAAAAATATATAATGCAGACCACATATTAAATAAAATATTCTATCATTGTCAGGTTACCTGAGACTTCACAGGGGTTACATAAGAGAACATCCTTGTTCTTAGATGAGCGTATTAACATATTCACTGCATCCTAAAGGGAATTTTATACCTACAAGCTATTCTCAAATGGTTCCAGAAAACACTCTGATATATTGCTGTCATGTAATATCTCAAAACTCTTGGTCCAACTTTAAATTTTAATAGCTTTTAAAGTAGAAATGTTACCAACTAAATTTTCTTTAAAATTGTTCTTTTATTTCTTTAATTTTAGTTTTGTGACTTTTGAATAACACTTTTTAATTCCATGGTTTTTATTCCAGTGAGATTTTTGTTATCTTCTATCAAAGAGACTGAAACAAAGGGGTGAGGGGAGAATAACCTGGACAATTTGCAAACTGTTATAAATTGGTAAATCTGGGCAGAAGTTACACAGGAGGTTCCTATGCTGTTTTCGAGACTTTCTGTACGTTTGAAGTTATTTCAACATAAATGATGATGCAGCTGGAAATGATCTCTGATGTCTGTGTTGTACCTCAGGTGTGTGATGCTCAAGCTCATCTTCCATCTGAGCTTTGACTGTCTTCTATTCTGGATAGAGGAGTGGGGAACATTGTCTGGGCTCATTCTCTAATATAAGGACCTGGCAGGACACAGGCACCATGAATAGGGGAGTGGAGAGAAGGAAAAGGCTTCCATTGCCCTTGGCCTTGAGGGACTTGCTCTCTAATCCACTGAGCTAACTAACTCCAGACCTCTCCCCAAAGAGAACCGTGTAATAGGCATGTCAAACGATGGAGCCGATTGCTTTGGAAAGTTGTGTAAATAACTCTTTGGGCAGAAGAAAGATGGCCAACACCTGCTTTTTGTTTTCTGGAATTTATTAGAGCCACCCTGTGAGGGACGCTAAGCTTCCTGGAGCTTATTCACTTATCTGAGTTCATTCTTGGTTCAGGGCCGGCATTTTGGGGGGCCTAGAAAAAGCTGTCAAGGATCAGAGGAGGGTCACCAACTGCAGGCTTTGGGGAGGCGAAGGCGATTCATGAGAGCCAACTGGAGAGTAATGATCTTGCAGCCAGGTGTGCTGCTTTGCTGTATTTCCCTACCCAGATGCAGGGAAGAATACAGGAGGAAGAGCTGTGATAGTCATGGGTGCTGGGATGCCTAACCCTGTCTGTCGAGGGAAATATTTGGAGGTGAAGACAAAAGAATGTTGAGAATAATGTGTCAGGCAAAAGAATCATGTGGACAAAGACAGGGTCATCTTAATCCTTGCTTCCTGAAAATACAGTCTCTTTATCAGGAGAATCAACCTCAGCCAGAACTTACTAGAAACATAGAAGCTTGGGCTGTACTCTAGGCCCTGTACATCAGAGATACATATTTATAAGGTCCTTACGCACAATGATCTGAGAGAAGCACGAATCCAAATTCCATTTCTTAGAGAAGGTACCACTGTTTGATCAACATCTCAGTCCTAGCTGGTGCAACTTCCTGCCAGCCACAGTTGTATCAACTGCTGACCTGAAGATTCGGCCCAGGGCTGGTCTGCCGCTCCAGATTTATTTCAAACACCGGCATCTCCAGCCCTCATAAGCCCTCTGGGAAAATGGGAAGTCCCTCCCTGCTGGAAGGCTCGAGGAGTCTAGTTTTCTTTGAGCTAATACTGTCTGTACTTTTTGACCTAGTAATTCAACTTGGAGGATGCAAGCTCAGGGGAAAAAAAAATAATTCAAAATAAAATGGCCATCTCTGCTCAGCGGTTGGATGTTTACAGCTGTGCTGTCTCCAGTCATAAACAACCAAAGAGGAAACAATCCAAATGCTGGCAGTGGCCTAGGGGCAAGGCGGGGGCATGTTGTTCCCTAAGCACTATTGGGAACAGCCAGTCTGCCTCTGGGGACTGATCTTGATGTTATGGAAATTGGCTGGGCAGACAGGGAACCTGGGTTTCATTTTCATTCTGCTCTCCAACCACTGGAGACTCATGATGCCTGTGTCAAGGTCTTCTGCGACTCTTCCTATTTAAACATTGCATTTGTGCTCGTCCTGTGGTCCCTGTTCACAAAGACCCTGGGCAGAGCATGGGTGGTATAAAGAAAGAAACTTAAGTGGAGCTGACAGCAACTGTGTAGAGAGAGAAAAGAACAGGCACGGAGTTCATGTTCTGTGCAGACTCTGTGATACAAATAAAAGCTAATGTTTATTCAGGGCTTGTTGTTGCCAGAGGCTGTTTTAAGCACTTTTACATGAATAAACTCACTTAATCCTCCCATCAACACCATAA
The DNA here is from genome assembly GCF_000001635.26 of Mus musculus. Lineage (NCBI taxonomy): Eukaryota > Metazoa > Chordata > Mammalia > Rodentia > Muridae > Mus > Mus musculus. The sequence continues at coordinate 95,378,081 of NC_000070.6, forward strand.
AATTGGAATTATTAGTCCCCTGTTTTTTAGATATGGTTGAGAAAATAATTTGCTTAAAATCTTCTGACAGAAGGAACAGGGCCAAGAATAGTATGTACCTTTTCTCTCTGATCCTGAAAGTCATACTCTTACCATCTTTCCAAGTCCTCACCATGTGGTCCCCAGATCACCATCAGCAACAATCCTGGACCTAACTTTGAAAGCCATGTTCTCCAGACCCACCTAGTCAGAAGCACAGGGAGGGCCCAGGCACTCTGCTTCAGCAAGCTCTATCCACCCATGTGATATGATACATGACAAATTTCTAGAATTATTGCTGCACCATGTGCTGCGTTTAATAATCGTGGAGCATGAGAAGTAGAAGTTCAGATAATTAATAGCACTGTATTGCTAAAGCAATTGGGAACCATGTGGTTGGTCACTTTTTTTTTTTTTTTGACTAAACATCTAGAAAAATAATAGATCCGGGGTGTGAGCCTAGTGTACCATGCCTATATTCAGTACCTCGCCAAAAATCAGTTTATTCAGAGAGAGGGAGCAGGGGATGGTTGCAGGACAGGAATTAGAGATTGGGAAATCAGGTAAACCATGAGAAAGTTAGCTCAGTTGTTCTACCCCTGGCAGATGGAGGTGACACTGTAGTGGTGGTGGTACCCAGAGCTGTGGTGGCAGCTTGGTTTGATCTGATTAGCCAACCTCTGTGTACAGGGCTGCTGGTTTTTTCTAGGCTCCATGCATAAGACCTATTTTTAGTTCAGCCTTGATAGGACATGCTGGCTGGGTGTTGCCAAATCCCAGGAACAATCTCACCCTGGCAGCAGGCAGTTTTTGCTTGGCTCAAAGATCGTGGAGGGCTGTCAGGGCACGTACCCAGCCTCCACCCAGATGCCAGTCCCACCTGGACCAGTCCTGGGTGAAAGAAAAAGATTCCAATGGAAGCCAAAGGAATTACGTATGATACACCTATTGAATGGCTATCAAAACCCACGGGCCATGGGGGCAGGGGATAGATACACTATGACTTGCTTCCAACCACCGGGCCAGTTGGTGGGATGGTGGCAGTTAGAACCTTAGGTTTTCAGATTTCTTTCTCTGAGGGATGAAGATGATCCTAGAGTCCTCTGGGACATGTTTGTTTGTCTTCTTTCTGCTTCTACTGACAACAAAAGATTGCTGAGTATTCATTCCCCTTATAACAAATACATCTTCCCAGGAGGAGACAGAGAGCTGAAGGCCCCAGAACGTACTGTTTCATGGGAATCAATGGGAACTTAGTGAAATTAGTAAAGGAAGCAAAACTTGAGAATCTTGTCACAGCTGGAGGCCACACTTCATACTTTCTGCAACTATTTAAAGTCTCTTTTATCTAAGATCTTTCTGCAATTTACCCACAGGAGATAATAACCAATATATTTGCAATGATAATGACTGCTAAATTTTGCATCAGATTCTGTCTCACATTCATTAACTCATTTAAACAGCCTAGTAGCCTCATGAAACAGAGATTGATATCATTTTACTACTAGAGAAACCAAAGCCCAGAACTGCGAGTCAGTAAAAGCCATGCCGGCATGGGTTAGAGCCAAGTTTGACAAATCTAAACTATGCGAATGTGGTGGTTTGAACAAGGATGGCCCTAATAGGCTCATAGATTTGAACTCTGTCACTAGACAGTTGCACTATTAGGAGGTATAGTTTTGTTAGAGTAGGTATGGCTTTGTTGGAGAAATTGTGTCACCACTTCAGGGGTGTTAAGGGGTTCCAAATGTTCAAGCCAAGCCCAGTGGCTTTCTGCTGTCTGTGGATCCAGATGTAGAACTCTCAGCTACCTCCCCAGCCCCATGTCTGTGTGTGTACCACTGTGCTTCCAGCAATGGTGACAATGGACTGAACCTCTGAACCGTAAGCCAGCCCCAATTATGTATTTTCCTTTTTAACAGTTGTTATATCTCTTCACAGCTATAGAACATTAATACAATGAGTTTACCTATATGGTCCTCCCTAACTAGAAACAAGGATAATAACCCAGAAAGCCACGAATAGATACAGATAGGTGAGGTTGAGAACTTGACCATTCAACAAACATGTTTTCAGCTAATAAAGAATCAGCAAGACCCCTTCCCTGCTGGGGAGAGGCTAGCACCATGTGAATATTACTCAGTCAAAGAAATGATGAGTGTGGATTCACAGAGCAAGTTTTCTGTGATAGTGGGCATCGGCATGAGATATATATGAACAGCAGTTGAAGGCAAAGGTTCCCAGGGGAGCATGGGTGCCTGGACTAAAGAATGCCTATTGCCCCTGCATGGTTGGTTAACATGTAAAGGTCTTAAGATTAAACACCACATTCAGTATTTTTCCACCTCCCAAATACCCAGTGAAGACCTCCATAGTTAGGGTTGAACAAGTGTTTGCTGGCCATGGCTTTACCAGTAGACACAGTTGATTTCTTCTGCATAGTCCTTGGCAAGGAAAACTAGTAAATACTAGCAGGTCTCATCTGTACCCAAAGTCAAGCTGTCATTCTCCAACTTGCCTAGATATTGGCTATGGCAATTTGAAATGAGGTATGAGGCAGGAGCAGTGAGCTGAACATGACAGAGCAGCATGGCAGTAGTGATGTTCTCTCTCTGGAAGCTCATGGCTGTCATTAGCCTCTGCTCACTAGAGTACCCTTGTCCAAACTCCCCTGGGCAAACATTTAGGTTGCTCTCATAGTATGCCCGTTTATTTCTCTTAATTCTCTTGAAGATGCCCTTGGCCAGGCAAACTAACAACATGCTCCAAGATTTTCTACAAATGCCACCTCTTCACCCTGAAATCCTTTCCACTTTTCAGAGGCTTCCCCAATTCAGCAACTTTATGCAGCTTTCTTGATGTCCTCCTCTTTTGAATAACCACAGCTCACCTGGGAATTTATCATGCACGTTCCTTTGAAGTAGAGGGCTGAGTTTTCACACTTGCTTTGCAATAAAGAGAACTGAGCTTTAGAATTAGATAGTGTTGTCAATAGACAAACTTTTAGAACTACTCAGCCTCTGTTTTCCTACCTGTGAAATGAAGGTGCCAATACCTACACCATACAGAGACTGCCCCATCCAGGGATCTATACCATAATCAACCACCAAACGCAGACACTATTGCATATGCCAGCAAGCGTCTGCTGATATGACCCTGATATAGCTGTCTCTTGTGAGGCTAGGCCAGTGCCTGGCAAATACAGAAGAGGATGTTCACAGTCATCTATTGGATGGAACACAGGACTCCCAATGGAGGAACTAGAGAAAGTACCCAAGGAGCTGAAGGGGTGTCTGAAATCCTATAGGAGGAACAGCAATATGAACTAACCAGTACCTCCTGAGCTCATGTCTCTAGTTACATATGGAGCAGAAGATGGCCTAATTGGCCGTCATTGGGAGGAGAGGCCTTTGGTCTTACAAAGATTATATGCCCCAGTACAGGGGAATGCCAGGGCCAGGAAGCGGGAATGGGTGGATTGGGGAGCAGGGCGGGGGGAGGGTATAAGGGGCTTTCGGGATAGCATTTGAAATGTAAATGAAGAAAATATCTAATAAAAAGAAGACTCAGGCAAGGTTAGCCAGAAGATGAGGCAGACTAGAGAGGGTACCAGAAGGTGGAGGCAACTTGAGGAAGGACAGAGGCTGTGTTGTTAGATTTTACTGGTATGAGCTCTTAGACGTTCAAGAGGGTGAGACTTATATTGGACTGTCAAAATCATTTAGCCAACAATTGCTTTGTAGGTCAAATGAGTCATAGCTATGAGAGTTGAGAGGCTGAAATAACCTGTAAGGTTGTTCTTAGATTGTCTTCTCTGGTCGTAAATTGATCTATATAATATGTCGTGGGGGAATAATGGTATGTCAGCAGAGAAAGCGTAAAGGATAGTCCCGCATGGGAAGTACATTCTCAAAGGTGATGGAGCACTTGACAGGTAGATGGCAGATGATTACAGCCTGTCTAGAAAAGATATACATCTGGGTTTGGGGGCCTGAAGTGATGACTCAGTGAATAAGAGTGGTTAGTGTTCATCAGTGGATAAGACTGGTTAGTTCTCATCAGTGGATAAGACTGGTTAGTTCTCATCAGTGGATAAGAGTGGTTTGTGCTCTTCCAGAGGACCTTGGTTGAGTTCCTAGCATCCATATCTGGTGGCTCAAACTCTGAGGGATGCCCTCTTTCAACATCCACAGGCACTTGTATACACATAGCACACACACACACACACACACACACACACACACACACACACAGAGAGAGAGAGAGAGAGAGAGAGAGAGAGAGAGAGAGAGAGAGAGAGAGAGAGAGAGAGAGGGAGAGAGAGAGAGATGCATACATATGAATAAAGAGAAATCTACCTGAAAGTGGTAGTGTATGCCTTTAATTCTATACTTTGGAGCCAGATGCAGGCAATTCTCTGCAGGTTTAAGGCCAGCCTGGTCTATTCTAGGGTTACATAGTGAGACTCTGCCTCAATATTTGTGTGTGTGTGGGGGGGAAGGATGTAGGAAGTGTGAAATCACATAATTTAAAAAATGTTTCCAATAGTGTGAGCCACCATGTGGTTGCTGGGATTTGAACTCAGGACCTTTGGGAGAACAGTCTGTGCTCTTAACTGCTGTGCCACATCTCCAGCCCCCTCAACAACTTTTCAGATGAGAAAACCACAATGACGTTCATTTTATAGATGAAGACATTGAGGCTCATATAAATGGAACTTTTGTGGTATAAATAGGGAGTGGGGATAAGCATGGACCCTGTAGGACCAGTGACCTCTGTGGCTTTTCTCTTCTGGCTGGAACCTGAGAAAGGAAAAAGCACTAAGAGTGAACCAGAGTTCTCAGAAGAAATGGGAAACTGAGAAAATCACTAAAACACAAAAATAATCATTAACTAGAGGAAGGGATGCTAACACTATGATAAAGATGTGGCAGGGTACCTGCATTACATCACTAACTCTTTCCTGGGCTCATCCTCATGCCCTCCATTCCCTATCCTTAGTCTCCATCCCTGTCTATGTTCTATTATTAAGAGGAATTTTTTTCTGTACCCAGATCTAGACAAGCACCCTTTAACCTGCCTCAAACCATGGCGTATTTCCCTTCACCTTTCTGTCCTTTACTATCTCTCACAGCTTTTCCTCAACATTTTTTTTGTTTAATCCAGAGGACTATTTATCAGATAAAATCTATCATTAGGTAATGCTTTAAGAACATGTTTCCCATCAGTAAATGGATATTACGTAAACCCTAGGACCAGCCATGCCCTATGGTAAATGTTACCCTAAAAAGGAAATTCATGACTCACGATTAGCTGAACAGCCAACAGAGAAGACAAGGAGTTCCCATTTATGAAAATTAGTATTGTCTGATTGGTTTTTAACCCACCCTCTGCCCGAGGGTCCTTTGAGTCATGCATACATGTATAGCATGCAAACTGGCAGGGACTGATTGGTTAGAGATGAAGTCAGGGTGATTTAAGAGCCTATATTTATAGTATCTGCGTATAAGGAAAAAAATCTCCGTTTTGTGCAGTGACCTATAATCAGGAATTTCCTGGCAATACACACACACGCAGGCACACATACACCAGATCCTGTAGCTTACCTGCCCCAGCAGGCCAAGAGTGCCGCTCCTCCCTGGTTCTCCTCTGTCTGTCTGCTGAGCTTCAGGGAGGTGCTCAGACTTGGCAATTCTCAATGCCTACATTGCAGCCTAAAGGACTGCTTGTTTGCTTCATGACTTCAGACACAAACTCCGAGCCTCAGTTTCCTCCCTCATGGAGGTGTTGTGAGGATGAGAGCAGATAAGGCCACTTTTATGTAATACATCACTTACATGTTGATGCTGTTGAGGAAGACAACAAGGTTGCAGCTGTGGGACATTCTGCACAAGACAATGGTGGCTATAATGTTGAGGGTTGCTTTGTTCTTTAGACCTATTTAGTTTTATGTAAGTATGCCGTCACTGTCTTCATACACACCAGAAAAGGGCATCAGATTCCACTATGGATGGTTGTGAGCCACCATGTGGTTGCTGGGAATTAAACTCACAATTTTTGGAAGACTAGTCAGTGTGCTTAACCACTGAGAGATCTCTCCAGTCCCCTGATGTTGAGATTTTCTGTAGGGAGGCTCCAGACACATTTCAGAATCCCCAGTTCTGACTTCTTTGTACTGGAAACAGTGAGACTATAGGTCCAGTCCCCTCTTCTTGAAAATCTATAATTGGCCAGGGACCAATATATAGGTTCAGGAAGACAGCAATGCGACAAAATTTACAGACTGTAGTGATCAGTAAACTATGAAAAATAAATTTGGGCCACTTCCATCCTAGATGTAATGAGCCACATCTCTGAAAAGCAAGGTCTTCGTTTTGATAAGCTCCTGACCAATCCCATAGATACTAAAGTTTGAAGCTCATTTGCAGCATCTAAAGCGTCATTGCTCACTGATTATCCTTCCCTTCATTTGACAAGCTGATGGTATTCCTGAGCTGGGCGCTAGCACTAAATGGTTTGTGTGCATGGACCCATCCAGTCCTTCCAACAGGTGTAGGCTGAAGTTGTAACTAACTTCACCCTTCCAGCCAGACTAAGAAAAACATACATTTCACATGCTTACATGTGATAAGTGTACGCAAGGGAGTACAGTAAAGAGACGGCTTACATGACTGTACAGTAAAGAGACGGCCTACATGACTGTTACATTAGGGAAAAGGTTTTTAATGGAAAATATCTAGAGGCATTTGGGAGAGTCCAGAGCAGAGAGAAAGAGACTGGACATGACCAGAGATAGGGAAGCAAGAAAGTATACAGGAGATGAAAGCAAGAGTTAGAGAACAAAGCATATTGAGAGAGCAAGAGGATAGCAAGAAATAGGGAGAGAGATAGTTGGGGGATAGAGAGTAGCAAGTGTAGGAATAGAGATGGAGAGAGTGGAGGAGAAGTAGCTGGAGGGGAGGGAGGGAAGGGCAGGATGCTAGCATAGACTAGGAAAGGTGAGACATGTACTTGTGATACTGAGGAAGCCTGATGGCCAGCATGCACTTTGATATGCTGATTGGCACCACAGGTAGCCATATGTCCCATCTGCAAGAGCTAAGGAAAATGATTTATTTTGGCAGATCAAAATCAGTTTTGCAAGATCCCCAGGAATGCTGGCTTTTATCTACCCTTCACAAATCCTTCTATAGGCCACTGAGCTCATTTCTGCATACTTGGATTGCCTGAGACCTAACATTCCAGCCTTTTGTTGATGATAAAGTGCAACAGGTCCCTCCCTTCTATAACTGCTTCTCCGCTGGGCAGGGCCATGGTCAGAGGTAGGAAAGTCTAGGAAGGCTAGAATATGAGTCGAAATTAGGGAGCAGGAATTGTAGGTGCTAAGGGCCCAAGGAACACCGGAGGATAGCCTTGGAGTCGGCCCTTGGAAGCTGTACTTTGCAAGCAAGTTCTCTTTCACTGGACTGGACAGGCTCACCAGGTAGAGGGCTTCTTCGGCAGGATAACTTGGGGCTGGCAAAGTGTAGGCCATTTCAGAGCAGTCATCGGGGCTGCCTTTGGGTTCCTGGATGGTGTCAGCTGACTGGAAATCTGCTGGGACAGATACAGACTGGGGACAAAGGTCTGTGATCTGCACTGCAATCGTCATTGTGGAGAAAGAAGTTAATACGTGTCTGTAAACAGTGACAGCAGACGTCTGGATCGGAGCCATAGCAAAACAAGGCTGAAACGCTATCAACAGAATAGTAGCATAAACATTTCTTTTTTTTTTTTGTAACATGACAGAAATTTCTCAGCAGGAAAGAGAACAAAGAGGAAGAAGAGCTTGAGGCTATATATAGACTGGACAGAGATGTTTTTAGCACAAGAGGTACTTTTAAGTCTATATTTAGAAAACAACCAAAGGAAATTTAAATTTTTGGGGCGAGTGACCATCATAACAATTGCTTAGAGTAGATTAATAACCTAACAGAACCCCAGTGAGTAATGTTAAACTTTGCATTTTGAAGCCTTAACATCATGTATCACCTTTAAGTCTCATTTTTTCTTTTAACTTAACCTTAGATCCCTTTCCTCAGGCCTTCATGACTTACCTAGACTTTCAACATTCCCCTCCCCCACAAATCTGGAAGCGTTCAGTCATTTTCTGTGAGGCACAGATGCTTGAATACTAAAAGCAGTCCCTGGAAAAGCAAGTTCTATCTTTAAAAAGAAACAGTAAAAAGTAAATTTTTAGTCAATAACAGCAGCATGGTAGCTTGATTTCTGTCTTTCATGGAACCTGTTTTGAGAGTTTATCTTTTGCAGTGTGAAGCCTGTCAGTAAGATAAACTTGCCTCTGAGTTTGCTTTTCTCAGCAGGAGACCTTGTAGCTCTAAGGGAAGCAAAGCATTTAGGAAATGGGTTGGCCAGCTAGATGCAGCCTTGGTGGGAGGAGCCAGGTAAGTCAGCTGTTGTTGCCAAACTGATGAAGCTAGGGCTTGCCACCATTACCATCACAAAGATCTGAGAAAAATAAATACATTTGAGCAAAAAGTACAAACCAAGTGGCCGCTGTATTAATTAAGAACAACAGAGACACCTCATTGGGTAGCTCAGTGGAGCCGGCCCAAGGGCATGAGAGCAGGAAAGCCAACCCTGCCCATTGCTAGCTGTGGCATTGGGTGAGCTAGCCAGTGTTGGAGAGCTTGCTCTGGTGGTGTAGGTATGGGAGAGCTGGGGGGTTAACCAACTCAGCTTTCACCCAGTCCCAGATCCAGGGCTTTGAGTTGGCCCACCTCAGCAGCTACTTCAGCTATGAACTTATGGAACAAAAGAAGGAGCTGTCCCATAGATATAAAGCTAAAGAATCTCCATGACACAGGGCAGCAAGAGGATATCAGAGAGGAGTCCCAGTGACGATCCGGTATTGATAATGGAGGCTTCGATCCAGACCAGTGACTCACTGTGATGAATATTTGCAAAGGGTGTACAATGGCACACACTGTGACACATTAAAGCCTCCATGATGTTTGTTTGTTTTCTGTTGTTTGTTGTTTTTGTTTTTCTTTTGAAGGGGGATGTTCCAAGGGTGGAGAGAGGATAGGAAGGGACAGGGAGGTGAATAGGACTGTAGCGTATGATATGAAATTCACAAAGGATTGATATTTTTTTTTAACGGCAGACTTACTCCCTATCTGGACAGACAGCCTGGGATCCTCCATGGTGATCTTGATGGCTTTGTTTGTCAGTCATCTGCCACCTCAAAGGACAGTACTAAGTTTTTAAATGCCACACAGAGCAGCGTCAGCTTTCAGGCACCAGACCCAGAAGCTCTGAGAGATTTTTTTCTGTGGAGAAAAAACTTTTGGGATTGCCCTACCTTGAGGAGGCAGAGGAGCAGTCTGCCCAGTAGTGTCTATAGTTTGGGAAGGGCCAGACAGTAGGCAGGCGAGGCACGATATAGTCTTTTACTTAGTACTCAATGTTACTACACTCAAAGCAAACTCCAGGTGGAGTCTGTTGCTGCCTGTCTTCTTTTGGAGGTAGACTTAGCTGCTGCTACCAGAAGCTACTATTTCTATTAGGGGAAGTCTGTTTATTAAATACCTTCAATGTCATATTCATCAGATCTCTGAGTAGTTTGAGAGCCATCATCTAATTTATTAAGTATAGCTGACTTTAAGCAAACTTTACTTTGTTTTAGTTACTTGCTTTAGGCTTAACATTGACAACATATACAGAAGGTTAAAGTTTATCCCAATAGATGAATTTTATATTTGTATTTAGCATGACTGCAAAGCATAGTTCTGAGCACATTGAGGAATTTGATCATTTATAAGTTGACTGACCATTAACTTAAATGCCTTAGTTATCTTTACCAGTTTACAATAAGTTACTTGTTTTTATAAGATTAGGATTTTACAGTTTTATTCCTATTAAAATTTGAAGATTCAACTGAAGATCCTTTAGCATCAAAAGAAAACTTTAAACTATAAATACAGTTCACAGAGAGATCGAGTACTTTATTTTCCCAATCCTTTTATAGCATACCATTACAGCATATTTGATAGTTTTAGTGTGATGCAATTTATCTAAATAGCTAAAATTTAACATAGAAAAGCAATACAAAGATGCTATACATATACCTTCATGTTAGTTTCTGCTACCTTGAGTAGACCTTAGGAATGTATAAACTTTAATCGTTAGATATAAGTTATTAGTATGTTCTATTTTATATAAACAAGAATTGAGTCCAAGGTATGTGTAAATCGTTTGCTATAGCAAATCTAGTTTTTAAACAGAAGTTGAATCTGTGTTACGTACAAGCATGCTGCTCTAAATTAAGATTATCTGTGTAAAGATTTTTTTAAACTATCAACCATTTCTCTTAAAAATTTTAAGTTAGCTTTTCATTACAGATTTTATAGATATTTTAATCATATGGAATAAACTTAAAAATCCTGAGATCCAGACAGTTTAAGCAGTGGTTGTAAGAGACGTTTTGAGAGTAGAGAGGAAAGAAAGCTTAGAGATAAGAGAGTTTCAAGACTGGAGAGCAGAGAAGCGTAGAGAGAAGGTATTTGGAGGAGCATTTGCTTCAGCAGTGGCAAATGTTACAATCTGCAAGAATTTGGAAATTGGGTGTGCCCTGTTTTTGACCATTGAGCTGAACTGAGGCCAAGATGTTTGCAGGAAGACGGCAAGGCTTTAATGAAGTGTGCAGCCAAAGAGGAAAAAGATTAGAGAATGCCAGTGAGTGGTCTAGTAAGAGGCATTTGGGCTCCACAAAGCAAGCAAGAAAGGAAAGTAAATTCTAGGAGTGAAGAGACAGAGCAAGCAGGAAAGAAGACATCCTTGAGGAGCAGAGGGAAGGGGAGGTGAGAGAGGCTTGGGAAAAGGGTTGCAAACAAACAGACTCTCCATCAGAAGGATTCCAACAAAGGGAGAGGGGAAAGGGCCTCAGCAGAGACATAGCCTGAATCACAGTACAGAAGCACACAGCAAAATCCAGCAAGTCAACAAGAGACAGACTCTTTACACATGATAGGTGACCAGGACAGTGTAGGAAGCACCAGGAGGCAGACAGGCTGAAAAGACACAGTGAATAGGAGAAGACATCTGAGTGGTTAGAGCAGGTGTACAAGAAGTGGCTGAAAAAGTGAACTCTAGAATTTAGGGTCAAATATGGAGGGTAGAAACCAGAAGAGATAAACGATCCATACCCTAAGAGAATCAACTCAGCAGCTTGGTTCAGTTAAGAGAAGCTAGGGCCTTTGGAAAAGGGGTCCATTTGTCTCCCTCGTAGATTTCAGCACCAGATGTACTCAAGGGGGCACACTAAAGAAACTGCCTACCTGGCCACCCCATTGAGGAAAAGGTTTTTGTTGTGGGTAGGGGAGAGAAAATATCCAGAGGTATCTGGAAAAGTTCAGAGCAGAGAGAGAGAGACTGTTCTTGATCAGATATAGGAAAGTTGGGGGGTGGGGGTGAAGAGGCAGGTGAGAATAGTGGAGATAGCAAGGTAGTAAGAGAGAGAAAAGTGCACATCTAGAGAGCAAGAGGAAAGAAGACTGTGGGTAGAGAGTGGCAAGAGTGATCGAGCAAGGGAGCATAGAGATAGAGTGGTGTGGGCTAATCATGGATAAGTAGCTGTAGGGAGGGGTGGGCAGGATGCTAGTGTGGACCATGAAATCTCTAACAGGTTCTGATACTGAGGGAGCCTGGGGGCCAGCATGAGCTTTGATATGCTAATAGTTGCCAGGAGGGGAATGTTTCCTTTTGGCAGCCGGGAACTGGTTTCACAAGTTTCTGAGGAATGTTGGCTTTTATTTAACCACCAGGAATCCTCCAACAGTCCAGCTTGAGCTCATTTCTGGATATCTGGGCTGCTTGAGATCTAGCAATAATTATCTTGACAGAGGCACAGCAAATGTTCTCTGTGTATCCTAAGAAGGGAGAGTAAGAGAGGTTGCACACAAATGAGTCCACTGTGAACCAGCGCTAATGCTGTTCCAGCATGGCGATGTTTTGTACAGGGCTAAGGATGCTGAGGGTCCTCCCTGAGGAAGGACACTGACATCAGTGCGCAGCATTAACATCAGTTGTGCTTTTCAGATAAACATGGACACCTTAATAGGGCTATTCCTAGGCACTTAGAAAGAGGTCTTGATTTCTTTATGAGTCTAAAGAGATGCATGGCATATAAAAGCAGCTATTCTATGTTAAATCATTGTAACTCGTTTTATCTAAATGAAATAAAGTTAGCGTTACTACCAGTCTATGAACTCGACAACTATTCAGTAGGTAAGGATTACATGAGAAGAATTTGGTTTGGGTGAAGGTGGTAAAATGGATATTTCCTGGAACCCATGGGAATGTGAATTTTCACACCCTTTCTGGACGTGATTTAGCCATAGAAACCAAGAACGTGAATGAAATTTCATACCTCTGAGCTTTCTAATTGATGTTCTGTGAAATGTGACTCATGGAACAGACTGGGATATAAATTTGTAAATCATTATGTTGTCCCTCATAGTATTGTTTTAAAGCCAATTTAGTGGGAACACTTTAAAAGACAGTGGATAAGGGAAGTACCACAAACCCTCATGAAAAAAATGGGAAGTGAAATGCTAGCTCTATGGGGTGGGCTTGAGTTCACTGTCATCCCCAGAGCCTAGTCCTGACACACAGAAAGTGTTTGCTGAAATAGAACAGTGAGACACAGTCATTTTGACCTTGGGCTTCTTGATTCATAGTCTACAGTTGTGCTGGCCATGTCTCAGTATATTTCCATTTGCAAGATGAGGGTAGCCTTCAACCTTTACAGAGGACTGTGTTAAGGTTTGAATGTTTACATTAAGAGGCAAGCTGTATTAAACCAATAGTAAGTAACTACTGTACCTAAGAGTTTTAAGGGACCACTTCCATGTTTGCTGGAAACTAGCATATCTTCCATACTTGGGGAAACTCACAATTGAACAGAAGCCTACAGAGCACATTTATATTTATGAAACCACAAGGAAGTTTAGATGGACAACCATGCCTCTGAAAGACTGGTAACTAGAGGGTGAATTTAAAGTAGTCAGACCTTTCTGTCTATATTCACACTGCAGGAAGGAATTAAAAGGAGTATGCCAGTTTGGGGAGAAAAATAACCAGATCATGTTATAAGCAGTTATCAGCAAAGACAAGGGTTCTGGAGGCTTTGCTCACTTTAAGCCTTATGTTCACTGCTGGTGTTAGCTCCAGTGAGCTGAGTTCTTGGCTTGGTCTTCATTTCTTGAGTAGATCTGTGAGCCTAGGGGGAAGCTTTGCCACTTGCTGCTCCTAGACTTTTCTTTAAGCAGTTCTGTGGCTTTAGAGTCAGAGAGAGCACTGGCATTGACCACTTTGTGACAGCTTCATCCTGCAGTCTAAAGACTTGCAGAGCAATTTGTGCTTTCTGGGATATTCATAAAACTTTCTGGTGTCATGAGCAAGCCAAAAGTAAAAAATATGAGGTTAAAAGCAATGATCACTGTTGGGGGGTGGGGGTGGGGGGGGAAGGAGGATTTGTGATCTTGCACTGTGGGTTAGAAGATGCTGTCTGGAACACCAGCCTTAAGGCATTACCTGACATTACTGATATCCAGCAGTCTGTAACTCCATGCCAAACTACCTACTACAGTTAGTAGCAGCTTTGCAAGAGTCAGCAGTGGGGTAATGGTGGTGGAGGTGGAGGTAATGATAACGGTGGAAGAGGTGGTAATGGTGACAATGGAAGGGGTGGTGGTTGATGTGGCAGTAAAGGCAGAAGTGATGGCTGTGGTGGATAACGGTGGCAGTAGTGGAGGGGAAAGTGGAGGTGGTGGTGGAAATGGTATTTGTAGAGATAGTGGTAAAGGTGGAGGTGATGGAAGTGGTAGGGTTGGTAATGGTGGTGGAGGAAGCAATGATGGAGGTGGTGATGGGGGCATTGGTGGTGGTGGAGGTGATGGTGCTGGAGATGGTGGTGACAAAGGTGATGGTAGTAGTCTAGGCTAAAGGATTGTCCGGTTCACAAAATTCAAATGTTAGCTTCTGAAATTAAAGGAGAGAGACCTCAAGCTTGAAGGATATCTTAACAGTACATAGACTATCTGGTGGACTTATTAATCTCTCTCTCACACACACACACACACACACACACACACACACACACACACACACACGTTTTACTATTTCAAGACAGGAAGTTTTGGTAAGGCAGGCTTTGTCAGAAATGCACTAGGTCACAAGCTAAGACATTCTTTTTCAAGTATCTTCTTTCACAATTCATGCATAATATACTTTGGTTGTGTTCACCCCCATTATCCTCTTTACTTCTCCTCTGCCAAACCACTTCTACCCAACAAGTCCCTCTCCTACTTTCTTGTTTGTCTGTTTGTTTAGGTTAGCCAGTCTTCTGCAGGTAACCACCACTGCTAGGATTTCATTGGCGCAGCTGCCAGGTCATGTCCAGAAGACAGCATCATCCACCACTCCTCCCCATCTTCTGGCTTTTGCATACTTTTGCCTCTGTCTTTCACAATGTTCTTGAAGCCTTAGTGGTAGTGGTATTTATGTCCTTTTGAGGACCAGTCACTCAACAGTTACTTGTTCTCAGCACTTGAACTCATTTTGATTTTTCACATTCACCACTTTCTGTTGCAAAAAGCTCTCTGACCAAACCCAAGAACAGTACTGTAGGTGAGTATAAGCATAAATCTTTAGAGTACACATTGTCCATTTAGCAAAACATCAGTAGTGGGTTCCCCTAACCCTTGGGGCCAATGACAGACCAGTTCTGGGCTTTTGATGGGTTAACAAGACTTATATGGATTTTCCATTGTAGAGTTGGTCTCAGATCCTATCAGAAAGTACTTGATTTCCTCCATAACAATCAGGCTACTACTATTGCACCAATGGGTAGATCTTGCTTGGAAGTTAAGTATTATAGCATTCAGGATCCACAGCTGGGTAAGGCCACTGATGAGTTACCTTCATCAGCAACCTGCATAGAACCTTCTGAAACTGAAAACTCCTGATTGTTGATGAAATTGTCTATAAATATACTAGTGTTGAGTATGTTTATACTTTCATTCAATTCTGCTTTATTGGTGAATATTTTAATGCTCAAAATATTGATTACTTCTAAGTATTAGAATCTTTCAAATATTGTTATGGTCTGTTTTGCCTTTTTATTCTGTCAACTTTTGTATTTTGAACCTAGAACTGAAGGGTGGCAATTTAGGATTATTACGTCCAGAAGAATTTTCCTTATTACCAGTGTGATACCCCTTTTCCATCCCTGGTCATGGTCTTCATCCTGAATTCCACTCAGCCCCTCAAGCTTTCTTTTAATTAGTATTTTCATAATATATCTCCCCACTTTTTAATTCTGACTTTATTAAGAGGTTACTAATAGCACATTGTCACATTTTTCTACCTTTGACTTTGAATACACATTCACTTGCATTTAGTGATAGTGTGATGCTCATGATTAATGTAGTAGACAATATTGTGGTTCTTCAACCTACCATCTTGTCATTTGTTCTCTCTCTATTTGCCCTACCTATTCTTAGTTCTCATCATTTACATGACTTAGGAGTTGACCTTGGATGGATATATTAGAAGGAATGTGCCAGATGAGAGAATTAAAGGGCATTAAAAGAAAGCCACACACATGAAAAAGCTTATGTAAATTCTTAAGGGAAATGAAGTGTCAGGAGAGAAGTAAAGGAATGGACTAAGATGAATCTGAACAGATGCATAATTACAGTGTAACATAAGGTCTTATTCACACTTTTACTCTAGGAGAACTAAGGAACTATTTAATAGCTTCTGTGGGTGGATAACATGATCTTTTTAGTGTTTTAGAAAATTGCCATCATTTGCAGCCTGGAAAATTGTCTCTAGGGGGATAGTAATGGTCCAACAGGAAACTACATTAATAGAAAAAAATTATTGGGGCTTGAGTTGCATTATTGGAAACCAGAATCATAAGACATAGATGAATATAGTGGTTTGAATAAGAATAGCCCTTATTGGGTCATACATTTGGAATCCAGGTTTTGCTTTGGTCACATTGAATATTCTGTAAGGGATAGGGGCATTTCTTATTCTCTTCTTGGTTTGACTATTGTCTTGCTATGTGTGTGACTCTGGGTGTCTAGTTACCAAGGCCTGTCTACTTCCTGTGGGTATTTCCTATTCACTGATTTGCAGTCCACTTATTGCTGTTCTAATAGTCAAACTTTGTGTGAGCCAGGCTGCCATCCTAGCCAGATGGCAAGGTTGGAAATCTTGTATCTGCTGTACTCTACTCTGTATTCCTTTCTTCAAGTTTGAAAATAGTGCCACCGTATTTCTTTCTATGACTCATGAAACTATGACAAAAAGTCAATAAATAATAAATACATACATAAATAAATAAATGTAAATTAACTAATTAATGCATAACGCTAGGTGGCATGGCTGAGTATAACATATAGGTTTAATAAACTCAAGACTCTGCTTCAGTCCCCAGCACTAAAACAATGTTCCTACTCTCCACTCCCCCCTCCCAAAATTGAAAATACTTCCTGGAGATCAGATTCAAAAAGAGCTAGACCTTGTATAGTATAAAGACAGCCTTGTATGAGGTACAAAAGATGGAAATATCCTGACATTCTGTTAAGATTAGGGGATAAAATGGTGACTTATAAGATGATAAAGAAAGATACTTGAGACTTCAGCACAGGTGCTGTTCTGAAATATTGACTCTTCTCATGATGTAGTAACAGAACCTTCTTGTAGCTATGTGTCTTATAATAAAAATCTTGAAGGTAAGTAGATATAAAGTGTCAACCAAATACAGATGATGTAATCAAATCAGGATAAGCCAAAGAGAATTTCTTCATAAATACAATATTCACAAAGCTGAGTTTGGAAAAACTTTAAGTTATATAGCAACTTAGACCTTATATCAGTGAAGCTGTAATATTCCTTAGGACCTGATGATATGAGGGAAGTAACAGTTACCAAGACCTAGAAAAAGATAGGCTATGGCAGGACCAATCATTTTGCAAGAATCAGTAATCTTAAATTAATGGACAGAGCCTGCATAATTTACCATTGAAGAAGAGATGTAAAGAAATGTAGATCTTTACCCCATTCCCCTCTTTCTAATCCCTTTCGGGAGACCCCATCTTTGCACTAGAACCATAGAATTCAGATATAAGATAGCCCATTGAAGGAGTCTACAAAGGTCAACCTACCATGACAGAACAGAAGAGTAAGCAGAAAGACTGCACATAGGAAGCAGAAATATGGCAATTACACACACACACACACACACACACACACACACATGCTTTGGACATTGAAATGTAAGCAGATGTTGTTTGTTCAATCCCGGGGCTTGTATCTAAAGGGCAAAATGTTCTTACTCTTTCCTGTCAACTAGAGTGATAAGATATTAGATGGACTTTGCAAGGCTTTTTGGTCCATAGAATGGAAGTCATCTCTTAAGATTAGTCAAACAATACAATAGAAAGTACCTAGATGTCTAAGGACCAGGTGACGAGTTCTAGTCACCTACATTTAATGGAGAGAAATAGACATATTATTATTAAGTCACTGTTACTGTAGACTTTCTTTTATTTTCAGTTGATACAAACCCTGACCAATTCAGAAGACCAAACAGGAAATTCTTTAGAGACATAGACATATTGGTTATGGTAGTTTTTCTTAGACCTGTAAGCATATGAAATGGATTTTGTGTAGCTTGAGCAAAGGGGGAAATTTATTGGAAGGATGCTGTGGGTGTCACAGAGAATCAAAGGAAGTGCTGAACTACCAAGATAGGAGGATCCAGGGCCACTCTGGTATCTCAACTTCTTCACGGCCTTTTCCCCTGGAGATCTGCCACAAATGTGACTCACTGCCCATAACGCCCACTCTCTTCTGCAATCCATTCCAAAGATCATATTTCTATTTGAAATACTCTGGATTGCCTTGGGTCAGGTTCTGGTACCTTTGGAACATGATCGCAGAGTATAAACAGGACCATGGGGGTTCACTAAAGTTCTAAAGATCGTGAGGCATTATGAGTCAATCATCCCAAAGATAAGATTTAAAAACAAAACAAAAACATTACTCTAACATAACAATCTCTAAAGGATCTTTGTAAGTGAGGTATATCTCCACAATGAAGTCACAGCTCTTCAAGGACATTCTTCATACTTATTCGGGAGACAGAATGGATAATAAAAATGCCTGGCCTTCAGTAGATACCTAATGTCTATCTATACAGGATATTACAAGTCTAGTGTCAAGGGAAAGGAGAAGGAATCAAAGCCTAAATTTTGTGTAGGTAAGTTCATCAAATTTCTTAGTTCCTACCATGTTTTAAGATATATAACTGAAAAAAAATTACTAAATTATTTTTTAAATCCTATATTCTGGTAGGCATGAGAACATATAGATAAGTAATAATAGCCATATGCTGCCAGAGAAGGAAAACATATGTTAAAGAATAGAGGGAAAAGCCCTGGGAACTGCCTAAGTGCTATTTGAGTGAGCAGGGGTCCGGAGGAAGGGAATCCAAGCACAAGAAATTACATATGCGAAGCTAAAGAAGCAAAGGAAATGCTCAGCCCTGTTCTAGGCAGGGGTAGGAGTGGTGAACTAAAACCTCGTGAACAGACTCCTACAAGCACTGACTTGATTCTTGGTAGTGATCTACAGAGTATGACTGTGTGTGCTGAGTTACCAGGGAGTCAAACCTAAAGTAGATGCCTTTCAGAGGGAGGGGGAAACAGTGAATAGTAATCAGATGAGCTACAACAGCAGGAACAAATGTCCAACTGCAAGTTCACAGGGAAGGGGGCTTTGCAAACTGAGTCCAGAACTCTAGGCAGGAGCTGAGGACTGGACTAAGCAGCTAAGGCGGCTTGGGTTTCTGCATCTCTCTAAATTTACCAAATGTGTTTGTCAATAAGCAGGACTCATTTGCAGATGCCTTTTCAAAGACTCTAAGAAAGGAAAAATCCAGTTGTTTCACATTTGTTCCAAGTATTGTGCTAGTGACCTTACAAACACTACCTTATTTCAGTTGACATTGGTATCCAGGCAAAGGACTGTGTGTCTGAGTTTGGAGGGGAGCAAGTCAGAGGAAAGGAAAGGACTTGCAGTGTCCCCTGGGAGGGGCTGGGTTGAGCAAGTGAACTCTGTTATATGTATGTATATGTATTATATGTATGTATATGTTAATGTATAGCACAGGGCTATACATTCCTCTTCTCCCCCTTAACAGCTACTACTCAGTGGGTTTGTGTGGTGGTTCAAAGCTTTGTTACTCTGTCAGTCGGAAACACAGGTTAGCTTAAACTTGCTGAAACTGGTTATCCTTGGACTTTATCATCACTAAGTCCAAATAAAAGCAGACCAAAAGCACCTCAGAGATCCAGACTCATCTATTTTGTTAAGATGGCTGCTCTACCTCCAAATCTTGCTTCCCCTTTCCAAGAAGTGAGGAGAGGTTTTTACCAAAAAGGTTTGGCTTTCTTCTTCAGGACTGGCTACTTCAGAGATATCTGCTTACATCCCCCTGGTCAGTATGATATAGTGAGGCCACCTGTAGGTGCTGCTAGAATGTGAAGTTTTATTGTACTTGCTGACATTATTATTATTATTTGTTTAAATGTACATGTGTGTATGTTTGTATATGTGTATGTACCTGAGGTTAGAGGCATCCCCTGGAGCTAGAATTAGAAGCAGTTGTGAGCTACTTGATGTGGGCCACTGGGAATTGAACCCGGCTCTTCTAAAAGAACAATGTATGTTTTTAACCACTGAGCCACCTTTCTAGCCCTGAAAGTGCAGGGTCTTTTTTTTTTTTTAATACAATGCATGTGTACCACCTCCATGTAAAGATGAGTCACTGCAGCACAAGGAAGATGGAGAAGGAAATGGGTTACAAGTTGACCAATGTCACTTCATTCCATATTTCCACAGTTTTGAGAGTTGGCCAGAATGATCCAGAGTCTAGTGATGGGGAAGTGTGTTAGAAAAGGAAAATCAATATTCCAAAGTCACCCAAATAGTGAGTCACAAAATAAAGAGTATAAAACAGGTCTATATTATCCCAGCAGCAAAAGATTTTCTACATGATATCATGCCATCTTCCTTAGCTGTGTGACCTTGGGTAGTCTACTGAACTTGCCTAAGCCTCAGCTCTAAGCTCTAAGCTCTGTAAAAGAAGGGCTATCAGCATGCAGGAAACATCTAGCTGCAGAAGGGCTAGGAAGCAATAGGCTGGACTTTGAATATGCCCTGCTTACTATATCTCCCTAGGATTCCACACATAGCTGACAGGCAACAGTGTTTCTTTGAAGAATTTAGCTTGCACACTGGCATTTGAACTTGGCACTGCAAATTCTCTTCCTTGGTATTTCCTATTTCAGCTCCATCATAGTTTCCCAGGAATTTCTATTGGCTGGGTTTCCTTTGTGTTCTTACAAGGCTGCCTAAGTGTATGAGTGTTTGTGGCATTCCTCAGCAGAGTAGACAAGCAGACAAGCAGATCTTCCCTCTCATTCTCCTGCTCTTCCTTCATGGTCTTAATGGGAGCCAAACTTGGGCTGTTTCTTAGTGCTTCATTTGTGCCCCATTGCAAGATGGGAAATATCAATTAAGCACCTAAGTGTTTCTAGCTGCAGAACCCCACAGCAGTCCCATGCTGTCACCCTGGGCTTTGACTCTCACAGGTCTAGAGATTGACTGATGCCAATTTAGGCTTAGGTCTCCTCTCCTTAGACCCTATGCTACCTGGTAGGTTTGTTTCTTCATTGATGTTCATTGTCTTCAATTATCTATTAGCATATGACTTATTTGATATCTCTGTCACAGTATAACACAACACACATAGTCTGAATTAAGCCTCAACCGATAAAAGGGTGGTTCCTAACCTTCCTAATGTTGTGATCCTACAATACAGTTCCTCATGTTGTGGGGACTCCCAACCATAAAATTAGTTTCATTGCTGCTTAAATAACTCTGTTTTTGTTCTATTATGAACCACAATAAAAATATCTGACATGTGACCCCTATGAAAGGGTCATTCAACCTCCAAAGGGGTTGTGACCCACAAATTGAGAACCGCTGCCATAGAATCTGTTTTATCCCTACTAAATACGAGAAAATTTAAAGCAAACAAAATAGTATATACATCTGTCTGTCTATATGTATATGTATCTGTGTGTGCATAAATTGGATAGACAAATGACAGAATATATGCAAAGAAAGAGAGAGAAAGAGAGACGGAGAGGGAGAGGGAGAGAGAGAGAGAGAGAGAGAGAGAGAGAGAGAGAGAGAGAGAGAGAGAGAACATTGCTATGGTCTGAGTACTTGCATCCTCTCCAAACTCTTACACTGAAGTGTTGGCCTCCAAGATGATGGCCCTAAGGAACCTTGATGAGCTTGCAAGGGCAGATACCACATAGTAGGAGTGGGTGCCCTGAAAAATTGAAGAAGCCAGAAAGCTCTCTTTTGCCTCTTCTACATAGTGAGAAAGCCATCCCTGAGGAAGATGGCTGTCATCAGACACCGTCTTCAGACATCATCTGATATGTGACCCCAGATATGCCAGGCTTCATCCTGTGCTTTTTGGCCACTGCATCTCCAAGAAGTAAGTATTTGTTTTCTAAAAGTCTTTTGGTTTATGCTATTTTTGTTGTAGTAGCTATGTTCATTATAGCCTAAAAGAAAGAAGGAAGGGAAGTAGGGAAGAAAGGAGGGATGGAGTCATGGAAGGATGTCTTAAAAAAATTTAACCCTTCCCTATCAACCACTTAGCTGTGCATAGGTATGATGCAAGCATGGTCCCACTAGAGTAGACAAAGAGCTGAAGCAGTGTTTCAGAGGCCTCTTGTGGAACCCAGGGTACACTTCTTAGTCGCCAGTTTGGTCTTTCTGGGTCAACAATGTATGTATTTTCATTGCCTTTTAACTACTAGCTGAGTATGCTTTCTGTCAAGCCATTTCTCTACTTTAGAAGCTCACTGTTACAAATGAATGAATGCTGGAATGAAAAAATGCTTGAGAATATAATTGTCAGACAGGTGGTGGTATTTCAGAGTGACAAAATCCAGGAGATGGGATTTGGATGGATACTCCAAAATTGCTTTCTGCTAATAGAATATAAGTATCCTAGCTTCCCAGAGCCTTACTGAACCTGGATGTTGCAAACATCTCCCTCCCTCCCCCCTCCCTTCCTCCCTCCCTCCCCCCCTCCCTCCCTCCCTCCCTCCTGGATTTGAATTCCTCTAATGACCACAGGTTGCCATTTTCCTTCTGTACCTTGACCATTAGCATCAGACTCTTGACTGCAACACATTTGACCCTTGGTTGCAAAAGTCATAGGTTCTATTCAGTCCTCAGACCCTGCTTTCAGAGTGTTTCCTTCACTTCTGCACACAGACTCATTAAGAACACTCAGGTGTTAGGCCCCTTAGGTCTTCCTTTGAAGTTTACTTAGTGTCTTTCCCCTATGTTTTCTTTTTTATTCTCTTTTCCTTCTGTTTCTTTTTCTTTTTGTCCCCAGTTTTTGTCTGCATCATTCTTGACTTTGCTTTGCCCCAGTCTGACGGAGTATCTTCTGTGTGAGATGATGTCTACGTCTACAACATTCAAGCATGCTAAATCATTTTCTCAAGTCCTTGCGGTTCAATACTCATTGTCTATTGTCTTTGCACAAGTCAGTTTTATTTCATTTCAAATTCAGGGAGCACCCACTCTGGGCCAAACTTCGGGAATACAAAATTGTGAACCATTCAGCCCCTGTTTCAGGGATGTTTGAATTCTAGAGAAGTCGAAAGCCAACAAAGAAAGGATGCTGTGGTCCCCTAGGCAAGTCAGAAAGAATAAAGCCAGCATGCTCTGGGGGACAGAGAAGCTCCTCTATTCTTAGCTCGTGAGGATCAGGGTCTCTCTGTGTCCCTTCCCTTAAATCCATCTGTTGAAATCCTACCACCAAAGTGTCACAGACGGGGTTATAGAGAGGTGAATATGTCATGAGGACCCTCCCTATTTGAATTGAATCAATCCATGGAAGTCGAGAACAAGAGACATTCCTTACCCTTTTACCTTATGAGATCATAGCAGACGACAGCCATTATTGAGGAAGTAAGCTTTACCACCAAGTCTGCAGGCTTTGGACTTCCCAGCCCATAGAACTATGACACACAGGTGTTCATGCTTTATAAACCATCCAGTTTATGGCATTTTGTCCTAGTGATTTGAATTGACCGGAACACCAGTGGTAAACTAGGTCAGCTAACAAATCTGTGTGTTTGCTTCTTCAGCTGTTAAGTACAGACAGCTGGCTAGGCAACAGTGGTGCACACCTTTAATCCTAGCACTCTGGAGGCAGAGGCAGGGGGATCTCTATGAGTTTGAAGCCGACCTGGTCTACAGAGTGAGCTCCAGAACATCTAGGCTACACAGAAGAACTCTATCATTCATATATATATATATATATATATATATATATATATATATATATATATAATTTCAATGTGTGTGTGTGTGTGTGTGTGCGTGTGTGTTTGTGTGCGAGCACGTGTACAGGCACGTGCATTGTCAAAGACAATGTTGTGGAATCAGTTCTTTCCTTCTACCTGCATAAGGATCCCAAGGATCAAATGCAGGCCACCAAACTTGTACAAGTGTTTTTACCATCTAATTTCTTTTGCCTGCTTAATAAATGCTAGTTTTTTAATGCTATTGTCACCACCATCTTCTTAATTACTATTAATTTTATTAAAGCACCATTAAAACATGTCTAACTCAACGTAGTGGTTAATAGAGAAGGAGATAGTAGGGTCAAGCAGAGAAAATAGATCTGGCATTGCTGCAGAAATGAGATATTCCATTTTGATTGCATTTTGAACAGTGACAGCAGCTGAACACTTGGCTGCCATGACCCCATTTATACATCCAAATATTCAGGTGCGAGGAGTTGCATATACAGCCCAGGGTTATGTGACACGTGGGAGGCAGTGTAGAGACTGTAATGAGCCTCATTTGTATTTACTCTATTCTATTAGACAACAATGAAGCACAGAGAACCTTCAAGGTCAAGACTTAGGTTCCCTTCTCAACCCCCTAATGTATTTTCTTCTATTAGCCTCAGTGGCCCACCTGTAGTACACACAATAGTGTGGTCTCTTTGAGGCACTGGAAGAAAACATTGGTATTCTAATTTGGGGGTTTTGTTGTTTGTTTGTGTGTTTGTTTTTCACCCCAACCTCTCCATGCCTTTTCTTCCACACACTGCCTATGTAGAGACTCTCGGAGGCTGTGACACGAGGCCTTTCTCTGGCAAGGTGCCTGGGTTTCCCTGAAGAAAGGAAGCAAAGCTGGAGGATGGACGGCACCAGCGGCATTTTCAAGGGTGGAGATGTATGGAAACTTCCTGACATTTCAAGCAACAACATCGGAAAGGAAATGGAATTTTCCTGAAGAACAGGCAAGACATCTCTGTCTCAAGTTATTGATTTGGTGCTCACATCTCGCATTTAATCTGGTGATTCATTTGAGGGAGGTGGCATGAATACAGCCTTTCATTTAGTGCATTTAAAAACACTTGGCTTCTGATTTATTTTTTTGCCTTTATTTATACTGGGCAATTAGATTGGGAAGAGTTGAATGATAGGCGTCTGGCCGCCAGTAAAGACACATAAAATTCAAACAACAAATATCAAATCTTTTAAAGCACTCTACTTATCTTTGTGGTTTATTAATCACACCCACTGAAGGTTGGTTGACCCTCTGGGAACAGCTCAGAAAGAGGGGCTATTCAGCATGCAAGGTTTGCCAGTCTTAGTCTTTTGTTAGTTTTGTTTCGTTTTTATGTTGTTGTTGTTGTTGTTGTTGTTTTTAAAGAACAAGTAACTCAACAGTCCCAAATAGGGACTTCCAAAGTCAAACCATGAGCTAGCACTGAAAAAACTCATAATTTCAGACACTTTAAGACTTCCAAATATGTCCCAAGTGTTTTCATAACAATCTGAAAGTTGAGATAAGTCTGCCCAACTTCTGCTGCTCAGGTGCAAGCCACAGCACTCAGAAGAACAGAAGAGTGACCCAACAGCCAGTTGAACTGCCCCACTCTCTAAACTAGGTTCCCAAAGATCCCATTTACTTCTGTCCTCCTCCAACCTCTCTGCCAGTCTATAGCCCAGGTCCCTGCCCCTAATTCTGGTACATAAGTCTACCCAACTCCTGCCATTCAGGTGAAGGCCACACAAGTCAGAAGAACAGAGACCCAATGCCACACCAAAGGCCAAGCAAGTTGCTAGAAGTCTAGCTCCCAACCTGGTCAGGGATTCCTTACTGGATCAGGTCATGCCAGCCACTGCAAATCCAATCCAAAAAGATAAGACCAAGAGGAAACAGAAAGCAAGAAACAAAACATCCACCCAACAAAGACAAACCCAGAAATCAGCACCGAGACCTATGATCATCTCAAATCCAAATGTCTAAATGCCAGTGTTAAGTACACAGTCAACAACAGGCAGGGCAGTATAGTACCCCCAGAGCCCACCTATCCAATGACAGCAAGATCTGAACATTCCAATACAGCTGAAGCACAAGACATTGACCTTAAACCAGCTTTATGAAGATGATAGAGGTCCTTGGAGAGAAAATAAAACATCCATTAAAGGAATTGAAGAGATAAATCTGCCCTAGGTCCCTCTTGCTTTAAGAAGAAACATTATGAGCTAGCTTTCACTACCATGGCAAACCCCTCTCATTTATTTACCTCCATTCTTCTGAGACAATTTTATCTTTTTTTTTTTTTTCCTGCCAATAGGCTATGTAGAGGCGTCTTACTGATGGCTGATGCACATACTGGTCATCTGTCTGGAACATTCCTCTAGAGAAGGAGGGAGGCAGGAAGCACCCAAACCTGGGTTCGCAGTTCACTTTACTGGGAGGCTTGCTTCTCCGAGTTAGTGCCCATTACAGCAATTCCAACTATCTCTGACACAGACTTTCAGCTTCTTGACTGCAGTTCCTCAGTGGCCTGAGATGCTTCTATTGTAAACTTTGGCACTAAATGACAGCTTATTTAGGAACATTGCTATACTTCCCACCTTCTGCAAACTATTCATGCCTCACTGAACTGGGAACTGGGTTAGGGTTAGGCAGTGTGTGCATCTGGGAAAGCAAGCTGACATTTACATGGATAGATCCAGGGGGGAAGTTTCACTGAACAGTGTGTGCGTAGACAACATCACTAAAAAGAATAACACTCAAGTGGCACTGTCAGCAAGAGCCCAGAAGCATGAAGGACTGATACAAACACTGTGCTTTGTAAGGAGTAGGTAGAGGTCACATTAGGATGGGAACACGGAGAGCTTGGCTTAGACTCTGCTGTCAACATGGAAAGGATGGAAGCCAAGATGCATGGGCAGAGGAGTGGGGTGTTAGTGGAGCTGGGAAGCAGGTCAGTGTACTCCCCTTACTGAATCCCTGTTGTGTCCGGCCAGCAGACCACAACCTGGGTTCTAGCCTGGAAAGGCATTTTGGAAACCTGGAAGAGAAGAGGGGCTAGGTGGCGAGAGAAAAGAATGTAGCCAAGACAGTTACTCTGATCAAGGCTCAAATTTTATTGTTGCGACACTAGTTATGAAGGAAGGGGGAGGGGACCCGATTCCCGCCGAATAATCTCTGGTCCAGTAGAAAGGTGCACGTGTGTGGCTCCGCAGGTTCCAGCAGTGGGCGTGGAAGAACGAATGAGCAGGAAGCTCCACCCCTGAGCAAGCAGGTTTCAGGCTGGGGGAGGGGAGACTACAAATCCCCACTGTGGCTCCACTCTGAAAAGCCAGGGGATGGCTAAGAAGAAAATGTGATGGAAAGAGAGGTTGGAATTCAACTCAGAATCCAACCATTATATTGCTCATTTTGGTTTACTCGTATTATAAAATGCTCATATTCTTTCATATTTATCACTTGGCTTAATATTATCATGCCAGGCACTGGTCTAGGCATGTACACAACAAGGAAAGAGACATACATAGCTCTGCCAACGCAGAAAACTATTACTAAGGGGAGTTATTAGTGTAAGGCATTTGCTTGAAGAAGATCTAGGTAGGCTGAGTTGACTCTGTCCACTCGGGACTATTAAGATGGAATGAGATGGTAAGAGTAGCCTCTGGCCCAGGGTATGTGCTCACAATTGCTCTCTCTCTCCCTCTACTAACAACACTTCCTAAAGTCCCTCAGGCCTGACTCTGCCTCCTGTCTAGCCATCTCACTCCTTTATGTCAGCCTCCTATAGCCACTTTCCACCAGGGACCACAGGGCTCTGATCAGTGCCCTACTCTGACACCATCAGAGAAGCATCTTCTTGCAGTACTTAAGAACTAACACAGAGACCCACAACTGCACAATGTCTAGAAAGTGAGAGATTTTGGAGTATTCAGTCCTAAATGAGATGCCTTTATCAAATACCTTCCTTCATGGCAGAGGAGGCAGAGGTTGTAAGAGCCAGAGAGAATTGACCAAGAAAGCAACATCTTCCAGATATAACAGGACTAATGCACATAAGAATTCAGAGGCTGAGGCTCCACACACAGGACCACACAGGTTTAAGTCAGATGGGGTCCCAGTGCTGAGAAAGAGAAGTGGGCATGGACCCACCCCACTTCTAACCAAAAGCTATCTGCAATTGACCCCTGTTTGCAAAGGAAAAGATGGTTTCTCCAATGGAGTCTCACTGGGTATACTAATCACTCTTCAATGTACAACTCATGCCCAAGCGTAGCTGGCTAACACAAAGTAAAAACAGGTGTTTATGTCTCAAATTGCTTTGTCTGGACATTTTCTTTTCTTTTCTTATCATTTTTTCTAGTATATTTTGGTTTCTGTTTTTGTGGTGTGTGTGTGTGCCTGTGCCCATGCACCCACACACTTGCATGTATGTGTACATACGTGTATATCTGTCTGTTTTGTTGGTTTATTTGTTGTTTGTTTTTGAAGAAATAAAAGAGATGTGGAATTAGATACATGAAAAGAAACTGGGGAAGGGAAAAATATCAAAATATATTTTATGAAAAATTGTTTCCTTCAATTAAAAAAGAAAAACCCACAGAGCTAACAGTCTTGGATTTCATGTTTTGTTGTATATGAAGTAATCCTATACTAGCAACTACAGAAAGAACTGTTTCAGGGAAACTTGCCTTGTGGAGCCTTTGAAAACAGAGCTCTTTCTGAAACTTGCTTCAATAGCCGGCTATAGTAGCAGAATGGCTGAAGCAGGGCCACCAGGTCAAGAGAACTTCTATAGAACTTGATCTTCCAATGAATACCAGCCAGACATCCCTTGGAGGAAATGGCCATGTGCTGATTGATGCTTGGCCACAAGTTATACTTTGGAGGCTTAAACCTAGTGTTGTATTTGGCTCTGCATTCTTATGGCTCATCTGAGAGATGAGCCGGAACATGCCTCCCATGTGAATGCTCTCATGATGATATGAAAGAACTAGCATTTAAATGATTGGCCAAGCTAGGTCATCAAATACTGTTCATTAACTGTTAGAGCAATATTTCTCAGCAATTAACAGTATTTATAGCCCTGGTGGTCACATAGCATTCCCTCTCTAGTCCTTCCATATTCTACAGGCAGTATGAGCTTAGAACTAAGGATCCAAGTTCCATGAATACAGAAACTGGTGAATCTCATCCTTTGTTGTACCTCCAGAGAATCCCTAATTGAAGTAGAAATGCATTAGATATTAAGTGGAAGAATATATTGTAGGAGAGAGACAAATAAATATGTAGTGTGCATGAACAAAGGCCAGAATGGTGAAGAGACCAAAGCCACAGTACTACATTTGGCATTCTGGAGCACAGAGGGTATCTAGTAAGTGGGTGCACCAGTCAGGGCTTAACCAGCAATGCAGAACTGTTTCCCATAACAATAATTAGTCAGATCTCAATCTTCAGTATCTATTCTGTGATTCCTATCAGTGAGTCTGCCTGAACTCCTACCCATGCCTTCTACCCAACCCAGCAGCCTGGGTCCTATATCCAGTGCTCAAGCCTAGTCTAGCTACCTCTGCCCACTACACAACCAGCTGCCAACCTATAGACTTCTACCAAGATAAACACTATATGCCACCACACATACAGTTTTCTATGCCAAATCTAACCTCTCCAACAAGCTAGAACTCCCACATCCTTCTCCAAGGTCTGTCCTGGTGAATGTCCCTGACTCTCCCCATCCATGTAATCCACATGACTTCATTCTACCCAAGCCATTTCTACCCTCTAGGGACAACCCACACACATATTCTCACTCCTGCCTCAATCTGCTCAATTCATACCAGATTTAAAACTAAAAAAAAAATCATCCACATGCCAAGACCTCATGACAAAAAAAAAAAAAACCCAACATATTAAAGCACAAGCTAGTATCTTCTCCCTGAAACATACCAGCACTGTAGAAATGTTTGCCAACAAGAATTTCCCAGATGAACCCCAAGACATTGAATCTAAATCTAAGAACAATTATATGCATCATCAAAGAATTTAGAGTTTAAAGAAGATTCAACAAAACAGCTCAAAGAATCAAGGAGAAAAAGCTTAAGGAGAATAAATGCTTGAATGATGTCCAAGAAAACGCAATGATAAGGCTGATGAAGACAATACAGGACTTGAGAATAGAATTCAATAGGATATAGAAACATAGAGGAGGACTCGGGCTGCAATAAAGATGAAATTGAAAAACCCATAGCTTAACTAGAAAAATCAAAGGAAAGCTTTAAAAGTAGAATGAATCAAGCAAAAGATAGAATATTATGATTCAAAGACAAAGTAGAGCATCTGGAACAGATTCGAAAGGAATAAGAAAAAAATTTTAAAAAACCTCGCAAGAAGGAACATAGAGGTAATGAGCATGGGACTCTGAAAAACAAAAAACAAAACAAAACAAAACAAAAAAAAAAACCAACCAAACCTTCAAGCTATGGGCATAGATGAAGGAGAAGAATCCCAACTTGATGGCATAAACCAGACCTTCAACAAGGTCATAGAAGAAAACTTGCCAAAACTAAGGACAGACACATCCATACAAATAATGCACATAGGACCCAAATAGATAAGACCAGAAAAAAAAACGTAATATACATAGTAATATTACTAAGTATACAGAACAGAGAGGGTGTACTGAATACTGCAAGAGAGTCTGGGCGGGGATCCCAAAACCACAAGTCACATATAAAGGAAAACACAACAGGCTAACAGTCAATTCCCAACAGAAACTTTGAGATGCAGAAGAGCCAATGCACTCCACATCCTGAAATACCACAACAGTCAACTAAAAACAAGATACCCAGCAAAACTACTTGCCATGATTGAAGGAAGAAGAAAAACTTTTCATAGTATACACAATCTAAAAATATTTATATCCAGCAAGGCAAAGGTAAAGGGATACAGGAAGCAGTAATTTTGATCTGAAGAGAGGGATGAGCATATGAGAGAGATTATAGAAGGCAATACAAAGCCATAATTATTAACACAAAATAACACCAAAAACCATCACAACAAAAAGCAACATTATAAACACAATAGGCACACATATTTCAAAAACTTTAATATCAATAGCTTTATTATCCAATCAAAAGATACAAGATTATGAAACAGGAACATATAGGAAATCTATGTAGGATTCTGTGAAAAAACAAAACCTTCAAATTATAGTCATAGATGAGGGAGAAGAATCCTAACTCTATGCCATAGACAGAATAGGTCAATAAACAAAATCTACCTTATGTTATCTAAAAGAAACACACCTTAGTTTTAAAATAAGTATCACCTAGGAGTAAAGCCTGGACAAAAGGACTCTAATCAAATGGAATTTGGAAGCAAGCCAGTGTCATTAGCCTAACATATGGCAAAATATGCTTGAAACTAAAACCAATCGCAAGATACAAAAAGAGACATGTCATCTTACACAAGGGAACAGTTAAACAAGGAGACATTACTATCTTAAACATATATGCTCCAAACCCTGGCCATCCAGTTTGTTTGTTTGTTTGTTTGTTTAAAAAAGTACTAGTGGATTTAAAGACACACATTAATATCAATCCATCAATAGTAGGTGATTTCAAAACCCCACTTTCTCCAACGAACAGGTCATTTGAAATAAAAATAAAGGAGAAGAACATAAAAATTAATTGACATTATACATTATATGGACTTATTGTATATGTATAGACCATTACACCAAAACACCACAGAATACACATTATACTCAATAGCACACAGAAGTTTTTCTAAAATACACTATATACTGGGACACAAAACAAAACTTTAAATATTCAAAAAAGACTGAAATCACACCTTGCATCCTATCTGAACACAGTGCAATAAAACTTAAAATTGACAGAAGAGATTCTAGTAAATACACAAACTCATGGAGATTAAACACTTCATCACTGATGATGAATGTGTCAAGAAGAAATCAAGAAAGAAATAAAACATTTACCGGAACTAAAGGAAAATGAGCACACAACACAACAATACTAAAGACACCCAAAATATAAGCTATAGAGGAAAACAAATTCATCCTCAACACATCATTCTGGGAAGGAGATGTTCACATACAAAGGAAGAACACTAGAACATTCCACCAGCTTGCACAGAAACTAACTCCAAATGTATCAAAGACTTAATTAAATGTAAAATCTGAAACACTGAAACCACTAACAATAGAAACAGACCGTACTGTATATGACATAGGTGTCGAAAAGGACTTTCCGAATAGACTCCAACAATTGGTAACTGGAATTTCATAAAACTAAGAAGCTTCTGCCCAGCTAAAGAAGAGTCAACAGAGTGAAGAGGAAGGCATCCTTGTCAGCTGTACATCTGACAGAAGATTCACACCCAGAATAGATAAGGAACTCACATAGAATGAATAGAAACTAGAAAGCAACACAAATGATCAGTTTGGAAAAATGGTCCTGGGACTTGAACAAGAAGTTCTCAAAAGAAGAAAAGAAAATAGCTAAGAAATATCTCAAATAATATTCATCTTCCTAGGAAATAGGTATATACAATTGAAACAACTTTGAGATTTTGCCTTCTTCAGTCAGAGTGGTAAAGGTTAACACAACAACCAACAATAGATTCTGGAGGGCTGCAGAAAAAAAATCCCATCAACTCACTGTTGGTAGGGTTAAGAATGGATGTAGCCACCAAGGAAATAAATATGGAAAGTTCTCAAGAAGCTACAATAGATCTTCATATGACCCAGCTATTCCACTTGTTGACATATGTCTAAAGGATTCAACATCCTACTCCTCAGATACTTGCTTAGCCATGTTCATTGCTACTCTCTTTACACACACACACACACACACACTATTCAGCTGTAAACAAAAATAAAATCATAAATTTTGCATCTACTACTCACAGATAAACATAGCTTCCACAACTCTTTAAGAAAATTTCTCTTTGCAACTGACAGAGGCTCCAAAACAATCAAAAAGCAGAGTTGTGCAGGTCAGCCCTAATGGGTACATCAACAAAACAACTCCCACACCTAAGGCTCAGGGGACATTGTGGAAGTTGGGGCAGGAATACTGTAAGAGAGAGAGGATCAGGGAGTGTATCCTAGTAGTGTCAGAAGCTACACTCATAAAGTCTCACAAGCAGGACACTAAAACATGAGCAGAACAAGAACAACAGCAACAGGCATGCCAAAGTGGGCAGGGGAACATGCATAGAGCCTCAACCCTACACAAAGTGTGAGAGGCAACTAAGGAATGCTGAGAGTTGTAGCAACAGTCTTTCCCATAGAAGAGTACACCAACTGGTTATCGAATACCAAATGGTCAGCCCTGAAACCACACATATGGGTAACAGGATATGGACTGAGCAGGTCATATTCAGGAATAAATATTTATATAGATACATATATACATGTATTAGCAATCCATGAAAAAAAGAGGCTGTGATTTGAAAGTATACAAATGGAAATTTTGGAGAGAGAAATAAATCGTATAATTATATTCTCAAAAATAAAGGAAAAATCTTTTTAGAAGATAAGTAACCAATTCATCATTTGGTAGTTGGATGTATGGATAAATATATTTTTATTAAAGAAAAATCTAAATGTATAGCAATAATGTTTAAAATTATAATAATTTATACTTTGTCATTGTAGAAGAAAGCAAAACAAAACCCATGTCTACAGGGCAAGTCACAGGAAGATGACCTTTAAGGGAAAGAGAAGCTACAGGTCTAACTCTTCTCTCCCGGAAGTAAACCCATCCGAGACCTACTGCTCTAAACCCCCTTCACTGAAGTACTTAAGCTAGTGTGTAATAGACTCATCTGTTCTTTTTCTATCCAAAGATCATTTCTGTGCAATTGTTTCAAGATCCAGCTCAAAGCTCAACTACACTGAGCAAGTTATCTCCTGTGTGTGGCTCTAACTGTGCTATTTTCCTGCCTTCACATGGCTTGGCATCATGAGATCATGTGTTCTGCCCCTAGAGATGGAGCAGTAAGCTCTTCAAGGTCTATGGTGATGTCTCTCGAGCTGTTATTACCGGGTTCTTGTGCTTCCTTAGATAAAGATAGACCATAACTTCTCATTGCCTCGGACTACTGTGTCAGGATGCCTGGAACTTGTTCAAATACAGACTCCTAGGAATCAAACCTCTCAAGATTGACTCCCAGGGAAAGGGCTTGATAATATGCATTTTAATAAAATTCTCTAGGTAATCCTGAAGTTTTGTGGTTTGAATATGACATGTCTTATCCTTTATCCCTTCATTGACTTCTTCCACATTGCTGCAACTCCTGTGCTGGTCCCAAGCTATTGGTGCAATTTGGGCAATTATAAAAACCTTAGGAGGTGGCATAAAAACCACTGTAGGCATATTGTATTCTTTATTTTTCTGTTGTCATGATAAAGCTTCCTGACAAAAAGCAAAAAAGCAAACTTAGAGGAGAAAGGTTTTCTTTCAGCTCATGGTATCAGAGGAATCATGTCCATCATGATGGAGAAGGCATGGAGGCATTGGGGGAAATATGGAGGCAGGAGCAGAATGTTGGCTGATCATAATTTAATCCACAGGAAGGAGGTATACAGGCAGGAAGTGGGGTGAGGCTATATAACCTCAAAGTCTGCCCACAACAAAGTTCTTCCTCCAGCAAGACATCACCTTCTAAAGGAAAGGTAAACTTTTCCAACAGCACCATCATATGGGGGCCAAATATTCAGATACATGAACTATGAGAACTTCTCATTCAAACCACTACATTTCACCTCTGCCCCACATAAGCTCATGGTTATGTCATAACTCAAAAAGCATTTAGTCCAACTTAAAAATTCCTATAGTCTTTAATGGTTTTAAAACTATTTAAATATCTAAAACCTCTTCTAACACTAAAGGCAATTATTTAGCTGTGTATGTCAGAGGGATCAAGTATTGAGAAGACTGAAGGAATGAGAACTGGGAGAGAGAATTGAAATCTGGGATGTTGGGGTTGGTGGGGGGAGATCCTGGAATGAGCCAGAACCCTAGGACAAGGGAAACTCCCAGGAATCTATGAAGGTTATCCTAACTAAGAGTTCTAACAACAGGAGATATGGAACCTGAAATAGCCACCTCTTCTAACCATGAAGAACTTCCAATGAAGGAATGGGGCACCAACCCAACCACAAAACCTTCTATCCAAAATTTGTGCTGCCTGAAAGATGTGCAGGGATAAAAATGGAACATAAATTGAGGGAATGTCCAACCAACGAATGGCCAAACTTGAGAATCATCCTGAGGGGGGAGAGTGAGATAGAGAAAGAGAGAGAGAGAGAGAGAGAGAGAGAGAGAGAGAGAGAGAGAGAGAGAGCCAACCCTTGATAATATTAATGATATTCTGAGATACTTGTAGACAGGAGTTTAGCATAGCTATCTCTGAAAGGCTTCACCCAGCAGATGAAACAGATGAAGAGATCCACTGCCAAAGATTAGTTAGAGCTGGGGAATCTTATGGAAGAGGGAGAGGGAGGATTGAAGGAGCCAGAAATGTCAAGAATACCACAAGACCTATAAAATCAACTAACCTGGGCACATGTGGGCTCATGGAGACTAAATCACCAATCATAGAGCAAGCATGGGATGGACCTAGACCCCCTACACATATGTGGCTGATGTGCAGCTTGGTTTTCATGTGGGTCTCCTAACAACTGGGGTAGGGTCTGTCTCTAACTTTGTTGCCTGTCTTTGGAGTCCTTTATCCTAACTAGACCTCCTTGTCTAGCCTCAATAGAAAATGATGCACCTAGTCTTACTGCAACTTGATATGCCAAGGTGGGTTGATATCCATGGGAGGCCTTCCTTTCACTGAGGAGAAAGGGAGGGGCAAGGGGAGGGGAGGTGAGAGGGAGGGATTGGGAGAGGATAAGGGAAGGGAAGCTGTGATCAGGATGTAAAGTAAATATTAGTTAATTAATGAAAAAAAGCCACTGTATGTTCTTCCAACATAAAATGGTAGAGACTATACATCTCCAGTCCAAAGGGAAGAAATGGAGGCATAGTGAGGAAGGACTGGACCAAAACCCATCAGCTTCATCAATCCTGTATCTTTATGTCAAGCACCTGAGGCTTCAATTTCCAGGACCTCAAGTGGCCCGACCCTTCCAGCATTGGTGCCTGCAACATACATTTCTATCCTGGGCTGCTTCTGGTTTTTGTATGAGCTTTCCTCGGCTAATGTCCAACAGCTTTGACATCTTCAATATCTTCAGGTCTCCACCACATCCCTGGCTTCACCTTCACAGCTTCACACTTTACAGCTTCACACGATGGCCTCTGAAAGCTTGCTTACTGAGACTCCAATCCTCCTAGATGTTGCCTGGTTTCAGCAGCTGTCTGAAAATAGTGAAAGAAGAACCCATTTCCTGTCTCTAAAACCAGTACTATTTTTATGACAATGCCAAGTTTGGCCACCAGTTTGAGATGAAGTGCCCATGCCTCTTGGACGACAGTTAGAGCCAGTTCTGTACATGGAAGATGATGAAAAACTTCACTAGGTAGATGTTTTATATTAGTGGTTCTCAATCTGTGGGTTTTGACAACTTTGGCAATCCTATCTCTCCAAAATTATTTACATTATAATTCATAACAGTAGCAAAATTACAGTTGTGAAGTAGCAATGAATTAATTTTATGGTTGGGGGTCACCACAACAGAGGAATTATATTAAAGGCTTGCCAGCATTAGGAAGGTCCAGAACCACTACTTTAAATGAACAACCAATCTATTTGTC
This sequence comes from Mus musculus, assembly GCF_000001635.26. NCBI lineage: Eukaryota > Metazoa > Chordata > Mammalia > Rodentia > Muridae > Mus > Mus musculus. The sequence goes on from NC_000070.6 coordinate 95,414,410, forward strand.
TCTCTTTTACAAGTTGAAGACTTAGTTGGTGGGTCTTCCTCAAGGGATACTTCCTATTGTTTCAGAACAGAGCAGGGTGTTTCTTCTAAACAGCACTAATCTTTCTAACAATTATATTCTACTTTTCAGCATAGGATTTAACTTCAGTATTATGCTTCCTAATGTTTTTAACTCTAATCTGCACATTTTTCATTTCTTCCTGGCTACTTATTGGTCTTATTGTATAGACCTGCATAAGAGTAATCATATCCCATAGACTAAGTGCAATACTGTCTTAAAATTTCCCCTGCATTCAAATTAGTTCAATATTTTAAAATTCAGCCTCATGTAAGTTCTCAGGATAAATACAGAATGAAGCCAGATTTCTACCTATAAATTCCCTATCAACCAGTTGATAATGGAATCCCTGTTCTCCTCTGAAATTTCATATCCTAGCCCGCCAATGTCTCCATTTCTCTCAGTATAACTGTATTTGAAGCTTCTATTAGAACAGCTTGTTAAGCACCATTTACTGCATTCAAATGCTTTCCTAACCCAAAGTTTTAAAGTCTGAGCCGGGCGTATGCCTTTAATCCCAGCACTATGAAGGCAGAGGCAGGCAGATTTCTGAGTTCGAGGCCAGCCTGGTCTACAAAGTGAGTTCCAGGACAGCCATATCTATACAGAGAAACCCTGTCTTGAAAAACCAAAAACCAAAACAAACAAACAAACAAAAAAAAAACCCAAAAAACAAAAAAAAAACTAAAGTCTGCCGCATAATAGTTCAAATTCATACTAGTATCAAGGTCAAATTTATCGTAGCAGTATCCTACTCCTGATATTGATTTCTGTATTAGATACTTTTTTTGTTGTTCTGACAAAATACCACAACCAATAATCAACCTGGGGAAGAAAGGATTTATTTTGGTTTACAGTTTCAGAGAGATAAAACCCCTTATGGCAGGAAAGGTGTGGTGGCAAGCACAGGAAGGTGGCTGGTCATATTTTCATCCACACATAAGGAGAGAGAGGGAGAAAGGGAAGGTAGAAGAAATAGAAGGGGAGAAAAGGAGAAAAGGAAGAAGAGAAAGGGGGGACATGCATAGGAAGTAGGCAAAGCTATAACCACTCAAATCCCATGTCCAATGACCTACTTGCTCCAGGAAGTCTCCACCTCTAAAGGTTCAATAACCTTCCAAACAGCACCGCTAAATGAGGACCAAGTACTCAAATACACAAGCCTACGGGGGCATGCTCACTCAAATACCACACATGCTTCTGAAGAAAATGCCGAAGCTCTTTCTGAATTTTCTCTGCTTCCTTTTCTGCTATCAGATAAACAGCCTTCTCTTCCAACTGTGACCATAGCCATGATATCCAGTCTCACCAGAGGCCCAAAATCTTAAAGCCAAAGTTCACAGGCTGCAATTACTAAAACCATGAGCTAAATAAATATTCTTTCCCTTTAGGTCATTTTTTTTCCTCTTGCATTTATAAAATAATCAAAGGCTAATGTACAAGTACCTTTGTAAGTTACTGCATCCTCATCTTTCCTATAACACCACTAATATAACTGAATGATAAGTTCATAGTAGTTTTACAGTGGATTTTCTCATTTGCCTGATGTGATGTCCACCTTTGGCTCCAGAGTCACATAAGCATAAATCCTTTTAGCCCATTGGCCCCTTACCCTCCTGGATTGGGCCAGGCCATGGAAGAGGATGGGATGATAGAAGAGACATAGTCTTGGCAGTTGAAAAGTTGTTGTATTACCTCACCCTGTATCAGAAGGCTCCTTTATCATCCCCCACCTCCTCCCCATCATCCCACCCCCAAGCATCCTGTCACATCTCATCTTAGAGCCATTCTGGAAGCAGTGTTTGCTAGTTTGACATTTCAAAATAGCATCGAGGAGGCTAAAGATAGCTAAGTTACTGGGGAGGTTAAACATCTCGCCTAACAACACTGAATATACCAGGCCCTCTTTATGTTGGTCCAAAGACTACATGAGTATTTTTCTCCTAAGTAAAGAGCAGAAACATAGGATGGAGAGAGGGATTAAGCAAAGAGCCAACATAAGAACGTCAGTCAGTCTAATTCCAGGGGTAGTAAAGGTGCCATTATTTCAGAGGTCTCACTTAGTGGACTTTGTTTATGGAAATCCTTTCTTACAGGCTAAGTGCATAGTTTTATTCTGGAAACTGCATTCCATACAAAGAAATAAAACATAGTCAGGGATCATCCAAGCTGTGGAAGCAGTTTGTGCATTAAGAAAAAAAAAAAAAAAAAAAAAGGAAAGGAAAAAGCCAATGATCTTTAACTTCCCTTTCCTTTTTTGCTGTCTCAATTGTTTTTCATTTCAAATTTCCAGAGCCACGTGGATATAACCATGGGTTTAGGCATCTGAGAGCCAGACCTTTGTGCTAGGTTGCAGGAAAGGCACAATCTTCCCCAAAGAACAAGGATGACCTAAGAAGTCACTATATTAATGCCATTTTAGGCTGATGACTTTTGGCCAAGCACTCTGGTAAGACTTCGATATGTTCCTCTTCATTTGATCTCATAGCAAGATATACAGTTAGATAATAGTGCTTCATTAGGAGAAGTTAAACTGAGGGTCATAGAGGTTCAACTGTCTGCCTCCAACATCTGCTTTCTTCCCAGCTGTGATCATCTTCTTTTCTACAGATGGACAGGGAATAGTCTTACTTGCACAGCTTGGATTGAATGTACTCCAAGAATCAACTGGCTTTAGAGAGGAAAGATGCATTCCTACAGAGGGCCACTGTCAAGGCCAAGGAGACTGACCACATTGAACCCTGACTCAGCAGACTAGCCTGTGTCTGACGTGCCCTTCCCCCAGGCCACAGACATCTGATGAAAAGGCTATTCCTGCTTGCACCCAGCAGGGTGACTAAACACCAAAGTCTCAGGGGAGATGCTAAATGTCAGAGTTGAAGTGAGTCCTTCTGCCTCACCTCTGAATGTGACTACAGCTGCCCACGTGGTGATGGCCACACTGTTGCAGACAGGGAGGTAGTGAGGGAGCTGTTAGGGCAGAATAGGGCTGCTCTGATAAGATGGAGGTGGGATGGATAAGGTGGTCTAATTCCTATAGCTTTACTTCCATGTTGTCCATCTTCCAGAAACTCAGCTAAGAGCAGAGGAAGACACACTTAAGTTTCCACATTTGGGGTGCTCTACAGGGAGGCCTTCTAAATTTGATAGCAGAGTTCTGTGATGTAGAGTTCACTGGGAACCATTCCCATTCTCCCACAGGAGATCTCAGATCTCCTGTGATGGACTCAGAGTCTTTAAAGCAGGCAAAGATGCAGCCTGTCCACAGCATGAGGCCGCTGGAAGAGGAAAACCTTCCAGAGTGCAGACAACAAAGTGAAGAGGACCATGAGCACAACAGAAGCTGGGGATCTGGCAATGCATCCTGGCTAGGAGACAGGGAGACACGAGCTAAGATGATGCTCACAAGATGATACTCACAGGAGGAGCTAGAGGCATGGACAACAGAGAACACAGCATAGGGGAAGAGACAGTGAAGGAGGTAGTGCACCAAGGGGCAAGACAGAGCAAGGTTGGGGACAAAGGCAGAGACTGTAAAGAGAGAATAGGAGAGCTGGGCTGGTGGTGGAAATGCCACGTCTGATATTCAACTTGCAATCAAACCTCTTAGAAGTACTAAGTCTAGCCTCTGTGAGAAGTGGATACAGGCCTAGGTATCTGCAGGAGCTCAGTGGAGAGCACTGGTCATGGCATTATATACCAGTTATTGTGCTGGCCAGGGATGGAGAGGAGAGAAGAGTTAGGCCAGAAAAGAGGTAAAAACAATATATACAGTCCCTAACACTGAAAAACATTTTCATTGAAGAATAAACTAATTTACCCCAGTCTTTTGTGGCTGGAAAGCTCCCTTGTTGACATTTATCTCAGTGTCTTTTTAAGAAAATCCCAGGGGTTTACTAGAGGTCTGAATTCACTGAGGTATGGAGGGAGTCATGATATATTAGGCAGCACTAGGTTCTACGTGAGTGAGCTGCTAAGCAGGACCCAATCTTTCTTGGGGTTTCCAGAAACTTCTGAATGAGGAAAGTGTGTGTCCAGTCAGCTTAGCTTCTAGTTCCAGGTTATTTGGGGTTGTTTTGTCTCCTGACATTTGTGATGGAGCAAGCTGCTACTCTTGCCAGGCAAAACTGCCACTGAGGAAGGTTGGAGAGGCACCTTTCAGCCAAGAGATCCTGCTACAAGTACTTGGAAGAGCCTGCTCTAGGCCAGCATGCTGCTAAAGCTTGCTGGAGTAATACTGAGGGCAAGGTTCATCACTTGCTGACCTTAATAATAGTCTGCTTACTCCCTCCATGGGTGTTTGTGTGAGTGTGTATATCAGTTTCTCATGTTTATAGCATCCTCTTACTATTCTCAAAACAGAAAGTTATACCTCTCCTCATAGTATATGGAATTTTGCAGAGACCATGGGCCCTAGTGACCTGTGTTCAAATCCTTACCTCTTCCTCACTTTGCAATTATGGGCTTGCCTGCCCTGCTTTTCTTCTCAATGTCCTTCTCAATGAAGTAGAAGTGATATAGTTGCTTTGAAAGGTTACTGTAAGCATTAGATGAGGTGGTACTGCCTAGCCCAGGACTCCAAAAAAGGTTAATTTTTCTGCCTTGCTTCTTGCCCCTTCTGATATTCCAAACAAGGAGCTATCTAAGGTTGGGAAACCAGAAGTGGTGCCTGGTGCAAAATGGATCTGAAATAAACATTAATTTTCTTTTCTCTCCTTAAGGCCAGAGCTTCCCAGGTTTCTCCCTACCTTCTAGGGAGATTTTTGATAATGTCATGAGAGCCACAGGGCTTCTATTAAAGATGTAGATGTGTGTGTGTGTGTGTGTGTGTGTGTGTGTGTGTATGGGGGGTGTCTATGAATATACTCTTGCACAATTTCACTTACAATTTTGAGAAGTTCTGTTCACAGATTCCATGAAGCTCATCCATGGACCATATGACAGGCTGCTTTCTATGAACAAATTGTATTTCTCCAGTTAACTAATTTCCTCTGTTCATTAAGAGCTACATGGAGTTGAAGACCATTTTTCTACAAGTCTGTATTCCATTACTAGAGAATAAAAAACATCAGTGAATATCAACTGGATTCCTGAGTGGGTATGTATATGAATGGACAGAAATAGATAAGGGATGGGTAATCGTGTGGTAGGGAGGATGCCAGGTAGATAAAAAGGTGAATGAATGTGGAAGTGATTTGTGTGGGCAGATGGATAGGCTAATGGATAGGTAAATGGATATAATGATGACGGGCTTGCCAAGACAATGGCTTAGGCAAGCAGTGAGATGATGCATTCAAGGTAGTAGAACTGAATATCTGAATGACCTTAATGCCTTGGTGGAAGACCTGCGACCTAATTCAGTAGAAATTTGGGGATCTGGAGATATCAAAGTAGAGACTGGTGGATGAAGCATTACAGTAGGCTGGGTTTAGAGAACGCCATCTGTAAAGTGGAGCAGAGAGAATATGAGTCAGGAAGATTTCTAAGAAACAGGAATCCAGCAAGAGAAGGGGAAACTCCAGGTGAAGAACACCCTTGTTACTCAATGGAAATCGGAAGCTACTTATCTGATTTCTAAGGAAAAATGCGGAGCAACCAGTCTGGAAGAGAAGTGGATCCTGGGGGCAGGGAAGAGCCTAAGTAGCATAGAAACCCATGGTGTGTGTGATTGACTGAGTCACTCATTCAACAATACTTTGTTGGGACTCTTCTGTGTGTCAAGCTGTTTTAGGGATGAAACATAAAATTTGGCCTTTACCCTAAGCTGAGGAAGATAGAAAAAATAATAAACAGTGAAAAAAATATAGAGTGCTTCATATAGCAGATATTACTCAAAATATTTAATGTGTCTTGAACAACAGTCATAGGAAAAATGATGTATTTTCATTACTATTTAAATGGATGAAGAAACTAAAAACAGAGAGGGCATAGCAGCATCAAGGCCAAAATTTGAACCCAAAGACACCAAGGAGGTCCAAGAGCTTATAAGTAGATCTGGGCAAACTGCTTTGCAAGGCTACAATCCTGGAGATGAGCTGAATTTTAATACTTGATAAAGAGTTAGGGAAGGCCAGTGAGGTGGCTGAGAATTTAAGGATGTTTGCCACCAAGCTTGACATTCTGAAGGGGTCATGCAGTGTTTTGGAGATGCCAGTACCATGAGATGACCACCAAGAGCAGCAGCAGCAGTGGAGTACAGGCATCTGGAGCCTAGAGGATGACGCGTGTACAAAGGGCATGGCTGGAGAAGTGACCCAAGCCCTTGGAGGAGCCCAGAAGATCGTGAGTTGGATCCCAGACATTGGACGGTTGGAGCAGAACAAGAGATTGACTACTACAAACTGTGTCTTGGCCTCAGTACCTACACGTGCACACACACACACACACACACACACACACACACTGTAATGCAAATTTTTTTTTTAAAAAAAGTATGGAGTATGGTTTTTGATAATTTTGAATAAGCCCAAGAGGTAAGGAAGTCAACTGTTAAGACTATTCTTATTGGAAGGATAAAAGAACAGATTAGTAATGCTGAAGTCACCACACACCTTAGTCACAAAGCATAGGGAAATCAAGTACTGACCAGGAAGATTCCCAGAGGACACCATGCTTGCTGATGAGGGGAGAAGGGGTGAGTCATGAGCACTCTTACCTAGCTGGGAACCCCATGGACTGCAGCTATGACCACCATGTTCAAACATGCTCATAGGTGCAATAGTGGCACAAATGTTATGAGGATAACCAACTACTGCCTCAGTTTTTTAAAGGTGTACACCACAGGAGGATGCATATATCGAACTGCAGTCTTGCCCATGACCTAGAATTGAAGTACTTACAAGTCCAGGAGTATGCTAAATGAACATAGTATCAAACTCTATGCCCCCAGATTAGTATAGCTCTCAGTCCTCATCAGGAGACCTGCTTTGTGCAGTGGATAGTGGATGATGCAGAAACTCAAAAGTACAGGGAATAAATCCCAGTGGAGTGCTCATGGGGGACTTCTATAGCACCCCCTCTTCCCCCAAGGTTTAAAGACTATTCAAGAAGTAGGGGTAGAAAGGTTGTAAGAGCCAGGAATTGGAGAGGACAAGAGTGAAACCAATTCTCCCAGCCATGACAATTGTGATTGTCTGCACAAGATCAGTCAAGTCAGTGTTCTAGTACCTTAGGCTCACAGGTCCCCACCCCTAGCTGAAGAACTACTGGTTCAATGGCTTCTCGGAGATGCAGAGTCAGTTTTCTTTAAGGGTGAAGCCCCTGGCAGGTTGACCACATACCAGTAGTTGGTCCCAAACCTATGAGTTTGTGGGAATTACAAATTAATTTGGTGGATTGTTTTAAAAATTTAAAAAGGAAACAAACTTAGGAGAGAATGAGGAGGTGGATGCTATTTTGGGAGGAGTTAGGGGGAGAAATAAAAGATGAATATGGCCAAAATACATTGTTTAGAGTTCTACTAGGTTAAACAAGGTACAGTATTAAAATTAATCTCACTGTGTATTTTTAATTTTGTAACACTCCTCAGAAACTTAGAATTTCATATATTATCATTTCTCTGGGCCAGCACTCCTAGAGAGCAATTTCTGCCATGGTCCACTACTTGTGCAGTGTGTAACTGACTAGAAGAACAGCACAAAAGTGAAACCGGGGAGATGAGAGTGTCTTAGCCCAGCACATCTCCAAGCTAGGGCTATCTGCTTCAGGTAAATGAACTGTAGCTGAGGAAGTATTGCCTGGCAACACCTAAACTGTGGGCACCAGGAAAGGTTTGCCTTCTGACTACAGCTCTCTATAAGTCAGACAAAAGAAAGCCCCCCTCGTCATAGTTTAAATATTGACCCTTTTACATTACTAATTACCATTTCATTATGGCATTTCCATCTATAATTTGTTTTTGCTGGTTGTCTCCTTCCTCCTTCTTCATTTTCCTATTCCCTTCCTGTTCCCAGCATTCCTCTTCCCACTTACTTTTCTTACTTTTTCCCAAATCTCTTTTTTTTCTTATGGTCCACCTTTTCGTTTCATAACACATACCCACATTTAAGCTCATATATATGAGAATTAAAGGCTAGTGTCTGTATACCAGATAGCACATGTAGTATTTGTCTCTGAGGATGTGGGTAACCTGGCTTAATAGTTTCCAGATCCATCTGTTTACCTGCAAGGTCATAATTTCATTTTTCTTTAGTGTTGAATACTATTCTGTTGTGTATAGGAATCATATTTTCATGATCCCATCATCTTTTGATGGACATCTCTGCTCTTTCTATTTCCCTTTTTTTTTTTTTTTTTTTTTTTTTTTTTTTTTTTTTTTTTACTGTGAACAGAGTGGCAATAAACATGAATGTGCAAGTATTTCTTTGATACAATATAGAGTCAAAAAGAGGCTTTTAATAATGCAGTAGAGCCTTCCCCAAGCTATTGAAAAATAAGAGAGGAGAAAATGTAAAAGCTGAGAGGGAATGGGTAAAGAAAGGGATTGTTCCCAGAAGTCAGAGACTATTGTTTCTCTGTCTAGTACCCTCCATAGGCACAGGGTTAGTACCCCTTGACAAAGTAAGAGAAAATGAAAAGGAGAAAGGGATTCAAAGAATGAAATGGGATGCAGGAGATAAGAGAAAATGAGAAATGTTCCAAGACTAGAGCTGAGACAAATTGTCATGAAGAGGACAGCCCCAGAATGGGAAGGGCCACCATACTTTCTGTTCTGGCTATTGTAAGGCTATGGTTCAGATGGGGTGGACCTGGTTGTCTGCCCTAATCATAGCCTCATGAAAATCAGAGTCTGGCCAAGAGGTAGGAGTATCTGGGAGCCCTGCCCTTTCCCACTTCAGGTCAGTCCCTCTTTTGGGGATACTCCCTGAGTTCCTGGGACATAGGCAAGAACCCCCCCCCCTCAGCTTCAAAGGGACATTTCTCTTGCAAACACACTTGTAGGGTGATTGGCAAGGCTCTAACCACTCCCTGGTGCAGATAGGGCATCAGAATCTCCTCAAGGTTCCTGAAAACCAGATGTTCAGCCTGGTGTTTGGTTTCTGATTCAGTTGATTTGGCATGGCATCTGAGAACAGCTTCTGGACACTGGTGACCTGTCCAGTCTGAAGCCTATCCCTTGTGTCTCCACTCTTCAGGTAGCAGTTCCCTCCACCATTTCTTCCTCAATGCACTGTGTATTTATTCAGCCTCCCAGTGAACCTAGTACCTTTGACCCTTAGGAATTGTGATCTGCATGTGAGGAGAGCCGAACAGGCACCTGGAATATCCTACTCCCAGCCCAGGGTATTTTCCTCACAGGGGCTGCCCCCTCACCTCTCTGGGGAAGCCTTTGTATAGGTTTCAGAAGGATGACCCAGAACTGCAAAAACTGAGTGGCCAATCCCACTAGACATTCAAGCTTTGTATAGGAAGAGGATAAAACAGTTGTTTAATAATTCCTGTCAGCTAAACTCATCCTGTGTTGGAAATAACGTAGGGAACATGACTTTGTAGGTCTGTAGGAGGCCCCTGTTTCACCTACTGTTGACCTAAGTGAACATCCTGATGGCTCAGATTTGGGCATAGCTGGAATTACCCTTTCTGTCCTTAAGAACAGAGCACTGAGAGCCCCCTGTGCACCCAGTGCCTTCTTTCTGTCCCATTTTGTTCTTCATGCCTCCTCACATTCTTTTCTCTGAGGCAGCCTTACCTTCGAGGGAATATCAATTTATACACATTAGCCAGTGTCTGATTTAAAATTGTCTCATACCACAGGAAAATGGTAAAATTAACTTTAGTAATGTGTTGGATTGGACCTAATATATTCCTACTCTCATTTCACCATGTAACCAATGTAAAAACAACGAAGGATTTTTACATTACTTTCTTCTATATGAATTCTTTAAAATCTAATATGTGTGGAGCATACTCCAATTTTATATTTCAAATTTCTGTAGCTAAGGTCTACTCAGACAGTTCAAACCCGGGGCTCCTTCCTCCTCCTTCCAGATGGGTGTCTGCTTTGATTTATGATCCTCTTGTGATAATTCAGTGGGTTAATGCACCAGGTGTGCTTAGGATGGTTCCTGGTACACAGTGCACTCCAGAGAAGCATCAGTGTCCATAACACCACTTACGACAATTACAGTAAATGGGTTGACTGTCACCCCAAAACACTCTGAAGAGAAAGGACCCTCCTTGCTCCCTCTTCCATAGCTCTGAACTTGGGAATATGTACTGACTATTACACAACTATTTAATATAAAATAGTTAATGAGTAAATACATAAGGAAGTCTATTAAGGCTGATGATAAACATTTTAATTAAAGTTGCAGGGTGCTAAGATCATAATCATATATGGTGTTAGACTTTATATTTAATGATATTCAGACAATTGGTATTAAAGATGGATGAACTTCATTCCCTGGATAAAGTAAAAATAAAGTGGTGTGTTGAAAAGTGTCCAGTTTTGAGTTCTGAGAGTTTTAGGTCTGAAGTCCTGTTTCCTCACTTACTGTACAAATAAAGTTTGGAAAAGTTATGTAACTTTTACAGTTTTCCATTTGTACATCTGTAAAATAGGATATGGTCATCTCTTTACATTGTCTATTTAAATGCATAGTCAGTTTCTAAATTGGAAAATCACACTCTAATCTAGTCAGCCTAGCCACACCTACTCTGAACTGCCATGTCTACTGCGGTTGCTGTGGACCTGCATATATATGCAGTCTTCATCAAGACAAGATAGTACACACATGGAGGTTTGGTCTATAGATAGGAGATACTTGTATTAGTTTTTTTCTTTAGGTTTTACCTGACATCATATGCCCTTTCTCCCCCCCCCCCCCAACCCTTCCATTTCCTGCTGAAATAAAGGAGAAAGATCACAGAGTTTAGGATGTAGAGCTGTATTACCAAGATGATGGTGCATAGTAGGTTTAAGCTTTGAAAAAATCCTCTGGGCAAAACAATGAACCTTACAACTTATGACAATACTGCCAACTCGACAGCATCTAGGACAGTGATTCTCAGGGGTCACATATCAGATATCCTGCATATCAGATGTTTATATTACTGTTTAATAGCAATAGCAAAATTACAGTTACAAAGTAGCCATGAAATGTTTATGATGGAGGTGGAAGGTTAACTAGAACATGACGAACAGTATTAAAGGGTTGCAGCATTAGGAAGCTCTGAGGGAATGTCTAGATTAGAGTACGTGAAGGGGAGCACCAGCATGTCATGGGCCACGCCTTTGGATTACAAAAACAGAAAAAAGTGAGCAGAGCAGAGAGGCATTCCTGTCCCTTTTCTTCTTGACAGCAGACACAATGTGATAAGAGTCCCCAGTTTCTGCCACCTTCCCTTACCTGTCTGCTACCATGTCTTGCCTGGCATGATAGATTGTATCCCTTCAAACTGTGAGCCCCACAAATCCTTCTGCCCCAAGGTTGTTTCTTGTCAAGTATTTGGTCACAGCAATGAGGAAAACATTTTTGCCTTTCAGTCTGCTCTGTTTTTTCTGGGAAAGAAACCCTCTCTGCGCCATGTAAGCTCCTGGCATTTCCTTTCTTCTCTGAGCCCTCCTAGATTCGTCTCCATGCACTCATTACACCTAACTGCTTGATTCAGGGAGCAGGGACTACCAGGCACACAGAGTCAACACCAGTGCTGGCTATTCTCAGAGGTCCCTGGTATTTTGCTTTTGTGCATTTTCCATGGCTTCCTAAATGTCTGTTTATGCATTTTACCCCCACCAAGACCATGAATGGTATGGGCAGATATAGCCTACATCTTTTCAGATCCAAATCCTTAGCCATCAGCACACACACCATAGGTGCTAGATTAACACATTAAGTGCATTTGTGAATGCACAATGTACTAGTGACTGTATCAGCAGGCGTTTCTCTAGAGTCTACCAGAGATTGACAGATATGTATAGCCAGAAGCTGGAGGAGGAAGAGGAAAAGGAGATGGCAGGAAAAGGAGGAGAATGGGAGGAGGAGGAGATGACAGGAGGAAGAGGAGGAGGAAGAGGAGGAGGAGGAGGAGGAGGAGGAGGAGGAGAAAGTGGAAGAGGCTGGTTGCTCCTTGAGAGATGAAACTGAATGCTGAGAGGCTCCATCATGGATCCATTCTGTGTCCTCTAGGGATGAAGGGGCAGTGACAAGGGGAGGTGGAGCCTAAAAAGGGCTGACAAGGTGCTCTCCTGAGCCCTGAGTCAGCACCAGCCACCGGTGGACACAAGCAGATCCTGAGTGCAGGGGCTGAGTCATACAAATAACTGGAATAGTTGTTTAGATCATAATGAATTCCCAGAAGCTTTCTGAGCTGACCAGCAGGCTCAGATACTTTCCCTACCTACCCTCAGTGTGTTCCAGCTTTTTATGAGTTAGCAGACAGGAGGAAACCAGACCTGGCTTGTGGGGAGGAATACACAGGGAACAGGAATCCTCATCATCTCCATCATCAGACTTTGAAGGCTGTTTCTTGACCTTTCTGTGTTCTCAAGGTGTAGAAAGAGACTGACATCTTGGGCACAGACTGTACAGCTATCTTGTCAAATAGACAAGGAAGGGATGGGCCAGTATATGGTTAGGGTGGGAATGGATGCTGATTGGCCTGGGAGCCCAGGCGACTTATCCACTCCTTAAATGTCTTAAGAAAATTGTGTATACTACATAAAAGAAGATATTTAAAATCTAGCATTGAAGGAAACTCTATGGACAGGAAGAAACTGGTCTATAAGGCCTTGTAGGACTGGTAGACTCATTGCAGGTTGTATCTACTAAACTGCAAATACAGAGCCCTCTATAATTCTGGTTGCTTAGCACTATTGAATCCTTCAGTGACATTTTTACCTAAAACAGCAACTCAAAGCTTCTTCCCAGTGTTTTCTTCCAAGGTTCTCGACCTTCTGAGACTTTTTCTTTCTCCTTGACATCATATCCATGGTGAGTGCCTCACCAAGGCCTGTGACTAACAGTTTCTGCTTATGCTCTAAGTATTGGTTAAAACTTGAACACATAAAAATCACTAGAATTTTTTTCTTGGATATTTTATTAACATTTCAAATGTCTTCCCCTTTCCACATATCCACATCAGACACCCCCTATCCCATCCTCCTCCCCCTGCCTCTATGACAGTGCTCCCTCACCCACACACTCCCATCCTCCCGCCCTGACATTCCCCTACAATGGGGCATCAAACACCCTCAGGCCAGAGGGTCTCTCCTCCCACTGATGTCCAACAAGGCCATCTTCTGCCACATATGTGACCAATGCCATGGGTCGCTCCATGTGTACTCTTTGGTTGGTGTTACAGTCCCTGGGAGCTCTGGGGGTTCTGGCCTGCTGGCACTGTTGCTCCTTCCATGGGGCTGCAACCCTCCTCAGCTCCTTCAGTCTCTTCTCCAACTCCTCCATTGGGAAACCCTGCGTTCAGTCCAATGGTTGGCTGCAAACTTCCTCTTCTGTATTTTTCAGGCTCTGGCAGAGCCTCTCAGGAAACAGCCAGATCTGGCTTCTATCAGCAAGCCACAATAAGGTCCCTTTATCCACAACAGCGTCCAGGTTTGGTGGCAGTATATGGGATGGATCCCCAGGTGGGGCAGTCTCGGGATGGCCTTTCCTTCAGTCTCTGATCCACACATTGTCTCCATATTTCCTCCTGTGAGTATTTTGCTCACCCTTCTAAAAAGGACTGAAGCATCCATATTTTGGTCTTCCTTCTTGGCCTTCATATGGTCTGTGAATTGAATCTTGGGTATTCCAAACTTTTAGGGTAATATCCACTTATCAGTGAGTACATACTGTGTTTGTTCCCATGTGACTGAGTCACCTCACTCAGGATGATATTCTGAAGTTCCATCCATTTACCTGAGAATTTCATAAACTCATTGTTTTTAATGGCTGAGTAGTACTCCATTGTGTAAATGTGTCACATTTTCTGGATCCATTACTCTAGTGAGGGACATCTGTTGAGCTTCTGGCTATTATAAATATGGCTGCAGTGAACATAGTGGAGCATGTGTCCTTATTATATGTTAGAGCATCTTCTGGGTATATGTCAAAGAGTGATATAGCTGGGTCCTCAGGTAGTACTGTGTCCAATTTTCTGAGGAACCACTAGATTGATTTCCAGAGTGGTTGTACAAGCTTGCAATCCCACCAGCAATGGAGGAGTGTTCCTCTTTCTCTACATCCACATCAGCATCTGCTATCTCCTGAGTTTTTGATGTTAGCCATTCTGACTGGTGTCAGGTGGAATGTCAGGGTCATTTTGATTTGAATTTCCCTGATGACTAAGGATGTTGAATACTTCTTTAGGTATTTCTGAGCCCTTCAAGTTTTCTCAACTGAGCAATCTCTTTTTAGCTCTGCTCCCCATTTTTTAATATGGCTATTTGGTTCTCTGGAGACTAACTTCTTGAGTTCTTTGTATATATTGTATATTAGACCTCTATTGGATGTAGGATTCGTGAAGATCTTTTCCCAATCTGTTGGTTGCCATTTTGTCCTATTGACAATGTCCTTTGCCTTACAGAAGCTTTGCAATTTTATGAGGTTCCATTTGTTAATTCTTGATCTTAGAGCATATACCATTGGTGTTCTATTCAGGAACTTTTCCTGAGTACCCACGTGTTCGAGACGTTTCCCTACTTTCTCTTTTATTAGATTCAGTGTATCTGGTTTTATATGGAGGTCCTTGATCCACTTGGACTTGAGCTTTGCACAAGTAGATAAGAATGGATCAATTTGCATTCCTCTAAATGCTAACTGCCAGTTGAACCAGCACCATTTGTTGAAAATGCTGTCTTTTTACCACTGGATGGTTTTAGCTCTTTTGTCAAAGATCAAGTGACCATAGGTGTGTGGATTCATTTCCGTGTCTTCAATTCTATTCCATTGATCTACCTGCCCATCAGTGTACCAATACCACGCAGTTTTTATCACTATTGGTATGTAGTAAATCTTTAGATCTGGGATGCTGATTCCACCAGAAGTCCTTTTATTGTTGAGAATAGTTTTTGCTAACCTGTTTTTTTTTAATTCCAGATGACTTTGCAAATTGTTCTTTCTAAATCTATGAAGAACTGAGTTGGAATTTTGATGGGGACTGCATTGAATCTGTAGATTGCTTTAGGCAAGATGACCATTTTTACTATATTAATCCTGCCAATCCAGGAGCATGGGAGATCTTTCCATCTTCTGAGGTCTTCTTCAATTTCTTTCTTCAGAGACTTGAAGTTCTTGTAATATAGGTCTTTCAGTTGCTTGGTTTGAGTCACACAAAGATACTTTATACTGTTTGTTACTATTGTGAAGGGTGTTGATTCCCTAATTTCTCTCTCTTAGCCTTTTATCCTTTGAGTATAGGAAGGCTACTGATTTGTTTGAGTTAATTTTATATCCAATAACTTTGCTGAAGTTGTTTATCAGCTGTAGCAGTTCTCTGGTGGAATTGGGGGTGTCACATAAATATACTATCATATCATCTGCAAATAGTGATATTTTGACTTCTTCCTTCTCAATTTGTATCATTTTGACCTACTTTTGTTGTCTAATTGCTCTAGCTAGAACTTCAAGTACTATATTGAATAGATAGGAAAGAGAGGGCAGCATTGTCTAGTCCCTGATTTTAGTGGGATGGCTTCAAATTTCTCTCCATTTAGTTTGATGCTGGCTAATGGTTTGCTGTATATTGCTTTTACTACATTTAGGTATGGGCCTTGAATTCCTGATCTTTCCAAGACTTTTAACAGGAAGGGTTGTTGAATCTTGTCAAATGGTTTTTCAGCATCTAATGAAATGATCATGCAGTTTTTTCTTTGAGTTTCTTTATGTAGTGGATTACATTGATGAATTTCTGTATATTGAACCATCCCTGCATCCCTGGAATGAAACCTACTTGATCGTGGTGAATGATCCACTGGATGTGTCCTTGGATTTGGTTGACAAGAATTTTATTGAGTATTTTTGCACCAATATTCATAAGGGAAATTGGTCTGAAGTTTTCTTTCTTTGTTGGTTCTTTGTGTGGTTTTGGTATCAGCGTAATTGTGGCTTCATAGAACAAATTGGGTAGTGTTCCTTCTGTTTCTATTTTGTGGAATAGTTTGAAGAGTATTGGTATTAGGTTTGCTTTGAGGATCTGATAGAATTCTGCACTAAGACTGGAATGGATTTGTCAGTGCAGAATAAAAAATGAGAAGGGCCCAAAGAATACACACAGAAATAGCTCCCAATTGGCTTAGGTCAGCTGAGTTCTAGGCTCTCAACTTCCTGATGTATTTTAACTCTCTGCTTTGTGTCCCAACACCCATAGTAGATCCTAGGATATCTACTACTATATCTAATCTATCGTAGTGCCATTTCCCCCCAACTCTTCTTGACAATGTTTCCCCATTCCAATGCATCTCCTGAAAGTCATCAGAGCTATTTTTCTGGATCAGTTCAATGCCTTTCACTATGACAAAATATGTAACACTGGGAACTTTATAAAGAAAAAATGTTTAACATTCATAGTTCTCCAGATCAAAGAACCTGGTTCTAGCATTTGTTTAGCTCCAATGCGTGTCTAATCCCTGGATCACATCATAGTGGAAGCATATGTGAGAGGAAGAGATTACATATACAGGGAACTAGAGAAAATCAGGAGGCAGAGGTCACCCTCTGTGGAATCAGGAGTTCTGTGGAATCAGGAGTTCCATGGATCTCCAGTCTGGCCAGAAACAGCCAGTGTTTTAGCTCTCAGAGGGAAGTCAATGAAGGGCAGGTAGCTGGAGTCCCAGGTCTTGCCTGATACTATGATAGCACCAATGCCTGAGGCAGGGGTGGTGGCAGCAGCAACAGTAGATGGCTGTGACAGGCATCAAGCAGGGGTAAATAGCTACAGCTACAGCAATAGTGACAGCAAAGGCATGAGCCTAGCTTGCCAGGCAGGTCTGAGATCCTTTGGTGAATGCTTCAGGAGACAAAACTCTTCTCCAAAGTGTTACGGCTCAGTAAGACAATCACTCTCAGCTGTTCTCGGTACATAACTTGTGCGCTTTATTCCATGTGAATAGGGACTTTATAAACATTGAAGGGTAGGGTGAGATCCAGGGATAGATGTTTGCCATTGTCTCAGTTTGAGATGCTAGTGATACTCTATTAGCGTGGGGAAAGACTTCAGGTGTTTTCTCTACGTGACTGATTGTCATGTTCCTCTCAGTGGGGTATTGTAGTTAGATATCCTAGAATAGGTAGAGTTTGGCAGGGAGCTGGCTCCATGCCTACTGTACTCAATTTTTCACAGAATTTGGGCTCACACAGCCTTACCTGTTCTTCTGTATGGTGGCACAGTCTACTTGTGCCACAGCTAGACTGGCTCTTTTTATAACAAAGAAAGTAGTCAGCATTCCAGAAGAACAGGGTAATCTCATTACAGATGGTTGTGAGCCACCATGTAGTTGCTGGGATTTGAACTCAGGACTTTCGGAACAGCAGTCAGTACTCTTAACCATTGAGCCATCTCTCCAGCTCCATCTGTAATGAGATCTGACACTCTCTTCTGGTGTATCTGAAGACTATAGTGCACTTAAATATAATAATAAATAAATCATTGAGTCGGAGCAAGCAGAGGTCCTGAGTTCAATTCCAGCAACCACATGATGGCTCACAACCATGTGTACAGCTAAAGTGTACTCATAGACATAAAAATAAATAAATAAAATCTTTTAAAAAAAGAACAGGATAATCATTTCTAAGTGTGTCATGCACAACGTCTTAGTCATTTTCAGTAGCTTTCACTTCTTAAAGTTTCTACCATCTCAGCTCATGAACCTTTCGATACACAAACAATATCAAAGCACAGTGCCTTCCTAAACCAACTTCCCTTGGTCCCCACCTACAGCACTGTCTACCATCTAAAGAGTCCCTCTATCACCTTAGAGAAAGTTGAAATTCCCGAGAGTTCTTATAACAAAGTCTGTTGATTCTGGGCCCTTGTCTCTCTCAGACTTCATGACTCACTGCTCTCTTCTTTCTCCCTGGACACCAGAAGGAGGAAATAAGAGCTGAATCTACCTTCTCATGCTACCTTGCCTTTACCATAAAGCTTCCACTGTTGTAAATGCTATCCAGCCGTCTTTAAGGAAGATATCTGATGGATAGATTGTAAGAGCATCTTCTCCACACTGTCCCTGAACCTTCATGTAGAACTGAGTTCTCTCCACTTTTCAACCTACCAAGCCTTGTTGCTCTCATGCTTCCTGGAGCACTTTGGTGTACATCTTAGTCATAGCTAAGGGTGGTTCCAGTGTAGCCTCAGCATTTCATGCACACAGCACCACCAGCTATAGGAGTTGACAGTGCATTGGAAATTGATGGCTAGACTGAGGAACATGGTCCTTATGAAAGTCTAAAATGGGTAGAGTGAGGGAGCCATGCATTTTAGGAATTAGATGAAGTCATACAAATTCTAGGGTTGTCTGCTAATCACCATGAGACCTGAAATAATCCCATCCAACTCTGTGCTCTTTCTGTTCTCACTTGTAATCTTAGTTTGTTATTCCCATACATGTGAGGAGAAAGACCACTAACACAAATCATGGCTAAATTAATTAAAGAAAGCAATTTTTTACTTGTATACTTGGGCTGCCTCCCACTAAGGTGGGCTTCAAGAGATCAGCATTGGATGTGGAGAAGATTAGGATTTTATAGCTCAGGGGAAGGAGATTTCCAAATGGGGATTTGGAAAGTAATTGGGCAGGATTATAGAAGCAGAACACAAGCACAACAAGTTGGTCATAAAAAATCTCCTGATTCAAAGACACAGTTGCAAGGTGGTTATAACAACAGGTGGTCATAATAACCTTTACAAACACAGGCATGGTTGCCATTTCCTGGAGCATGCAGTACAGAACCATTTGTAGTTAAGGTTATAGGTGGAGCATAGCCCAGTCCTTGAGAAACAAAGCTTTAATCACAAACAGGAATGAATTTGATTTGTCTATACTGTAAGATGGTTTTCATGCCCAAAATGGAAGCAGTCTGGTTCATCAAATTTTTATTTATGCAAGGGCTGCTATAAAAGCGGAAGACAGGAAAGACAGCCACTGGGCCTCAGCGTGCTGCTAGCTTTCAATGTACCCTTTCCTGTCCCCTTTCAGAATGTGCTTCACCAGATAAGAAACTAGCCAGTTTTCCTTCTAGTATAGATCCTTTGCTCTGTGAAAGGACAAATTGGTTACTCTTCTTCTCTGAAGGTAAATCGCTAACACTTCCGTCAAGGCAGATTTTTCAAACCATTTGTCTGAACTTGAGACAGGAAGGAATGTTCCCTGAAGTTGTTGAGGGCAGAGGACAGGAGGTAAGAAGGAGCCATTCCAGGAAGTTTGCTCCTGCCAGCAAAGGAAAAAAAAAAAAAAAAAAAAAAAAAAAAAAAAACGGGCTATTTGGCTTCACTTCTCCATGTAATCATGTTGCTTGTCCTCATCAGACGGGCTATTAGCATTTGAGTCTAAGCCAGTGTTTCTGTAGTATCATCCACAACTCCTAGTCTAAAGCAACCTACCTCTCCACTTGCCCTTGTTACGAATTCCCCCATGAAAGAAGAGGTTCCACTTGCGAGCCGTCACAGATTTAGTATAGGCTTTCCCTTGGAGATATTGTCATCTTTCATCAGAGGAGAGAAGAGCAAAGATCTTCCTTCAGAAAGGTCAAGCAACAACAGGAACACACACACTTAAATTTTAAATTCTACTTTAATTTGTAAAGAAAAGATATAGTTCAAGCTGGCCTTGAGTTTGTGATCCTTGTGCTTCAACATCATATGCACTTTCTACAACTGGCTATGCATACTTTTAGAGAGTTTGACTGTATGTGGACCCTTAAGAGCTTAGACTAAGTTGGCTGTTGGGATCAACCAGAGGACAGAGGGAATGAGGCCCAATGGAGCTTAAAGGCATGGAGATGTAGCTCATAAGGTAGTAATGACAAACATCGACAGAACCTCAGTGGCATCATAGGAACATTGCAGAGCTGTCCCCCAGCTCAGGGAGTGAAAGTCAGAATTAGAACAAGAAAACTGCTCTAGCTGGACATTCCGTGTACTGCTTACTACCTCGAGGCAAGGGTTTTTGTAGTTCATGCAGACTGGACATGAATGTGTTAAGCTACTCAATCTGAACTCCTACAGCCAGCAGAAACATTTGATGTTGTGCCCAGGAAGTCTATCCCAGAGTGACTAATTCCCTCACAGCAGGGAAGCCTTTTCTCAGGTTGAACTCTGTCTGGAAGCTGCTCTTTTCTTGTCAGAGAGCCAGGGGCAATCTCTTTCACCCTATCCTTATCCAGACCAAGAGTAGATAAAGGGAAGCCAACTCCCATCAAAGCCTCTTAGATCACAATAGAGGTGCTGAGAGACACCCCTTGCTTTTTGCACAAGGTAGGCAAACAAACGTTCTTATCAGCTACTGAGGACCACCCGTCCCTTTACCCCACCGCACAGGGTCTAAGGGTCTCCCCTATTAAGAGGACTCTAAGACTTCTTACCATTAAAGTTCTCTCAAGCATCCTCATTTTTAGCACACTGGCTCAGAAACAATTGTTCTCATTGTCTCAAGTTACTTGTTTAAGAAGAGTGCTTCATTCATTTCTCTTAGAAACACTGGGCCATATGTTTACTAGGTCCAGCTACAAAGTGAGATGGGGGAATGTTCCCTAAGTTGTTCAGAGTGACGCTACTTACCACATACAGAGCCATGTGGCATCACCAAATTCTTTGTGAATTTCTGACCTTTGCTCCAACCTCTAAAATGCGTGAGCCCCTTTCTTATGGTCTAGTTTTTTTTTTTTTTTCTCTAGAATTTCCTCGTACAACACAGAAGCCACTTCAGAGTGAAGAGTCGTAGCTTAGATCAACAACAGCAGTAATAAAATCAAACAACCCAATAAAAATGAAAAAGGACAAAATGTTCAGTCATTTCTTTTTTTGTTTTTTGTTTTTTGAGACAGGGTTTCTCTGTGTAGCCCTGACTGTCCTGGAACTCACCTTGTAGACCAGGCTGGCCTCAAACTCAAAAATCTGCCTGCTTCTGCCTTCTGAGTGCTGGGATTAAAGGCATGAGCCACCACACTCATCTATGTTCGGTCATTTCAACAAAAAAGAAATGTAGATTGCAAATTAGCTCATGAAATGATTTTCAATATTATTTTTTCTTGGGGAAAACATCTAGATCTATAATGATAGCAAATGGCTCTGTGGTAAAGGGCTTGGTACACAAGCATGAGGACCTGAGTTTGATGCCCAGCACTCCCATAAAAAGCCAGGCATGATGGCATGGTTTGCATCCCAATGATGAAGAGCCAGGGACAGGTAGGTCCCAGGGGCTCCATGGCCTAACAGCCTAACCCAGTTGAAAACGAACAGCTTCTCAAGAGGAACAACACCAAGGTTGCTCTCTGGCTTCTGTGTACCTGCATTCATATGAGTAAGTATGGCCCTTTCCCCAATATCTTCACATGCCTACTTGATGGCTAAGGTTAGTGAGGACAAGGAACAACTGAAGCTTTCAAACACAGCCAGTGAGAATTAGAACAACCACTGTGGAAAATGATGAGGCAGTTTCTTATATATATACTATAACCCAGCCGTTACACTTCTAGATATTGGTCCAAATTAACATGCATAGCCATAAAACACATGTATATGTGTATTCATGGCACCTTGTTTGAGCTGCTATGTGCACTGCTTGCTACAGTTTGACTATGAGATATCCCTCTCAAGTCACATGCTGCATGTTTGGAAATATTAGTTGGCCTGAGGAGCTCTGCTTACTTCTGGCTCATAACAGCTTTGATCTTTTCCTGTCTCACCACCAGTGTCTCTCTGGATGCAGTCTTCAAGGAGCTATGATCATGGGAAGTGGCCAGCATAGAAGGAAAAGTCAGGGGCTGGAACGAGAGCCCTCATCATTTTGACTCACTGTCTAACCTTGGATTAAACACTAATGCTTCCTGCATATCAAAATCTTGGCTTGAAGAAGAAAGCAGCTGTCGTTGGGAGTTGTAAAAGTAAATGATATACAACATATAACCATGTTTCAAAGACAGCGGAATATTTTTCTCCCACTTCCATCCTAGAGCCCTAGTAGAGAAAGTATAAAACTCAAAAAGCAAAACAGAACTCTAAAATACCCATAGGCTTTAGAATTGGATTCCATGCCAAGTCCTGTTTCTACCATTCATTAAGAGCCCAACAAAGGTAATTTCCCACCTTACTAATTCACAAGTACTTACTGCATTCATATTATGTACCAGATAATGCTCTTCCTGCTAATGACACTGAAATAAAGTAAGAAAGAGCATTTCTATTCCTATATTCTAATTCAGTGGTTCTCAACCTTCCTAATGCTGCTACCCTTTAACAAAGCTCCTCATGTTGTAGTCTCCAATCATAAAATTATTTTCATTGCTATTTCAGAACTGCAATTTTGCTACTGTTATGAATCATAACTTAACCATCTGTGTTTTCAGATGATCTTAGGCAACCCCTCTGAAAAGATTGTTTGACCCCAAAAGGGCTTGTGAACCACATATTGAGAACCACTGCTCTAATTTATCTGTTTGTTAAATCAGGATAGGGTAGATGTATTTTCAGGGGAATTGCTGTACCCCTTTTGCTACTAAATAACTACAGGGAGTTTCTACACCCAATTTAGCCCTTTCTAGCTTCCAAATAAATGACACAAAGACCTATTAAGGTCATTAGCCAAGCTTTAAGCCCTATGACTGGGCAGGCTAGGCCTTTCTTACCCTCTAAAGTATCTATATCCCAGCCACAGGCCTGGTGTTTCTTGCAGTTTGAGGCTTTCCCTGGCTTGCTGTGCTCCGTATATGTCCTTTTGGCAAATCCATTGGCGACCTGCTCATCAGACTCTTCCTGGACACCCTGCCTGATGATCACCTCTTCTCTTCCTCCCACATGGTCTACTCCTATCTCTCTGTACCTGGGACCCTTTGCTAGGATCAGAATTCCAGGCTTTCTACATCCTCTGCCCAGCCATAGGCTGAATCAGTTCTTTATTGATCAATCAGAAGGTGATGGAGAAGAAGGTTTACAAAACACTGAGACAACTGATGCTTCATAAAAAATAACAAAAGTCCAGCTTGTACTCAACACTCTGCTGGTATAGAGAAATCAGCATTTAAATAATACAAAGAAGACTTTTCTGTAATGCACAAAAAATTTATACAGGATAGTAATAACTTATAGTCTGTATCTACAATAAGTTAATAAAACAATTCATGAAAAATTTCTATGAATAAGGGAAGCTGAGTAAATGTTTGTCCTCTTCCCTCCCCTTTCTCAGCATTGTGGATGTTGGAATGGCCTTGGTTTGGGTTTTAGGCACGCACTCTCATCATGACATCTCTGGTCTTGTTTTCCTCTTCAATAAAACAGTGATCTGCTTAAATGAATAGTGTTCTGTATTTCTCAAAATAAATAACTAATCTTGAGATATTGTAGAAGATAGATCTCTTAAACTGCTGTTTTTTTAAAAAAAATAAATATAAAACAGACATCCACCAAGGCATTACTATACCCAAGTGCTGTGCTAAATTACTGTGCTTTATAACTTAATCCCTTGCCTTGATGAGGCTGTTATTAGGATCCACACTTTGTATGAGAAAGCTAAACTCTAGAGGAGTGAATTTAGCCCAAGTCGTGAAGCCAGATGTTGAGAAATATGGTACTGACATCATATTCTAAATGATTCTACAAGCCATTTTCTAGTCCTCTACTGCTGGGTGTCTGTTTAGAGCTTGTAAGGCCAATTGAATGCAGGTAGATTTTTCTGTCCCTTAAGCAGCACTTCACACCAAGTATGGTTCTTCTGTGCTTTACAAAGGAAAGCTGCAGATTGTAAGAGAGCCTTGCCTGCTACAGTGCCTCTATTGCCTCCCCCTGCCTCCATCTCTGAGAATATCTGCGGTGATTGATGAGAAACCAAACATTATTGTCCATGAATGATTTTTTTCCCTAAATTGGACATCTGCTGCTTGTTTTTCTGGAAGTTTGGCAAGTTTTCCAATTCACTGTGGTGGTCAGATCTAGAGGAAATAATTAGGTGGCCATGGCAACTAGCATCCCAGGCATATCACCATGATGCTAAGGGGCAAACATCAATCAGAGAGTCCAAATATCCCCTATGCCCTCCAAGCTCTGGCCTCGGGGTCCTTAGCAGGATCTCCTTTATGTCTAAAATTGCCTCATTATGACATAAATGGTACCCAGAAAGGAGCAATGGAGATGAGAACTCATAGAAACCAAAGAAAGACTAAAGAAAGGAAAGGAAGGAATCCCAAAGAAGCATGTTGTGTTCCCTGAAGCTATGGCTTGGAAAGGGAAATGGTTCACCTATGATCACACAGGTAGTTGGTAAAGAAACAGATGTGTGTATTGGTCTAGGTGAAGCTCTATTCTAGGCCTGCACTAAGTTTCTATCAAGACCTTCCCCAAGAACACTCTACTGGTGGAGGAAGAGGCTGGGTGTGAAGCACTAGCCTGATGGTCTTTCCTCCATTGTCCATCTTGTTTGGAATCTGTCTTTTCTGTTTGTTCCTAAGCCACCCTAGCCCGCACTGTACCGCTGTCCCTTGCGTTCATTCTGCCAAGTACTTGTTCTCTCAGAACCGTTTCTGCTATGTCCCAGACAATATCTTGTTGTTAGATCTGAAGCCAAATCTCTTTTCTGCCTTATTGAAAAGATAGTCAGATTCACATGTACTCTGCAATCCTGGACTATGTTTCTTGACTCTGAGGCAGGTGTTCAACTGGTTGTTACCTTCCGGATGCATTGAAAGCACTGTTCTTTATCAGCAGGTTCAGCAAAGTCTCGGTCTTAGAGATTTCCTTTTTCTCTCCCAACCCACATTCCTGCAAAGTGTCTCATGGCTCATGAGATTATTACCTTTTGCTTGGTGACAGTAATTTTCTCAGTGTTTTGTGCTTAGTAGATTCTAGGAACAAAAAGTTCCAACATTCCCCAATACAGGATATACTTATCTCTCTTTTTCCTCCTTCCCTCTCTTTCTCACCTGCTCTAGTCTTTCCTTATTTTATTTTCTTTCCTGTTTTTAGACAGTGTCTCCCTATGTGTAGCCCAGATTGTTTTAAAACTTAAAATCCTTTGGCCTTACCCTCCTTGGTATTGCAATTGTAGGTACCCTTTAGTACTAGGAAATAACTAGACATTTGGTGTGTGTGAAATAAGAGGTTAGACTACTCCTGGAGGTGATTCAAATTTTCATTCTAGTAAATAAAATCCAAATTCTATTTTAAAATCTGGGTTGTTGAATCTGAGATTTCTTCCCAACCCCCAAGGTTTTGATTTGCTCCTTCATATTTTCTGTGGTTTAAGAGCAGGTGCTCCTCTGTGAGTTTAAAGACCACATTTTTTTCTATCTCCTGGTGAGCAGAATCCTGGGAGAAGGTCAGACAGAGATGACTGTGAAGCCCTTGAAGAAAATCAACACGTTAAAAGATGCCTGTGAGGCAGAGAATCCACTGCCTGAGTCATTCTGCCTTTGTCATTACAATATTACATCATGCTTTGGCCACAATGGATGATGAGATAATAGGAAGGGCACAGAGCTTGCCTCTGCCTCTGCCACTTAGGCAGTCACTCAACCTCCACAGGATTCAGTGTCACTTTCTCTTAAAATGAACACTGGAACATGGGTGGCTCATAGGATCAAAGAAAAGTTAGATTAAACAATGGGGCATTGACATCTAGCAATACAAGTCTATATAGAAACAGCAAATCCATGTAATTCCTAAGATTTACTTTAAAGTAACTGGTGGTGGTGGTGGTGAACTGATTTTTCATAAGGGAGTTCAAATAATTCAAGTGATTTAAATATTTTAAAAATTGGTGCTGAAGCAAGTGGATATTCACCTGTGAGCGAATGAGGTGGTAAGGATCAGAGAACGTTTTTGAAGAGGGGATTGAAAACCTGAAAGAGCCAGAGGATCAGGAAACTTGCTTTGATATCGTGTCTTCTATAATGCCAGAAGCTACACCGGTAAAGCCTTACAAACATGACTGCACCAATAGACATGCCGAAATGGATGGGGAAAATCCCTCATGACCCTAAACCTACACAAAGAACTGTAGGAAACCAGCCTGTGACACATAGTGAGAACTTGTCAAGGGATGGGGAAAAGGGGAGTGAGAACAGGACACAGAGAGAAAAACCCAGGAAGCAGAGGAAGCATTTATTCATGTGTATCTACAATAATATTTTTATATGTGCAATCTATAAATAATTGTTATATCTTGATAACAAAAAGACAAATAAAAGTTTAAAAAATGAAAAATTATCTGAATAGATATTTCTGCAAAAGTCATCTGAAAAAGAACAATAAAAACTGGGAAATATGCTCTATAGCATGAGTCATCATAGAAATATAAGTAAAACCACAAGGAGATGTTACTCCTTGTCCTTATGTAGTCAGAACGTAAAAAACACTAATAAATGTTGAGGGTGATATAGAGAAGTTGGAACATTCACACTCTGGTTGTAAAGCAAAAAATGGTACAGCCTCTATGGAAATTGATCTGACAGTTCCTCAAATGATTCAAATAGGGTTACTCTATGACTCAACAAATCCTTTTCAAGACACTTACCCAAGAGGAATGAAAACATACACATTCTTGTACATGAATATTCTTGTGTACAAATGTTCATAGAAGTCTTATTCATAAAACCTCCAAAGTAGAACTGATACAACTATCTACAAGCTGGAGAGTGGTTAAAGACTGTGACTTGGGCAGGCAGGAAGATGCATGCTCACAATGTACACACACAGGAATCTAGAGATTCTCAAACCTGAGACAAGCCTAGGCTATATACTTACCCTGGCTTAAACAAACACAAACAAAACAGGCAGTTTGTCCACAAAGTGGAATATTATTTCTAGCAATAAAACAAGTGCTGATGTATGCTACAACATGGATAAGTCCCAAAATACTGAGTGGGAAAAGCCAGGTTTAAAAGACTACATACTGATTGATTCTACCACCATGAGGTGTTCATAATAGGCAATTCCAGAATAGGAAGTGGAGGAGTAATTGCTTCAGTCTGAGAGCTGAGTTTGTCACATAGGACAGGTGTAATGTATAGGTTTCATTTTCTTTTTGAGACTATAATATGTTTATGATGTGTCTCCTACCCCCTTTTCCCCTCCACACCCTCCCAGATAGCCTTCCTCACTCTTCTTCATTTCTTCATATGTATATGGTGTATATGCATATGTACATACATGTACATACATACATGTATTTATATATTCCTAATTAAAACCAGTACAGGA
Source organism: Mus musculus (assembly GCF_000001635.26). Lineage (NCBI taxonomy): Eukaryota > Metazoa > Chordata > Mammalia > Rodentia > Muridae > Mus > Mus musculus. The sequence goes on from NC_000070.6 coordinate 95,441,809, forward strand.
TTTCTTTTGGGATGATGATCTATTCTAAAATGATGGTGATAGTCACACCACTCTGAATATTCTAAAAAACATTGAATTATAAATTTTAAATCAATAATTATATGCTATGAAAATACTTTTTAGTAGAGTTGTTCTTAAAATAATGTAACCTAGACTGGGGGATGGAAGTAGGGGTAATGAAGGCAGAGAAGGAAGGAAACAAAATTAATTGACTAAGATTTGATCATACTAAGAGGGTAATGAGGTGTATGCTGTCTAGATTTATGTCCACTTGACACAAGCTAGAGTCATCTGAGAGGAAGAAACCTCAGTGGAGAAAATTCCTACATAAGATTGGCCTGTGGGCATGTCTATAGAGTATTCTCCTAATTAGCGATACATGTTGGGCAGCCCAGCATAATGTGGATTGTGCTACCCCCTAAGCTGATAGTTCTGAATTCTATAAGAATGGAGGTTGAACAAGTCATGATGAAGAAACCAGTGAGCTGCACTCTCCCATGGCCTCTGCATCAGCTCCTGACTCCAGGTTCCTGCCTTCCTTGAGTTGCTGTCCTGGCTTCCTTCAGGACAGGATAGACTACATGTGGAAGTGTAAGCTGAATAAACCTTTTCCTTCCCAATGTGCTTTTTGTCATGGTGTTTCATCATAGCAAGAGGAATCCTAAGACATGATGCATGGAGGTTAGTTAGGGATACCATTATTTCTCCTGTGTATGTATTTGAAAATTCCTAACATAAATGTGAAGAGAAATAAATAGCCAAAGTACAATAAATAGACTTATCATAAAGAGGGCTACTGTTGTAGGTGCATCACAGAGCCAAGCACCAAACTCAGAGATTAATGCAAGTCTTTCCCACTGACCTATCATAGTCTCATATTATAGTCTTTCCTTTCAGGTCTGCTAAGATTTCTTTGTAGATGCTGGGTTTTTTTCTTTATCCTGGTCCCAGAGTGGAGTAGGGACAACTGGGCATGCACATGAGAATGAATAGTAGCCCCTGACTCATGCTGTCTTTCTCTCTTTAAGATACGGCAACGACCTACTCTTAATAACTCTCCACATAAAAGACCTATCTTTGTCCATTCTTTTTTCCTGTTTTCACTTGTCCAGACCTCTGCAAACTCTGCTAAAGTTAAAGAAGCAGCTGGCCATCATGCACACCATCCCTTTATTCTGAACCCAGGGGACGTCCCTCCTCCATACTTGGCTTCCCCCAAAGATGTCCATAAATAGCCACCCTTGTTCTAAAATAAATAAAGAAGAAAAGGAAGGAAGGAAGGAAGGAAGGAAGGAAGGAAGGAAGGAAGGAAGAGAGAAAGGAAGGAAGGGAAGAAGGAAGGAAGGAAGGAAGGAAGGAAGGAAGGAAGGAAGGAAGGAAGGAAGGAAGGAAGGAAGGGAAAAAGGAAGGAAGGAAGGAAGGAAGGAAGGAAGGAAGGAAGGCAGGCAGGCAGGCTGTGCTGGCCTTTAATTATGAAATGTAAATTTTTCTACTGGGATTCCTATCATCTGATGCCAGCTTATGAATCTTTGTTATCATTTCATATTTTGTACTCGTTGCTCTGACCTGCAGCACTCCCATCTACAGACTTCCTTCCGTGTAATCCATGGTCAGGAGCTCTTCATTAGTCTTACCCAATCATGTTACTTCATTTTTTTTCTTGCCAGTGGTTGATTTGAAATGGGCATACAATGAAACTTTTGAAAATAATGAATGAGATGCAATCTCTTGGGCGAAGCCATGTTGAGGGCAGAAATGAAAAAGATACAGCTGAAGAGGCAAAGCCTCTTCTTGCTGTAACCCCTGGACCTCTGGACATTTGAGAAACAAAATACTAAGGTTGGAATTGCTGAAGCCCTCTGATGAGCATGAAGAGAAGGCCGAGTGAATGAGAGAGATGCTATTGCACTGGAGCTGAAAAGCTATTGATCTGCTCCGTTAGATCAAACAGAGATCTAAACTTCCCTGAACCTCATACAATGTGGTTTTACTTTGAATCCTCACTGTGAGCAGTATTGTTTTCAAGCCCCTCGGACTCTGGTTTAAGAATTAATCAATTTCTAATTACCAGCCCTAACTCTGCCACTTATTAGATTTGTGAACTTGGCACACTTTAGGCCCAGTGTTTCTTGAACTTGTGCGTGTGTCAGAGTAACCTGGAGGGCTTGTTAAGCAATGGATTACTGAACACTACCTTAGTGGTTCTTATTCAGTAAATTTAGGGGCAAGTTGCAGGGTCCAGAGTCTGCATTTCCAACCAGGAAATGTTATTGCTCATAGGATCAGACTGAGGGGTGTGGGGGGAGGTGGTGAGCATGGGCAAAAATGACCTGTTTCTCTGTCCACAAAATAGACGAGAAAGCTCTTAGGGCTTGAGAAGAGAAAACACACTTTTGGAGGCTCATTGTACCTGGTTCTTGGCACAGATGTTTGGCTCAGGGACCTCAGCTATTCTCAAGTCCAGGGCTTAGTTCTTTGCCTAAGTGTATAGGCTCAGTCTTGCTGTGCTTTGGGCTCTAGTGGGACAGCCTTTCCCAGATAAAAAGAACCAGAAGAAACTGCCTATTGGAAGTATTTACTAGGTGTCTGCAGAAGAACGGCACGAGTGATTTGCTGGGATTATTGAGAAGCCTCTGAAATGTTGCAAGGTTGGGAAATGATGAGGAAAATGGCCTTTGCCCATTAGCCTGGGCTGGAGTGTGTCTCGGAATTATCCCTGATTTAAAGAGGTGAGGCCTTAAGCGATGGAGGCAGGAAGAAGCCTGGCTGGGTTTAAAGTAGGAGAGGCAATGAAAGATTAGTTATTAAGTAAATGAAGTCCAGGAAGTAATCCAACGTCATCAGAGTGGTTAATCACGGGACACGGCACGGGGGCGGGGCAGGATGAGGCAGGGGAGAGGGTGGTGGAGGGGAGGGGGCGGAGGCTTCTAACCTTGTGGAAACAAAGAAAGGTAGAGCCCTTAAACAGCAGCTTTTTATGTCTAGGCAGGGGCATGGTAAGGGCAAATCAGAAGGCTGAAAACAAGGACCTTTTATATTCTTCCTCATACGCCCAGTCTCACTGTCCGTTTTTATTTGTTTCTTGTTTTTAAATTCTCAACTGTAAAGAAGTGTTTCAATTGCTGTCATTGTGTTATAAACAGACATTTGTGGATTCCTTTATATGTAATACACCTGTCACTTAATTTAGTCCTTAAATGAATCTCTAGCGCAGTGATATTTATACCTTTCTCAGATGAGGAAACAGGATCTGCATTGTGAAGCAGTCACGTCTGAAAGGAGGGAGTGAGGTTAGACTGTACTTAAGTGATGTATTTACTTTCTAAATAATTTGTATCTCTATGTTTTCATGTTGTTGTCCCCTGAGATTCCAGTGAGTTTTAATAACCCAGTTTCTCGGTTATGGAATTACAGACAGAAACACATGTGCAAATGTAGCCAGAGGTACAAAGTGGAGAAGTCAGGATTAGGACTTGGCTTCTACTCACCACTTACTGCTATTGGAAATTCCTGAGGACTGCCCTTGGAGGAGAGTTCTATTAAGAACCTGTTTCTTACTCCTAACATCTAACAAGAGACAAAAGTGTTTCTGATATCTTTCTCACCTATTTCTTACAACCCCCTCTTTTTCCCTTTCTCTTTTTTTTCTACCTGTCCATTTTTGTTCCCTTCCATTTCCAGGGTAAGTTGGACCTCTGCCAGTTGCTCCTTCCTAAAACTCCTCTGTCTTGGGCTGCTCCAGAGAACATGGGAGCATGGGGGTAATATTCCATTTCTCTTTCTATGATGTGACAGGCCTATTGCATTTAGCATAATGTCCTCAAGATTCGTTTGTCAGCATTAGGGTTTCTATTGCTGTGAAGAGACATCATGACAACAGCAGCTTTTATTAAGAAAAATGTTTAATTTGAGGTTGGCTCAAAAGTTGAGAGGTTTATTCCATTATCACGATGGTGGGAAACATGGTGACATGCAGGCAGACATGGTGCTGGTGCGGGAGTTAAAAGTTAGACATCTGGATCATCAAACAGCAGGAAGAAAGATAGCCACACTGAGCCTTGCTTGGGTATTTAAAACTCCAAAGTCCTAGTGGCACATTTCCTTTAACAAGGCCACACCCCTAATGCAACTCTCTCAGTATTCAAATATATGAGTCTGTGGAGGCCATTCTTATTCAAACCACCAGATTCCAGGTCTCCATAGGCTTGTGTCCATATCAAGTTGTAGAAATGCATTCAGTTCAGTTTCAAAAGTTCCCATAGGCTGAAGTGAAAACTTTTAGTTCTTTGGAAAATTAGTTATGTCAAATGATATTTTGTTGGGGCACATCTTGCTAAAGCAAACATGTGAAAGACTGTTGTCCTGAAGCAGACACAGGTAAAAGGATGTTTGGATATAGCAAAGGACACTTGATGAAGGAATATATGACCCCAAAGACAGTGGGAGAGGAGCATAGAGCTTTGGTTTGGTTTGCTCCACCTCACTATTCTTTGCTTAAGATATACATATATTGGTTCACCTTACACAGCGTTGTAGAGCTTAACTTGTGGCGACACAGCCATGAAAAGAAACTCACCCAAGAACTGCTCGTGAGGTTCCTGTGGCAGCTTGCCACTTCTATGGCCTTACCTCAGGCTGGTTGGTGAGGCTGGTGATTTCTTCAGGGACTGAAATAAAGCTGCCTGATGTCTGCTTGCTGAAAGGACATGATTGTAGCTGCTGGTTCATGCCTGGTGTCTGCCTGCCTAGAGGACTGGTCTGCAGCTGCTAAGTCTTATTTGATGTTTGCTATGAGACTGAACAGCTGCCAAAGAAGGTCAAGCTCACCTCCAAAGAACTATTGCTGAACAGGTCCACTTCCCCCGTATCTTAATAATTTTTCTCTTCCACTACCTTTGCTTTGGTGGTGGGCTAGAAGAGAGGTTGAACCCTTATTAAGAATAGGTTGCAAAAAATTTGTGCCTACAATAGTCTCAACACGGTTTAAAAGGCTCTTCAGAGACTCATGGAAATCTCTTTTAACTCTAATCTCCTGTAACATCAAAATTCAAAATGCATATCCCATAACTACTAACATATAATATCACAGGATACATATTACTATTCCAAAAAAGGGATAAAAGGGAGCATAATGAGGAATTACTGCACCAAAGCAATAGCAAAATCCAGCTGGTTAAACTCCAAATTCTGCATCTCCATGTCTGATGTCAAAGCACTCTTCAAATCTCCAACTCCTTTCATCTTTTTGACTGCAACACACTTCTTTCTCCTGAGCTGCTTCTATTCCCTGCTAGCTGCTTTCCTCAGCATGTATCCCTTGGCTCTGACATCTCCAACATCTTGGGGTCTCCAAAGTAATCATCCAGATTTTACTATCACAGTTTCGCTCAGCAGCCTCTCTGGGTCTGCATGCAGAGACACTCCTGACATATTCCTGGCCGCAGAGGCTTTCATTAGTTGCTAAGAGAGATTCCATAACTCCTTTCTTGTATCCTTGACTCTGAAGCCAAACCATGTGGCCAAAGCTGCCAAGGTCTGCTGCTTTTTGGGAATGAAACTTGGCCCCCTTCTAGGCTTATATATATTTTTAAACCTAATTTAATACAGGTTCTTAAATTCTTCAACCTCCCTTATCGTCCACCAACCAAAGGGAGGGGAGGAAGACAGCTAATAGGACAAAGACCTGTTTAAAAGTAGTTCTTTGGGGGAGATTCCAATCTTCATTGTCAGCAGTCCAGTCCAATAGCAAAACACTAAACACAAATCAGCAGCAGTGGCTTGATCCAGAAGAAATTACAAGACTCCGCTGATTGATACAAGTCCACCAAAGCAGCAAGAAGCCAGAACAGTTCTTTGGTGCATTTCTCTCTAGTAAGTCATGATCAGAGAAGAAAGCAAGGAGAACCAATGCAAGAGTATTGTCAGTGAAGACCAATATCAGTGAAGTTCAATGAAAACAAGCAAGGCGAACTAATGCCAGAGTGTCATTCATTGTTTATTGGCTTATACTTATACTCTTCCCAAACACCACGGGTCCTCTCAAGCAACCGCTCCAGCAAAACATCATATGCCCTTTCACAAGACAGCTTCTGGAAAAATACCATATGTTTGTGGAGGGTGAGTTGGGTCTCTTGTCCACTCAGCCACAAGGCTCAGCCACTTGAGGAGGCAGGACTCAGGGAATCAACCACACTTACCCTATACTGTGGCCGGTGGGTGTAGGGCCATAGAGCAGTCCTGGGATACCACTTCTGGAGTGAGGAAGCACAGTCTGAGGTATAGGACCACCAGAGCTGGTTGGGGATCCCCAGGCCTATGAAGAGGCTGATTCTCAGACTCTTGGACACCCAGGCACTGCTGACAGAGAGCTGAGAACAGAGTGGAGGCCTGTGGACTGGATCTAGCCCAGGGTCAAGAGGGAAAAGAAGAGGGCTCTGGTTAGTCCCTTGGAGAGAGTTCTTGACTCAGCGGGCTTGGGCTTGGCTTGGTGGCAGCCATGGTTGGGAGTGCAGAGAGGCCTTCTACGGGAGATTAGACAGCAGCTCTATAAGTGAAGGCCTTCTCCGTTGCTCCCCGTGGTGGATCCTGATGAAAAGAGGCAGTCCATGGTTTTAAGGCTGTGTCAGGCTTTTCCTTGTTCAATTACATTAAAATATTAGTGCAGCAGGAGGCCTGTGATTGTACAGGGAGAAGGGAGGTGGAGCAAAGCATTGCAAGGATAGAAAGTGACTTAGAGGACAGAGGGGGAGAAGCCAAGACGGAGGCAGATGGCCAGGAAGAAGATCCTGATCTTGCATGATTTTAAGTAGCCATAGGTAGTTGTGATATCATAAAGAATAGAAAACATTGGGTTAATTTGTCTAGGTGGGCAGCTTTTATCATTATCAAGTGCTTGTGAAATTATTGTTTGACCATCTTGTGAATTGAGAATTTATTGATACATAAATCTGACTTGTTATTTATAAGCTTTTAGAGTTTTGTTTCTACCGGGTTGCTGGGTATTATGGCAGCTGACCATGAAGTCTTTGTATGGGGCTGGTGTGGCAGGGATCCACGAAGAGAACTCAGATAGAACACCTAGTTGAGATCACCCAGCTGGAGCCATGTGGCCCACTGGTGCCCACAACAAAGGCATTTATTGTCATAGCGGGAAGTGGATGAGTAAAACCGTACCCCACTTTTCAGGGCGGGCCTGAGGTTAAACACCTTTTGCAGGGAGGAGTGTCTGGGAAGGGGAGCTTATTGGCTAAGCCTCTAGGCCTTTAGGTACCTCATTAAAATGGAGATCTGTCTTGAGCCTACGTGACCACAGGTCATGCCCTTTGCCTGTGGAGGGGGCTTGGGGCATTGTCTTTACATGACTGAAGGCCACAAATCCATGGTCAGCTGCGGCTAGTGACAGGGGCCTGGTGCCCGGGAACCAGGTGAAGTTCCAATGGTTCCTTCAGGGTCACCGGTATTTCGAGTCTTAGCTCAACTGGGAAGAAGGCTACCTCTCATGCTCTTGTTGTGGGAAATACTGCCTGCCAGTGCATGGCCCACCAGGCGCTGGGGCAGAGAGTTGGTGGCACTAGCATGGGAACCAGAAGGCTCTATTTTTTTTAATATTTCCTGCAACATGCTCTCCTAAAGAAGCTTCCAGAAAACATCACACAACCGAGTCTCAAAAAAACCAAACAAACAGAAATTCCCACTTTACCCACTAGTTCTATTACATTTGCACCAACTTTCTGCTTTTGATGGTTTCCACTACTGTCTAAGATTGGTTGTTCTGGACCTTGAACTGTAGTCTAGGCTAGCCTTAAACTCAGAGAGCTACATGTCTTTCATCCCAAGTGCTAGGAATAGAGGCATATGCCACCTTCCTTTTCTTTAATTACTTTTTTCTAAATTAGGAAAATAGCTGGGTTCCTGGGACTAAACCATCAGCCAAAGAGTACACATGGAGGGACCCATGGCTCCAGTTGCGTATATAGCAGAGGGGGGCCTTGTTGGACATCAATGGGAGAGGCCCGTGGTCCAGAGAAGGTTCAATGCCCCAGTGTAGGGGAATGCCAGGACAGGGAAGTGGGAGTGGGTGGGTTGGTGAGTAGGAGGAGGGGAGATGGAATAGGGGGATTTCGGAGGGGAAACCAGAAAAGGAGATAACATTTGAAATGTAAATTAAAAAAATCTAATAAAAAAATATCTGGGTAGAGTCTTCCCCCTGAGGTTACAACTCCCTTTTTTTCATTTAGGATTAGGGTTTTCTTTAAACTTTTTTTCTAGTGCTTTTTTTTCTCCTCAAACTGTACATTTTGTATTTTTCTTGCTCATCTTGCTCCTTTTTCATCATAGACCTACATAAAGTTGACCACTAATAGCCAAAAGACACTGTCAATACTACGTTGTCTGGAAATCTCCTCTGCCAATGCCATTAATGCAAAAGTCTTCAATTTAGGCTCTGAAGACTTTTCAGGTGAGAGGGAAAAAGCAGTCATGCTCTTTACCACAATGTCATAGGAATGTTTTATAGGCCACACATGAATATTCTTTTCCTCTGAAATCTCTTGAGCCAGGCCCCCACAGTTCAAATCACCCTCAGCACCGCTGTCTTCCATGCTTTAACTAGGATGGTTCATTAATCCATACTGAAAGCATTCAACTACCTTCCTAATCCAAAGTCTAGAAGTCCATATTCCTGCAAACAAAAGCACAATCAGGTCTTTCACAGCAGTACCCTGGTCCCTGGAACCAATTTCTGTCTAATAGGGGTTCTATTGCTGTGAATAGATACTATGAGGACAACAACTCTTGTATAGAAAAACATTTGAAATGGGCTTGGTTTATAGTTTAGAGATTTAGTCAATTATCATCCTGGCAGGAAACATGTGGCATGCAGGCAGACAGAATAGAAAGAGACATTGGGCCTGACTTGAGTATTTGAAACCCCAAACCTCACCCCTAGTGACACACTAGGCCACATCTCCAAATGCTACTCTCTAAACATTTAAATACATGATGGGGGGCATTCTTATTTAAACCACCACAGCATGTTCAAATTTTCTTTCCTTTGAAGGATGATTTATAAAACCACATTTTGTATGCATAACACACACATATTAGCTGTTCAGTATAATGGTGCTGTGCATGTCAGGGTATAAATATCTATTAGTGTCCTATTTTTGTTTTTTTTTTTATGTGTGTGGTGAGATATAAGATTGGTTCTGTTTATTTTTAAGAAGTTATCAGTCAGACTGTTGTGACAGCTGCTACAGCATTTCCTTTCTTACCAGCACTCTAAAGTCCCCAAATTTTCACCAAATCTGACTGTATATGTTTATTTGACCAGTTGGTTAATTGAGTGAGTTTGTTGGACTGTTGTTTTTATAGCCATCCTAATGGGTGGGAAGTGATCTCATTAAGATTAGTATTTAATGATATTACTAGCACATCTTTTTATGTGCTTATCAATCATGCCTATACCTTACTATAAAGAAATTCTGTCCATTGTAATCTACATTTGTTTTTTGTCTTTTGTTTTTGTTTTTTTGTTTTTTTACCTTGTTGACTTATAGAAGTTCTCTGCATATTCTGGCTATCAAACTTTTATAAGACAAGTGATTTGAAAATACTGTTTTGCTTATTCTGTGAGGTTCCTTTTCGTACTGTTTATAGTGTACACACAACACATTTTTGATTTTGATTCTATCCAACTTATTTTTCTTTTGTTACCTGTATTTTCATTTTCATTATCATGTCCAAGAAATCATTGCCAAATTCAATGGCATAAACATTTTCCTCTATGTCTTCTTTAAAGGTTTGGTTTTTTTTTTTTTTTCAGTTCCAGCTTTTACATTAAGATCAGTAGTCCATTCTGAGTTAAATCTGTACATGCTATAAAGTGTGGGGAAGGGGGCCAACTAAATATTTCTGCATGTATGCATTCAGGTTCTTCAATGATGTTTGTTGAACATCTTACACTTTCTCCCACTAAATTATCTTAGTACCTGTGGTGGTTTGAATGGTATATCTCCCACAGTTTCAGGCATTTGAATCCTTGCTCCTATGTGGGAAGCACAGAGGCTCTTGTACTCACAGATAGGTCCTAAGGGAAACAACTAGAGTTTTGAAGTAGTCAGGTCTTAAGCTTTGTTGTGCACACGGGATTGAGTTAATTATTACAAGTACATTTTTTCACCGAATTGTGTTGTGGTTAAATATTCCTCAAATAAACTACTTGGGGTCAGACTTCCAAAATATGAACCTATGCCAGCTTCTGACTTGTGTTGAACCAAACTGCCCTCTTGCTTCCTGCAGATTATTACTCTGCTGGCCATGGTGGTCCCAGAGACCATTGCAGTTTCATGGAAGTTAATGGTGTTTTCTGGGGAGGCTTAGGAGATAACGCTTTGTTGGAGGAAGTATGTCACTGGAGTCAGGCTTTAAGAGTAAAAACCTGCCAGGCAGTGGTGGTGCATGCCTTTAATCCCAGCACTTGGGAAGCAGAGGATCTGTGAGTTCAAGGCCAGCCTGGTCTACAGAGTAAGTTCCAGGACGGCCAGGGCTATACAGAGAAACTCTTGCTTTCCCTGCTTTGTACTTGTGGTTCATGATATGAACCCTGAGCTTTTGATCCAGCTTCTACCAACTGCCTCTACTCTACCAGGATGGGTGCTAACACTCTGGAATCATCAGATCCCCAAAACCTCTTTCTTCTGTAAGTTGCCTCACTCCTACTGTTTTTTTCACAGCAACAGAAAAGCCACTATAACAGTACCCTTCTCAAAAATCTTTCAAAAATACTCATACATATATATGCAAGTATAGTGTGAGGCTCTTCCACACCACTCATCTGTGTTTGTCTGTACACCCAGGCCTCAATGGTATGATTGTCTGCTCATTTATGTTTGTTTTTAGTGATGGCGATCAAATCCAGGGCCTCAGGTATGCCAGGGCCTTGAGTGTGCTGTTATTGAAGAGATATCATTATTTTTGCAGGCTTCGATTGACTCACCCACATATATCAGTTTGATCAACACTTGGTAGAAACACTGTGAAGACTTCCAGACTCCAAGTTTTCCTATCGCTTTCCTCCAAGTTTGTAAGTCCTGCAATTGAGATGTTAAATTTTGTTCTTTTCAAGTATTTGTTCCTGAGTTGGGTCCCTTGAGAGACTTCATGAATTTTAGGATGGAATTTTAAAGAAAAAGTTTTAAGTTCTGAAAAGTATTTCATTAAGCTTTGAAATACAAATTATGTTAGTTCTCTAGGTTGCTTAGGGTAGGAGCAGTTCCTGTCCAGTACTAAGTCTTCTTATTTAGCAAACTAAAATGGCGCTCCACTGATTTATGTCTTCTTTGTAACCATTAAACGACTTTCCATATTGGCTTCTTTGCTATTAGTTTATTTTAATCCAACTCACTCTACACTTAGAAGTCAATACAGTTTTTTTTTGAAAGTAAAAGAATCCATTGTCGAAAGTCTAGAAATATATAGCTCAGTATAGTTAAAGTTGTATACTAAAAGCTCACAGCTGACCTCATGCTGTGGAAAAACTGAAAGCCTTCCCTTTAGGATACCAAGCAATTTTTTTGGTTTGGTTGATTTTTTTTTTCATTTTTGTTTTTTGTTTTGTGTGGTGTGTGTGTTTGCACATGGGTACACATGTCATAGAGTACATATAAAGAGTCAGGGAATAATGTGCAATAGTCAGTTGTCTTTGTCTGCCCTTCGGGTTACACTGATTAAACTTAGGTCATTACACATAGTGGCTATCTCCTTTGCCTTCCGCACCGTCATCCAAACCTTATTTGTTTTTTAACTTCTTTCAAGAACATTTTATATATAGTTTTAGTTCAGTAAATGCAATTGATTTTGTTTATTAAATTAATCAATTAATTAGTTAACTGATTTTGGATATGGAGTCTTACTATGTATCCCTGGCTGTCCTGGAATGTGCTATGTAGACCAGGCTGACTTTGAACTCACAGAAAGTCACCTGTTTCTGCCTCCTGAGTGCTGGAATTAAAGGTCTGCACTACAACTTCCAGACCAGTGCAATTGATTTTTATATATTGCTTTTGTACTAGGCTACTTTGCTAACTCATTTATTAGTTCTAATAGTTTGGTGATGGAATCATTAGAATGTTTTGCATATAAAACAATGTCATCTGCACACAGATATAATTTTACTGCACACGTTCCATTTTCTCTGTTTTATTTGTTTCCTGAAGGCTTCAACTAAGAATTCCATCACCATATTCACTAGAAACAGGAAAAATAGCACCATTACCTTGCCTGTTACACTAAAGGGAAAGCTTTCAGTTTTTCCACAGGACGAGGTCAGCTGTGAGTTTTAACAAATGACCTTAACTATATTGAGTTGGTTTTCTTCTATTTCTAACCTTTTGACTATAGATCTTTACTTTTTAAAAATAGTATATTGACTGCTAAGGGTAGTATGAGTTGGACTAAAAGGAGCTAATAGCAGAGAAGCCCATTTGGAAACTACTGTTATGTCTTACGTGAAAGACATGGCTTTGAATTTGAGTAGTATCAATACAATAGAGAGGATAAAATAGTAAGAAATTCTAGGAAGGCCAAATAGATTTTAGAAATGGTGCAAGAGTCATTAGGAACAGAGCCTACTCCCTGAAACCCCTAACAAGACAGGCTCACCCACCTGTCCTCAATAAGTCAGTTTCATAAACAAGTATTTAGAGAAAAGGAGACTTAATATTGCATTGGCAAGATCCATTGAGCCCCAAGTCATCTTCAGGTTTCAAATAAAGTTTAGGTTTAAATAGAAGGCTAAGGTGTGTATGTGTAGTTTCGTAATCCAGTTAAGGAGTGATTTCCAGGCCCATCCTTGTCTATCTATCTGGCAAACTCATCTAGCAAGTTGTTCATTTTTCCCCAGGAGGCTTGTACCCACTCTGGTTTCATCCATTTATGTATTTGTTTGTATGTTTAATTCTTACCACAAGATTTCTGGGGGAATTCCAGTTTCTTGGAGTTCATTATTTTAATAGTCTCATAACCAAAGGGAATAATCAAGTGTCTCTAGAGCAGAGGTTCTCAACCTGTGGATTGTAACTCCTTTGGGGGGGAGGATCAAATAACCCATTCACAGGGGATACTTTAGACTATGGGAAAACACAGATATTTGCATTCTGATTTATAGCATTATCAGCATTACAACTATGAAGTATCAACAAAAATAATCTTATGGTTGGGGTCACCATAACGTGAGGAACTATATCACGTTAGGAAGGCTGAGAACAGCTGCTTTAGAGCTTTAGTATGTCTTCACTCCTGTCAGGATGGTACAATGACAGAATGGATCTTCTAGAAAGGGAAAAGTTGGGAATTCGTTCTGGTTTCAGACTATAGAAAACAGATGGAAGGGGTCCTGGAGGGAGCGAATTTTAGGAGAAATGCTAATGGGTCTGTTATGAATGAGATCCTTTGAAGAAGTAGAAGATTAAAGAGAAAGGCGTGGATTGGAAGTAGAAGTCTTGAAGTATTTCTACCCAAGCGCCTGATCAAGTGGTTAAGAAAAATTCAACAGTAATAAATGTCTAGAGAGGGGAGCCAGGTAAGTCTCCCAGTGAAGGAAGTCTGAGACAGGTTCTAAGGGAACACTGGGCCTCCCCAAAGTGGTGGGTCAGTCAAACAATGTGAGGCGGTGGGTGTGGGGGTAAAGAGTGGAGTGGGAAAGAACCCACTCCCACCAGAGTTCTGGTGCTCTGGGCGAGCAGACATTAGAGAACTGCACACGCTTTCCACATGGCCCTGGTGGGCATCTGGCTGTGTTAAGCCACTGATCCCACACAGTGGGTGGTGGACAAGGGGCAGCCCTAGGTACCAGGTTCTCAACCTCGAGCATCCCACACTGAAAGAGGAGCTGAAAACATAATAGGGGCCCTGGGCAGCACTCTGCCCGGATATGAAGGAAGGAGAGGGCAGGGGTAGAGGTGGCGCTGGATGGTTTCCACTTGGGTAAGAGTCCTTGGACAGGTCCATGGCTGGAGCACAGGATGGCCTTCTGGCAGGAGGTTAGATATGGCTCCTTAGGAGAAAGCCCATCCCATCCTTCAAGTACAGTGGGCCTTGATGATCAGAGACAGTCTATGATTTTAGAGCTTTATTGTAGAAAGGCAGAGAGAAAGAGAGAAGGTAGAAAGAGGCTGGCCATGGCCATGTGGGGAGAGGGGGAAAAGGGAGAGAGAAAAGAAGGGCTAGAGAGCAAGAAAGGTGAGAGCTTAAGAGAGTGAGGAGGGGCCAAGCGGTCCCTCTTATAGTGGGCTGTACTATCTTACTGTTGCCAGGTAACTGTGGGGAGGAGCATATTGGGCTAAAGTCAGGTAACTGTGGGAGTGGAGTCTAGCCAGAATGCCAGAAGCTTGGGACATTGTCTGTATGACTGATAGTTACAGGATTATGGACAAGCACCTGATTCTGGGAATGTGGCTTCCATCCCTTGTAGATTTCTCTATTGTGTCACTGGAGCAAGCCCTATTCAACCAAAATAGGCTGCCTACCACAGTCCCACAAAACAAGACTATTGCTTTGTGTCCTGACTCTCCTCACTCCTTTGTTCTCCTTTATAAGTCTATGTAATATGTTCATAATCTCAGTGTAGCTTCAGAGAGCTTGTTAGATCAGCGGGTAAGTAATTGGAGACAGGAAAGGCCCCCTCTAGTAGCATGTCTGACATCATTCTTCAGAGCAGATGTGGCTCCAGCTGTAGTTGATTCTATTCTCTGCTCTTGGTTTTTAGCAGCTTGCTTAGTGCAGCAACTTCCAGGAGTTAAAGTCTAGGAGCCTGGGGCCCCCTAATATGCAATAGCTAAAGATCCCAAGGCCAAGACTAGTAGGGCTGGCTCCTGTTTCTGAGCCTGGAAGCACAGCCTTTCAACACATTAATAACCTGCTGAAGGCTTGGCTTCCCATGCATGGGACACTTGGAAAGAAAATGTGATTTTTCTATTGTTGTTGTTTTTACTGCATAAATAATGCAATCTGACTTTTTAGCACTGTAGAGATTTCTGGGCAGACGACTAAGAAGACCCCCAATGGAGTGAATTTCAGAAGCCTTTTCTCAAATGAGCCTAAATTTCCAGAAGGAATTGGGGCTGAGCATGCAGATACCACCATCTCAGCTGCTGTTTTTCCTGTGACTAGTAGGTCAGATAGTACAGCGGGTCATATTAACCAACACGAGTTGTTGCGGTTAGTTGTCTGCCTTGCCCTATTAAGTAAATTTAGCAATCCTGTGATCCTGCCCTTTTGTTGCTTGTATATGACCAAGGAAAAGATTATAGGCAGCCTGTTCCAATGTCACAAACAATTGGCTCCCTTAGGCAACTATCATGAAAGTATACTAATTCATCAAGGTCTGACTCAGACGTCACAGTTTGTGTCCAAACTTTTGCCTATCTCATTCCTTTGGGTCTGTAATATGTTTACTTCTGCTAGGCATCGGATGGGATCATACTTCACTCTACTCAAAAGCAAAGTGAGTGGCATTCTGATTCTACCTGGCTTAGGACCAAAGGAGTTCTTCACACATACTTTGTGTTTGGGTGAATTGTTGCATAGCTTAATTATTTTGTTAATACAATGTTCTTCCCCTCCCGCTGATCCTGTATAGTTTTTCTTAGTGACTTTGTACACATTTCCTGGGTTTTCCTTAAAAACGTACCACAAACTAAATCTTTTTTAAAAATTTATTACGTATTTTCCTCAATTACATTTCCAATGCTATCCCAAAAGTCTCCCACACCCTCCCCCCCCCCCACTCCCCTACCCACCCATTCCCATTTTTTGGCCCTGGTGTTCCCCTGTACTGGGGCATATAAAGTTTGCCTGTCCAGTGGGCCTCTCTTTCCAGTGATGGCCGACTAGGCCATCTTTTGATACATATGCAGCTAGAGTCAAGAGCTCTGGGGTACTGGTTAGTTCATAATGTTGCACCTACAGGGTTGCAGATCTCTTTAGCTCCTTGTATACTTTCTCTAGCTCCTCCATTGGGGGCCTGGTGATCCATCATAGTTGACTGTGAGCATCCACTTCTGTGTTTGCTAGGCCCCGGCCTAGTCTCACAAGAGACAGCTATATCAAGGTCCTTGCAACAAACGCTTGCTAGTGTATGCAATGGTATCATCGTTTGGAGGCTAATTATGCCTGACCTAAAGCTTTACTACAGAGCAATTGTGATAAAAACTGCATGGTACTGGTATAGTGACAGACAAGTAGACCAATGGAATAGAATTGAAGACCCAGAAATGAACCCACACACCTAGGTCACTTGATCTTCGACAAGGGAGCTAAAACCTTCCAGTGGAAGAAAGACAGCATTTTCAACAATTGGTGCTGGCACAACTGGTTGTTATCATGTAGAAGAATGCGAATCGATCCATTCCTATCTCCTTGTACTAAGATCAAATCTAAGTGGATCAAGGGACTTCACATAAAACCAGAGACACTGAAACTTATAGAGGAGAAAGTGGGGAAAAGCCTCGAAGATATGGGCACAGGGGAAAAATTCCTGAATAGAACAGCAATTGCTTGTGCTGTAAGATCGAGGATTGACAAATGGGACCCCATGAAACTGCAAAGCTTCTGCAAGGCAAAAGACACTGTCAATAAGACAAAAAGGCCACCAACAGATTGGGAAAGGATCTTTACCTATCTTAAATCAGATAGGGGACTAATATCCAATATATATAAAGAACTCAAGAGGATGGACTCCAGAAAATCAAACAACTCCCTTAAAAGATGGGGCTCAGAGCTAAACAAAGAATTCTCACCTGAGGAATACGGAATGGCTGAGAAGCACCTGAAAAAAATGTTCAACATCCTTAATCATCAGGGAAATGCAAATCAAAACAACCCTGAGATTCCATCTCACACCAGTCAGAATGGCTAAGATCAAAAATTCAGATGACAACAGATGCTGGTGAGGATGTGGAGAAAGAGGAACACTCCTCCATTGTTGGTGGGATTGCAAGCTTGTACAACCACTCTGGAAATCAGTCTGGCGGTTCCTCAGAAAATTGGACATAGTACTACCGGAGGACCCCGCAATACCTCTCCTGGGCATATATCCAGAAGATGTCCCAACCGGTAAGAAGGACACATGCTCCACTATGTTCATAGCAGCCTTATTTATAATAGCCAGAAGCTGGAAAGAACCCAGATGCCCCTCAACAGAGGAGTGGATACAAAAAATGTGGTACATTTACACAATGGAGTACTACTCAGCTATTAAAATGAATGAATTTATGAAATTCCTAGGCAAATGGTTGGACCTGGAGGGCATCATCCTGAGTGAGGTAACACAATCACAAAAGAAGTCAAATAATATGTACTCACTGATAAGTGGATATTAGCCCAGAAACTTAGTATAGTGAGATATAAGGTACAATTTGCAAAACACATGAAACTGAAGAAGAACGAAGACCAAAGTGTGGACACTTTGCCTCTTCTTAGAATTGGAAACAATCACCCATGGAAGGAGTTACAGAGACAAAGCTTGGAGCTGACACAAACTAAATCTTAAATGATAGGAAGTTGTTGTCTACAGTGCTGAAGGCAGCTAGTCTACGATCAAGGTCCATCCAGTTTATTTTTTCTATCACCTCTCCAGTTCCTAGTGCTTTCAGGCAGCCCTTGGGTTCTGTGTCTTATGGGTGCTCTCATCTCTGTCTTCATGCTTGGGGATGATGCCCTTGTGCATCCTGAAAGGTTCTCTTTTACTAAAGAAATCAGTCCATTGGGTCTGGGGCCCATTCTAGTCCAGTATGCTCTCATTAACTCATTGCATCTTCATATGTTCATTTCCTAATAACGTAGATTTGGAAGTGTTAGCATTTTGTCTACGCTCCGCCTCACAGTTACCTGGCAACAGCCAGGTGTGCCTGACTCACTATAAAAGGGGCTGCTTGGTCCCTCTGCTCTCTCTTGCCTTCTTGCTCTAGCTCTGTCCTCTGCCCCCCTCTCTCCCCAACCCCCTCCCCACTCACTATCTACATGCTCATCGCTGGCCCCTACTCCTCTACTCCCTTTTGGCCTTTCTCTGTCTCTACTACCCTCTCAACTCCCCTCCCCATGCCCTGAATAAACTCTATTCTATACTATACTGTTGTGTGGCTGGTCTCTTGGGGGAAGTGATGCCTCAGCATGGGCCTATCCCCCACACCTGACTGCACATCCACCAAACATATTCTTTCTCTTTATCATTTTATAAAACACAGCAGGAAGTATGGGTTAAGATTTGAAATTTGAGGACACCATAACTTCTCCTTTGACAGCTCTGTTTTATATTTATTCATTTTTGTGGTGATCTTCGTCTCACAAGTTGTTTATGTTGTTGTTTTTTTGGTGATTTTTTTTTGAAATATGAGAAGGTACTCTGTTCCAAGCACCTTTATGAAATAGCTCTGCTACACACACACACACACACACACACACACACACACACACACACACACAAATCTTTCTTACTTCCTGATCTCAAATCTCTCAGACACAGCCTGGAAAGCTGGAGTAAATAAACTATAATCACCCCCTAATTCAAGATCCTTGGAAATTTTTGGCAACCAATACATCTAGACTTGCTCTTTTCTAGGGTTTCTCTAACCTCTAATTGACAGCAGACCTGGCCATTAGGCAAATTTTTTTTTGCCTCCCATTTTGATAATGTTGACTTCCTTACTTTGGGGGGTTCTTATTGCCAAACATTTCATAATTTAATAAATTTATATTCACCATCATCATCACTGATGGCTATGCAACCTTTCTATCCCTGTGACAGAACACCTTATTAAAGAGCTTAAAGAAGGTTTCTTTTGCCTTACAGCTAGACTTACTATATGGCCCACTCTAGGTGGTGGTAAGGACAGGGACATTTGGTAAGGTAATGTCATTTACTTCTTAGTGACCACAAAACAAAATGAGAGAGTGTAGCAGGAACAGTGGGGCCACCTCTATGTAAATGACAGGGGCTGCACAGTCACAATGGCATCTACTGCAGGAGGAATAATTGAGGACTGCCTGAGAGACCAAGGATTGAGGGAGTAGACAATGCCAGCCAATCAGGAACTGCGATCTAGAAGAGATGCTTTCTTGGAACCAATGGGGCATAGGTGGAGGGTATTAACGAAGCTTGCAGCAGTGTTCAGATGAGCTGGCTGCATCGTTTCTCCCAGAGTTTGTGCTGTTGACTCCATGCCACATCACCTCCAATCCCCAATGGCAGGTAGGGTCAGGTGGTATGTAGTCCAGGGCACAGGCCGCAAGAGAGAACCAGACTGAGATCCCAATATCCCTTAGAAAGGAACAGTCTGGTTACCTCATTCCCTACAACTGTGTCTCACCTTTCATAGGTCCCACCATTTTTTCCTAATAGTGACCAAATGTTAACACATTAGTTTTTGAGAGGCGTCTAAGATCAAATCTATTATTCAATGATTTGAAGAACCTAATACGGTTTTTCACACCATGTTTTTTTTTTTTGTTATGTCAAAGTGCATTCATTATTTAGTTTTGAATGACACTGAGGAGAAATTTACCTAAACATACTGAAAAATGCTCATATAGGGGTGTCAAAATGATGTTCTAGCCTTCTCAGACTCTGTTGCATTAAAGAACTGGTAGGTCAAATATTTAGGTGGTCCAGATCCATTTGGCTCATCCCTCTCATCCTCTTCCTTCTTTTATATGTCTTCCTCTAGGTTCATGTTATGTCTGTGAGTCATTAATAATATTCACATCTAGCTTCATTCTTCCAAACTTTTGTTTGGCACCCCTGCCCCTGGCATAGCCTTTCCTTATCATATCCTGGAGACCCAGATGAAATTCACACACACACACACACACACACACACACACACACACACACACACACAAGCACACGCATACTTGCACATGTACAGCCCTTTCTTACGTCCCCAAGTCAAGTAGCTCGTTCTGTCCTCAAAACTGCCATTGTACTGTATCTGCATTTTTATCTCTTAAAACACTAGAATTAAAACACTTAAAACACGTCATTGATTTTCAGCTCCAAATTGTACATCCATCAGTTAAACTGTCAAGTCTCAGCTTACTCACCTGAAAAGTGGCATGCTCTTCAGCAGTTAGTTATGAACTTCACTCCTGTATAAGTTCAATAGGGGACTGTCTCATACAGCTGCTTAGCCTGTAGCCTAACTAACATTCATGTGGCTCTTCACAAGGGATTAATTCACACCAAAACATGAAAACAGCTTGGCAAATGGCCAAAAACACAATAAATTATTTGCTCCTCAAACATTGTAGGTAGACTTTCCTAGGGACTGAAAATATCACCTTCAGAGTCTTTTTATAGTTTCTTGCTTGTGCCTCACTATAAACTTAGGGAGTAGGAATTAGTTTTTTTCTCATTGTGTCATAGAAACCAGGTCTCCAACAAGAAGCTTGTTAACACTAACATGCAAATATTCAGCATTCCTGGTAACCCTGGAGAGGAGGGACACAATAACCTGTGGCCGGACAAAGCTGCTTCTAAAGGTTCTCTTGATGCAGAGGCCTAACTCCTAATTAAAATCTAAGCCCTACCTAAAACAAGGTAAAATGTGTGAGGACTTAAATAATGCTATTTTAATCACCCTAGCTTTTTCCTTCTTGTTAGCCTAAAATCGAGTTGAAGTAACCAGGCAGCCTCTGATTCTATCACAGACTTTGTCATTCAAGAGACATTTTAATAAAATTACATGGCCAGGGGTAGAATACTTGTATCCACTTTCATAACTCATAATAAACACGTGAGACTCCCTCCCTCTTTTCACAAATGGAGAAATGAAGATACACAGAGGTCAGGCAACTTGCCCATAGTTCATAGTCAACAAGTGAGATCATCCGAGTTAAGTCCTCCACATCTTAGCTGGCAGTTTTGAAGGGCCTGGTTAACTCTCAGTCGCTGCAGTCTGAGCATCCCTAATCCAAAGATCCCAAGTTTGGAGTGCTCCCAAAGCAGATTGTGGAGCACTTCTGCATCATAGATTTGTTGATTAAGATTTTCTAACAGGTGAATAACAAAATCCAAATAATTTGAAACATGTTATGCCTATATATTTTGAATAAGGGATGGCCAACTGTATTTTCACAATTTTGAATAGTAGGTAGAGATATCAATTAAATTCTTCCAACTCTAATTTCACTCTTGCACTTTCCCTCTTAGACTCCCTGTACCACACTTTGCATGAGATAACCCACCCAAGCATGTTGATAGCATCCCTTGCACAGATAGCCTCTGTGCCAAGGTTTGCTGTCTGTGATTTCTATGCCCTTGGCCTCTAACCACCACATGAACGTCATCCACAGCAATAATGACGAGTGCCTGCAGCTCAGACCACTGAGAGAAGTCCAGTGTTGTTCTGTTCCCCTCCTCTTATCTCATGTCCACATCAGCATCTCCATTTGATGGATGCAGAACACTGAAGTAACTTTTCAAGGCCACACAGCTAACATCCATCAGCTTCGGTTGGCAACAACCCAGATGGCCTCAGAAATCTTCTTCTCAACCACCATGGTACTCCATCTCTCTTATTCCATGGGGAGGGCTCTGTTTCAGTCACCTGAGGCATCAACGTACCCATGACCCCTGAGCATTTGAACTGCTTAGTCCCAGCTCATAAGCTGTTGATTCTCTAGTTTGCCTTGCTACATGCCGTTGGGCTTCACAGATTCCTGGGTACTGAACTTTCTCTTTGGAAATCTGCTGGAATTTGTGCCTGGGACAGCTGCCTGGACCTCTTACTCTTGCCCAGCCCAAACTTTCTGGAAATCTGCTTTGCCTGCCTCCCTGGATACCAGGTCACCACCCTCCAGGCCTCCCCAGTGGCCTCCCCAGTAATCCCCCCACCCTGTACGTGCAGCTGTTTCTGGAGGAGCTACACTCAGGCCCAACCCCAAATGCCTGTTGTGACATCCTGAAAGAATCTGACTGAGGCCACTTGGGTGTTAGCCCCGTCTACAGACTCGAAGCATAAGAGGTATAGAGGAAAGAGCCAGCTGAGTCCCTACACAATAGCTATGTGCAAGTTATTCCGCCTCCTTGAAGTTTATCAGCTGCAAAACTAAAAGCAGTGATGCACATCCCATAGTGAGGTTAGTGGGTTCAGTGAGATTGATTGCATGTTGTATGTGAGCTTGGGCACAATTTGGGGAAGATATTCCTCTGGCATGTACACGCTCTCTAAAGCCTAGAATCTCATACTTTTAATAAAAATTCAGTTTGGAAAGAGAGAAATATTGAACTTTGCATTTTGGTGAAATAGCTTAGAGAAAATATCCTTCTCAGGGCATGTCCTCAGCAGGAGTCATCTCTCCCCCTTCCTCTTTTTTAAATGGAAAATAACAAAGTCATTAGTTGTCACTTTTATGCTCCAATTTTCAAAGGTGTAATTCAAATAAAGTTAACACTAAAGTAATAAACCAATATATCATAGAAAGTTTCATTAAAAAGGAAAGTGTTTTAGATTTACTTTTTCAAGATTCTACATGTTATTTTGCTTTTTTGAGAAAGAGTCTCAGTGTCAGGCTACAACTGATCTCAAACTTAAAATTATCCTCCGTCAGTACTAACAGTTTTGGGATCCACATGCAAAGAGAGAATTAGCATCAGGTTGGAGACTATATCTCTACATTTCAAATGACTGTCCTATTTTGTGCCACTTGTGTAACATAAGAAAAGGTATTTAACCTCTCTGGGCTTCTGTCTGCAGAAGCAGGAATCACATTGCCTTATAGAAGTATCTTGAAGTTTTCACAGATATGCCATCTGTGCAGTGGCTGAACCATGAGAAAGCCTCAGCCAGTACGATCTTTTCCATCTGTCTTAGTCAGGGTTTCTATTCCTGCACAAAACATCATGACCAAGAAGCAAGTTGGGGAGGAAGGGATTTATTCAGCTTACACTTCCACATTGCTGCTCATCACTAAAGGAAGTCAGGACTGGAACTCAAGCAGGTCAGGAAGCAAGAGCTGATGCAGAGGCCACGGAGGGATGGTACATACTGGCTTGCTTTCCCTGGCTTGCTCAGCTTGCTTTCTTAGAGAACCCAGGACTACCAGCCCAGGGATAGCACCACCATCAGTGGTCCCTCCCACACTTGACCACTAATTGAGAAAATGCCTTACAGCTGGATCTCATAGAGGTATTTCCTCAAGGAAGGATCCTTTTTTCTGTGATAACCCGGCTTTTGTCAAGTTGACACATAAAACCAACCAGTACACCATCCCTCTACCACACTGCTGTGCTGATGCTAACAACAAGGAGAACAAGATTGGAGGGGCACTAGGATGTAGCTCAGCAGTTCAGTATTTGCCCAGCATACAAGAGGCCCTAAGTTTTGTCCCTAGAATTGGAGTGAGCAGGCTAATTTCAGGTATGGTATGTCAACGCAGTAATTTCAGGCTTCAAGATGCTCATAAGAGCAGAGAAAGGCTCTTTCCAGAAAACAGTATTGGAGAGTTGGTTAGATCCTGCCATTGGCAAACTTCTGGGGCTGTTCATTGTTTGAAGGCCTGGTGCTAGAAAACAGTGGACTGGAAAGAAGAATTGCATTTGGCACCAGAGCATCTCCAGTCCAGATATAAAGTTGACATTCTGTGGACTCTATCACATTCTTCTATCCTACCTTAACAGCAGAAAGGAAAGCTGACCAGTCAAAGGTCAAACATTTTTTCTTCACTTAGCCTCATAAAAGTCCTCTCCAGTATGTGATGCTAGCTCTACTTTACATTGGAAACCCAGTCTTCAAGGAATTTGCCAAGGCTCATGAAGTTGGACCTAGCTCTTTGACTCCAGAGCTTAGATTTACTTGAGTACACAGCTCCTTAAGGCTTGTATGTCTTTAACTGAGACCACAGAGAATGGCTGTCCTATTCCTGGATAGCTCTTGGATGTGACAACTAGTATGGTTTGTTAAACACAAACCATTTCTGGAGGTGAGACATCTCATTCATTGTGGCTATAGGGAAAACACTACCACAAAAAAGGTCCAAAGCAAGGATGTTGCACCAATGGACATTTTAGTCCTAAATAAGGACCATATTTACAGGAGTGCTGTAGAGTGACTGTGACTTTGTCCAGGAAATAAACATAGCGATACAGTTCATTCATCCCAAGAGCAACAACTTAGCTCTTAGTACCTGGACTTCCCTGTGGATAGCTTCTGCCAACTCAATAGGGGGTTCTCATCCCTGTCTCTGCAGGCACCATGTCTGTTTCAGATGCAGTGAAGTCTGAGCTTTCTGTGAGGTCACCAGAGCCCAGGGGCTTGACCTGAATCTAGTTTAATCAATTTTATCACAGCCCCTGGGGCTAGGGTGGGTATGGAGGGAGAGCAGTTTTCCTGAATTCTGGCTCAGACTGCTTCAACATCTGTTGAAAACAAGGGAGTTTACCACATAGCCCTCGGACAATGAAGCACTTGATTAATACTTGGCTCCCTAAAGCAACCTTTATAAAGAAAAATGCCATTAAAAACATCTTCTTCTTTTTCTTCCCTCCATCGTTCAGAGAGGGTATGCACAGGACCAACCACAGAGAGAGTCCTCAGTGCCTGGTTCTCCCTGTAGATTATTATTCCACTATCAGGTGTGAGAACAGAGACATCGGGCTCTCTCTCTCTCTCTCTCTCTCTCTCTCTCTCTCTCTCTCTCTCTCTCTCTCTCTCTCCTCCAGCATGACCTCTACACTGTCTGGGTGCAGGTTGAACAGGGACCAAAGCAAAAGGCCAACAATGTCTGTAGCAGCCCCCCAAAATGGTAAACAGAAACGTTATTGGGTAAACAAAGGCCTAAGGGCAGGTTTTGTGAGGGCTAAAGTTATCTTTTACGTTTTAAATGACTGTGTTTAAGAGATCTTTGAAGCAAATGCCTCTAACCTGTAAGTCCCACTTGCCCAAAGACAGATAACTTCCTGGAATGCTGGGAACTGTTCATGGAAGATAACAAGCCGGGTGTTTCCACTTCAATAAACAAGGTTGGTTGTCCCAACTGCACAGGATGTGTTACATAGCAAGTAGGCAGGCAGTATATAGGCAGGAAGTACATCAGGATGTATGCTTGTCCTAGATTGGATGTTGGCAGGAAGTGTGTAGCCTTGTGGGTTTTGCCTTGACAAGTACCTGACTAAAGTAATTCTCAGTGACACTCTGTGAATCTCAGGTATGGAACTGGTTGGTATCCATCTTCCTGGCCAGCTTTGTTATTTAAGATTCTGAGCTTTAATAAAGCTTGCTCTGGAAATTATGGTAGTGGTCTTATTCTCACCTGGTAAGATTAAATTTCTGTTTACAGGAATCTCCCTTAAGCTACCCTCAAAGGTCAGTTAACTTTAGCAAAGTTATCTAGATCTTGGTCAATCAGGTTCAATCAAGTCCTGATGGAACTTGTATCAGTTCAAAGACCCACCACCCTGCTGACGGTCATATAAAATCCTCTTGGTTTTCTCATGTTTTGCTCTTCTCTCTGACCTTCCAGGCAGCCTTGGCACTCAGTGTGCTGTTTCACTATACTCTTGCTTATGAGGGCATAGTAAAACCACTGAACTAGACTGGTCCATGGATGGGAGAAGGTTTTGTCCTAGATATCTAGAGAGAGAATAGCTACAGGCATGTGGGGAATTCAAAGCTGCCATGGCAGACTGATTTCTTGAGAGCAGAGAGAAAAAAAACTCATTGGGGGTAGCTCTCGGATTATAAAGGTAGCAGGTGCCTAGGACCTGCAAACTGCAAGAGCCTAGGCATTTAGGCTAGCAGGGAAGTGGGCTGGTAGGCTAAAAGAGGCTGGTGGCTTTGCTGCACACAATAGATACATCTTGATAGGAGATGTCTTATTAGACAGAGGCATGGGGAGATAGGGAAGTGGCTGTCTTGGTAGACAGAAGCACACGTCACAGGTTTCTGAGGAATGCTGAGCCATAGTATCTGCTCACCACATTCACCTCTTAGGAGTACTTTCAAGAGAGAACCTCTGTTGAGTTGTTTTCTCAGTGTTCCATCTCTTCCATGTTTTATATCACTGGAGGCCATTTCAGAGAAGATACAGCTCTTCTATAGAAGATCAAATAAAAGAAGCATTCAGTGTTTGGGAAATGACACTCTTCATGGCTAAAGCTTGGACTAGCTCCTTATATATCTGCTTATACTTGGACAGAGCCACTCCCTCTTAGATGCTGTTGATTAAACTGAGCCAAGTCTCCTTATCTATGCCTTTGTTTTCACTGAGCAAGGGCCAACTAAAGACTAGAAATACTAAATAGAAACTTCCAGAAGCAAATAACTCATAAGCTTTAATTACAACGAATTCTGAGCAGGATCATGGAATTTGTCCTAGCAGAATATGACCATTTCTTTGCTCATCATATTTCCATCAGCACCAATGACTTCCCACCCTTTGATTACAAATACCAGATTGATAGCCACAGTTTTGAAGGCCTGTGTATAAGTAACACTTCTTTTATCTAATGCTCCAGAGCCCAAGAGTAGCAAGGCTGGGAATTTGACTATGTCAAAGAAACATGATAGTGCGCTTTTTAAAAGTTTCATCTCAAATCAAATGAGAAGTCTAAGACAACAAGGTATTAGAATGGGGAGACTATATTAACATAACTTTGTATTTGTTATAATTTTATTTTATTATTAGTTTTTATTAAGTTCATTTCACAACTAATATGCAAATTAAACATAGCCATGGGTGTGCATATGTGGGAAAACTTAGTGGAACAGAGTTCCATGCTATCCTCATATTTTCAGTTTCAAGTATCCACAGCAAGTCTGGAAACATTTTCAGAAAATAAAAGGGGGACCATGTTTGGAAATGTACATTCTTCCTCCAGAGAAACTTCAAAACCTGAGGGCAGTTTCTGGAGAGGTAGAACTATCTCACTATGAGGACAAATCAGGGAGATCTCTAATAATTAATTTATAGTGCTAACCGTCTGAGGCTGCCTGCAGAGGCCAGTTAGAAGAATGGTCATCTCTGCTCCACTGTGAGTGCCCACAGAAGTTGACCTTAGGGGAGAAACCAGAGCCCAAGGGAAGAGAATATCATAGTAAACTTGCCTCATCCACTTCAGTGTTGGAAATAGATAAGGAAAGATTCTTTGTGACCTATGTCTCCATTAGATGTCCATCAGTTGCTTGTGACTTTTCTATATAGAACTGAGTTCCCTGTAGTAGTGTCCATACTTTGTAAGCACACTTACCGCCATGTGTGACTGGACCCTGGAAGGCCTTTAACTCATCACACTGGTCTTCCCAGAATCCCATCTGTGCTCCTGGGGAATCCAAACACTGTGGGTAGAAGATCAATCTCTTCGGTGGTTGGCCTAAGAAGATATGGAACTAGAAGCTCTGGAGTTTTCAGTTCTTCCTCTAATATCTACTAGCTCATAAAGCCAGTCTGAAGAGAAAAAGAGATCAAGACATCCCATCAGCAATCAGAGAAAAGCACAGCATTGCTGGGTTTCCTATAGTGTCCTCTTCTCTAGTTCCCCTATTCCTCATGGAGCTCACTTGTGACCTTGGTAGTCCTAAGTCAGCCCTGCATTTTATGATGGCTTAGTTTACTTACTTACATAACTAGCTTTGTTCCAGTTCTGTTACCTTTAACCAACAGAACCTGGTATCATTCACATTTGCCTCTCTAAGCCTGTTTATTTAGCTTTAAGTCAAATGACAGTTAAATCAATGCAGAGAGGCATACCATGAATGAAACAAAATGGTATAGAAGATTTTTGTTTTGAGTTTTCAAAATACTGATTAAAAAAAGAATGGAGACACTTATGAGTGTCTACACAATATACATGATGTGATGAGGAATATATACACACAATATACATGATGTGATAAGGAATAGTTTATTTCTTGTCTACTTGTATTGAAAGTGAAAAACAAAGAATAGAACTATGTAAAGATATATTTCAAATAATTCAAGGCCATTATGTGTGGGTCCAAGTTTTGCCTCTCTGCTAGGGTGCTGTGCCAACAAAATGTGGAGTTCTAGACTGCATTTATCCCTGAGCTGATGTTGTCTGATGCTGTGCTGGAGAGTGAATATACCATGCAGAGGGTGGAAAAACAGAGCCTAGGATGTAGAAGGCCAAAGCTGGAGTTCTCTGATTCCAGGGCATACAGTGCTGGAAAACCACACAGAAGAATCAGGAATAGAGGATCAGGTGTCCCTGGGGCCTGTGATGATGAACATGGGGCTGGGAGCTCCCAAACTCCTAGACATCCAGGCACAGCTGGGTCACATGGAGTTGGAAATGGAGTTGGGGGCTTCAGCCCAACGAAAATGAGTCTGGGGATGGGGGAATGGGGAACTCTGGCTTAGCTCATTTATGATTGTCTTTAGATTAGCAGCAGTTTCTGGGAGTGCAAGGGGCCTTCTGCAGGTGACTTAGGCTTCCAGCTCTATAGGCAAGGGCCTTCTCCATGCTTCCCATGGAGGTTTTTAATGGAAGAGACAGTCCTCGGTTCCAAACTGTTGATCAATTGTTCATCATAGAAAATAGGTGCATGCCACCTCCTCAGAGTTCACCAGAGATTAAGTACCTTTTCCATGGAGGAATGTCCAGGAAGGGGAGCTTATTGGCTAAACCTACAGGGCCTCTAGATATCTCATTAGCATGGAGAACTCTGTTTTGGGCTACGTGACCACAGGCTATGTTTCCTATGATGGAAGTGTGGCACATGTTCCAGGCCAGGAATCTAGTAGGAACAGGGAGCTGTCTACCATCTCAGGTGGGTGCTTGGGTGCTGGGGACTCTGAACCCACTCAAACATACCAAGTTTCCTGGCATGGTCCACTGTCCCACAAATTATGCTTACAATGCTGGAAGAAAATTCATAAATCTCATTTCAAGTCTAATCCTCTGTGATAGACTTAAAAATCAATCGTGTTTCTGTGGAAGCATGCTCAAAGGCAGCTTCAGGAAAATAGCTCTTAGGTCTTTCCTTCTAGGGAGATGGTTCTAGGGTTTTATGACTGTGAAGAGACACCATGACCACGGCAACTCTTATTTAGGAAAACCTTTAATTAGGACTGGCTTACAGTTCAGAGGTTTAGTCCATTATTGTCATGCCAGAAAGCATGGTGAAATGCATGTAGACATGGAGCTAGAGAAGTAGCTGAGAGTTCTACATCTGGATCTGACCAGCAGGCAGTGGAAAGAGAATACCACACTGGGTATGGCTTGAACATCTGAGACCTCAAAGTCTACTTCCTACTGACACATTTCCTCTAACAAGGCTATACCTCCTAATTGTGCCACTGCCTATAGGACCAAGTATTCAAACACATGAGTCTATGGGGGCCATTCCTATTCAAACCACCACAGTCATCAAAATTTTTGGTACTGATTTTGTGGTACTCAGTGTCAGCTGAAAACTGTTTCTTGAAAAGGTCATGTTTTGGTTGAATATGAAATTGGTGGGAAATGAGGAAACTGAAACTTATAGGCAAATTGTATCTTATATATTCTACCAACATCATGTCATGTGAAAAATTAAAAATGGGAATGTCAGAAAGTTTAACACATGCCTTCCGTACAACAACCTTTAAGTAGAAGAGCAGATGTCAAGTTTCTCTATGCTAGAGTCTCTCCTTTTTTCCTCTCATGTCTTGAGATACCTTGCAGTGTTCAATCTAATTGATGCTTAGGAAATGGTGTGAAGTAGAGGAGAAAAGAAGAGATGTTGCCCAAGTGGTACTAATTATCAGGCCAATAGGAGGGAAAGATTGCTGGTAATCTAGTGTATATTATGGTGTTATAACTAATTATATATGCATAAATCAAAACAGATTAGAGGACTTTAAATGTTGCCACAAAACTGAGATAATAAACATGCTACTTAGCTTTATTCCATTATTCTTTACTACATATATTGAAATATCACATTGCGCCACCTAAATGTGTATAATTATTGTAAATTAAATGGAAAATAATATTTAAATATATATTTTTTAAAACTTGAAATAACATTTATTATCTCCAGTGAGTCATGGATTTAAAGGCAGCTGGGCTGAGTGGTTCTGGCTTGGGTGCCTCGTGAAGCTAACAGCCAAGATGTCAACCAACATGTTTTCATCTGAAGACTTAATTGAAGCTGGATGGTCTGCTTCCAATAGCTTTCCATTGCTAATACTCAGGTGCTGGCTGTATTCTTCCCATGTAAACTTCTGCATGATTTCTTGAGTCCCTTCCCAACACAGGATCTGATTTTCATTGGAAATCAGTCCAAAAATTGTGCCACAGGGATGACAGCCTTCTCAAAGCCTAACCTCAGACGTCACAGTGAGTCACTTCCCTCACAATTTATACATTATAATTCTGATCCACATTCAGAGGATGAAGAGAAAGCTTGACTTTAGAAAGGGGGAAAATTGCAGGGTTATTTGAAGGGACCACTCTTAATAACATGGAAAAACTGTTAGCTCTGTGAGCTTTATGTACGGCCTCCACTTTCAAGGCAGAAGCTTTTCGTGTGTCTTGGGTCAAGATCAGACTGCCCATCATGGCCACTAATTCTTTGTATCCTGGAATCCTTCCCAACTGGAGCCAGGTCTGTCTTCACTTAATTTCACATGCCTGACTACTTTTATTGCTTCTAAAGCAGTGATTCTCAACCTTCCTAAGGCTGCAGCCCTTTAATGCAGTTCCTCATGTTGTGATGACCCCAAGTGTAAAATTAATTTTGTTGCTACTTAATAACTGTAATTTTGCTACAGTTAAGAATCATAATGTAAATAGTTTTGGAGATAGAGGTTTGCCAGAGGGGTTGTGACCCACACGCTGAGAACTACCAAATCTAAAGTGTTGTACTATTATATTCCCTATCTGAAAACTCTAAAGAGCCTTCCTTGGTCTCTCTCTGCAACACAGAGATCACCTCTTCATCAGCCTCCCCATCATCTCAGTCCACAGCAGATTCTGTCAGATGCTCTCAGCCTTGGGTGTCTCTATGACACCTTTCCATTGCAGCTATGTAAAGGCGTGCCTGTGATTCATGTGTCTTTCCCACTGTCATTGGCTCTACTAAGACTGCATTTAGTTTTATTCAGCTGGGTCCCCTTTGCACAGCATTACTGAGCACACAATATGTACTTATCCCATTAGAATATGCCAAAAGAATGAAGCCGGAGCCGACGATCTTATAACCGAAGGTATTTGAGCATACCTTCTCTCTGTCTTTTTTTTTTTTTTTCCCTCTCTGACTCTTTTGCAGGTGTGTTTCAGGGAGGTCTGAAATCAGAACAGGGAGACTATGATATGTAGGATCCTGTACTGGCACAACATCTATAAGATGCTGTCCTGCTGTGCTGTGCTTACCACTCCCTACCAAGCTCACTCTGCCTCTCCTATTCCACTTTCCTTTGGCTAGAAGAGCATCTCCCAGAAGGCAGCCTGTCTCAGCGCAGCTAGCCTCCTGACATGTATCCCACACAAGGAAAAACTGTTGGAGTCTCTGAGAACCACTGCCTAGGACTGCAGGAGTCTCCAGAGGCTTCTTTCAGGAACCTTACACAGAGAAGGCTTTCTCCAAATACAAGCCCACAGGGCTTTTAAAAGCACTTCTAAAACGGTGTGTTCCTAGCAGCCATTTTTGATGGGCCTAAGGGATTGTAAGAGCTTCAAAAACTACTACTCAGCCTGTTCCCCCATATGGAGCAAGTTCCATACACGGCAACTTTAAAGACAGAGCCACTTTGGATTTTGCTGTACTCTGTAAATGAAAGCCTCTGCAGGTCCTATCCAAGAGGTTCCAAATGGAGAGTACAGTGTGATACATAGTGCTCATCACCCTAGAGGCCATGTGCTTCTCACAGTGAGCAACTGTCCCAAATTATCACAGAACTGTAAGTAGTCTCCTATAGGAAGCTTGGTGTAAGTCTATCTTCCTTGTTGCCGTCTTTCTTCACATTATAGCATGCTGTGGATTACTACACATTCTTACGCACACAAGCCCTCAAGTATACAATCATCTGCCTGCACACACATGGCCCATGGTGCACCTGGGAAACTGCCCAGGTGTACTGCTTAGCATATGGCCAGCAATGAGTGAGACGAGCATTCGTCTATTGAAGAGTTCTTCCTGCTGCTTTTCTTTGTTTTTACTTCCTCATTTTTTCCTTTCTTCTCTTCTCTTCTCTTCTCTTCTCTTCTCTTCTCTTCTCTTCTCTTCTCTTCTCTTCTCTTCTCTTCTCTTCTCTTCTCTTCTCTTCTCTTCTCTTCTCTTCTCTTCTCTTCTCTCCTCTCCTCTCCTCTCCTCTCCTCTCCTCTCCTCTCCTCTCCTCCCCTCCCCTCCCCTCCCCTCCCCTCCCCTCCCCTCCCCTCCCCTCCCCTCCCCTCTCCTCTCCTCTCCTCTCCTCTCCTCTCCTCTCCTCTCCTCTCCTCTCCTCTTTCCTCCCCTCTCCTACCCTCCTTTCTTTCTTACTTATACATTTCCCTTTCAGTTTTTAACTAAATGAAAATCACATGCCACATATAGAGTGTCTGTTTCAGTGGGAAGAACAGGTTTAGAGGTAGATGGAGCAGGAGGATTTCTCAAGAAGTCTGAAATAAGCCCTCTGAAGACCTTCTATGGTTTGCACAGGAGCCTGAGGTGCAGTATCCTACAATTCATTCTCTTCAAGCCCAATAAAGAATCCCGTTTTACATAAACAGGAGAACTGGGGTCCAAAGAGATTCTATCAGCCTCTATGCACACATAGTTCACTGCTTCCTAGCCATGCCTAACTGCTTAATGCTATAAAACAGATACCAGTGAAGGACACTATGGGAGTGCAGAGGAGGAGAGATTCGCTTTCAGCTAGGTAGATCAGGCAAGATCCTAGGGCTATGGTAAGATAGACACTTTCTTCTTAAACCAGTCTGCTTTGTGCACAAATGACATATCTCCAGTTTATGCTTAAATATCAAAGTTTGCCCAGGGTTGGCGGGGCTTGCTTACTAAATTTCACTCTGATTCAAAACACTGCCCCGAGAGAATGTCCTGTCAATCTTCTTCCTATGACATCTGTTCCACTGCTCAACCCCGACTGCCCACAGGGCAGGAAGTTCTGAACAATTGACACAGTCACTAAGAGAGATTGTTTTTGTTGAGCCACAGGCTGTGTCTCTGTGGTTTCCACCTCCTGATTCTGTGTTCTTGGAGCATCATCAGACTGATGGGTTCCATGATCATGAGAGCATCACGATGTGCAAAGACACCCTGTACATGGTCCCTGAGTGCTTGTCTTCAACTAGACACTCCCATTCCTCCTCCTGGCATGGAGACACAGTAGGACAAGGCAGAAAGTGTGCTGATTCTAGAAACAGACTAATGAATCCTGCTTATCAAACAGCTTAATGACTCAGAGCTTGCAAATATTTGGATAACATAACTCACCTCATAGAGTGTTGCTTTCCTTATTTGCCTAATAAAGATAACTGCAGAGGTGAGTGATCGTCATCCATGTAGATGTATGATCAGCATGCCTGAAAGACTGTAAACTATAGAAGATGTTGTTAATCTGATATGGAAGTCCTGAGCAACAAATTGCTTTCTTCTCCAGGAACAAGCAGGGGAGCTCATTGGAAAGATCACAGGTTGGGATAAACAAGTGTTTAGGGGCCCAAGACATTTACAGTTGACTGAAATCTCTCAAAGGCATTCAAAATGCCTACCTAGAGCAGAAATGCCTAACTTTAGTTTTGCACCCAAATCACCTGGAGATCCTTCCAGAGCAGAATGCTTGGCCTGAAGTTCAGGAAGTTGGGATGGTTCTGGGAGTGTGTCCACCATGTCCCAGGAGGGAAATGATACCTTTGGATCACATTTCGAGAAACCTGATTCTGAAACTAAAGCAGTACTTATGTAATAACAACTTTCACAGGTACTGCGCAGCTGCTTTGTGTATGTCATCATACATAAAGTACACACAATTCTTACATTTCTTCAAAGTAGCCATGTAATTGGGTCTTATTTGTTTATTTCAGGAAGCCTTACTATGTAGTCTAGGCTAGACATGAACTCATAATCCCTCTGACTCTGCTTCCCAAGTGCTGGGGTAACAGGCTCAGGATGACTTTGGAGACAGACACCAATGCTAGAAGTTCATTAACTTTACTTTTGATGGTACCAGAACTAGAGAGAGCATCATCCAGCTCTGATGGCAGGAGGTCTATACCCTCTGTTGCAAAGTTCTTGTAAACCAAGGCACAGAGTGGACCATATTAAAGAGAGCACATCTATAATGGGTAGTTGGATTTGTTTTCAAATGCAGATCCACCTGACCCCAAAGTCTAAGCCCTTTACTCCATCCAGTATGAAAAACATTCCAGCTATGTGCATTCTAGCTAGAAGCCAGGGACCTGCCGGATTTCATTCTGTCCTGTCCTTATTGCTTGACTTCTCCAGGTAATTGTTTCCTTTGTACACTCAATTGGTGGAGTAGAGCTGGCTTTTGTGGGGAATCAAATGAGAGCAGCCGGAGACGAAGTTAGAGCAGCCATTTCTTCATTCTGCCTTAGCTAGTGCTTTTCTTTCAGAGGTTGGAAAGAAACCGGGACTCTGCAAGTGGGGAACCGGCCTGTCAGCTGCACGGGCCTTGGCTTGCAGTGTTCATTAGGGCTGGGCGGGCCTCAGGAGAGCACCTGGGCTGAGAAAAGTAAACTTGTCTCAGTTCTTTAGTCCCTGACTCCCTTCTAGAGTGGAGCCCCAGCGCAGCTGCCAGGCACTAATGCGACCAATTATTTCTGTCCTCAGTTACTAGGTAATAAATCCAGCCCTGGCACCAAGTCGATGGTTTGGCGTGGGAGAAAGCTTGGTTTTAGGATCAACTGCAGCTCCTCGCTGTGGGATTGTGGCTAGGAATCTCAGACTTGAAAAAAGAGTATTGCTGTAGGAGTGCATCACCAACTGCCACCTGGGTATGACAGCCATGTCCTTGCTGTACTCTTCAGCACAAGACAGATGTGGAGTCCACTACCAAGGCTAAGAGACACTACATTTGAGAAGAGCTTAGGTTTCTGAGAGGCCACTGAGGACATCTGTGTTTGTGCACCTACATGGACAGCACACAGTCAAGCCTGGCCTTTTCCTGGTCTCAGTCTTTGCAAATGCCATCCCATCTCCCTGTACAGGATGCTCTGCCTTGGTTCTTTGCACATCTGGAGCATCTGCATTCTTCAGTTATATCCCAAAGATCACCTCTTTCCCTACATCCCATCTAAAATTCCTCCTTTGTTTTTTCAGACATCTTCCTATCATCTATCTTCTTTAGCCCCACGTGAAATATGTCATTTATCTTAGTATTTTGGAAGCAATGTGTGTGTATGTATAAAACTGCCACGTGTTGTAACATCTGAGCAGCCTTCTGAGCAGGCACCTGGCAGCCTGCTCTGCAAACTGCTCTGCCCTGAGACTGGGGGGCTTGACATCACAATTCACATCTTCAGCTGGTTATGGGACCATTCAGGTTTTAAAACTCAAGAAAACTAAAGCAAAGTGCAGGCGTCAATTGTGTGTTTTGCAGAGCTGAAATGCTTCTTATTCATTCGTCTCCCTTTCTTATCCTCAGCAATGATTATTGTATGCTAAATTTGCTTTAAAAAAAAAAGGACAAACAAAATGGAAAAGAAGAGTCCTTGTTTTGAATTCAGTAGGAAGTGCAAGGAGGCCAAAATGAACAGTTAGATGCTAAGGTAGTAAGTTTACTGATAAAGGAACGAAAACAGCTACATCATGACGTACATGACAACATAGAACCTAGACATAGGCAGGGCTGAGAGAAATGGAGGTGAGCCAGCAGCTTACAGACAGGTGTTGGCTGACATGGTGGAAAGGAACATGAACCTGCATGTCTCCACAGAGTATCAAAATTCAATTCCCATTCCCATACACCACGCCCACACACTGACTACCAGTTTTGTCCTAACAGGGGGATGACTGGCTCCTTCCTGGCCTAATCCATATGTCTCTCTGTCATCTGGATTCTAATTTCTGACTTCTCCGTACCAAGTACTGTGCTGCTTAAAGTCTGTATTAAGTTACTGTTTAATGATCGAGTTCTCAGGGTTTGAGGCACAGTACGATAGACATGGTGGGTGACAGAGGTAGACTTTTGCAAAGTTGAAGA